>NW_020174046.1:2677122-2800946 GCF_003031525.2 Neophocaena asiaeorientalis asiaeorientalis | reverse complement strand
ATATATATATAAAACTGAATCACTGTGCTGTACACCTGAAACTAACATGACATTGTAAATCACTATACTTCAATTAAATAAATAAAAAGTGCAAAGAATAAAAGTAATGCAACATTATATTAGGTATTAAACATGCCAATCTTAAAATTTAGCCTTTTCTGGGTCCATATTATTTTTCTATGACATAAATAAATAAATAAGACAAAAATAAAAATAGTAGTATAAATTTTAAAAAATAGTATAAATAAGTAAAGAAACGGGGAGGGAGGAAACTTTTAGAGGTGATGGATAAGTTTATAACTTTGATGATAGTGATGGTTTTACAGTATATTCTTATAGCCATACTGTGTTTACTATGTTTACCATGCTTAAAGTATATTTTCTGTCTGAATTTTTTTCCAGTATTAAAAAAGTAGAGTACATCATGAAATAGGTTTTGGCATCAACTCAGTAGCATGCATCTTCTAAGACCAGATTAAATGAAACAGTTTTAGACAAATAGAGATCACCTGAATTAACATACAAGTTTTAGTAGACAAACCTGTCACATATTTCTGTTTTTGTTTGGTTTAACTTAGGAGGTACTTTCTGATTTATACTTTGGCACAAATTATAAAATGGCCTCATGTCCTATTTACTTACATGGAGTTTCTCATGGAGGACATGCTGCTTAAGAAAACAGGTGTTTCAGCACCATCCCTGGGAGGCATTCTTTAAGTTTAATCTGATTTGCTTAAAGAATCAAGTAAAGTATGAACACCTTATTTTGACACAGGTTAGTAGATGATATTTACTTGGATTTACATAAATGATGATTTGTCATAAAAAAAATACCTCCGACTTTTACGTGAATATGTTTAAACTTGCTAAATCTTTGAAATCACTAATGATGCCAAACTTTATGCTTTGGAGTTTTGGGAGCTTTGATAATGTACAATAAAATCTAAAGAAATTCATCTTACCACTTTAGCACATCATTGGATCTCCTTAATGACTGAGTATAATTTATTTCTTACATAATAATAATAGTAATATAATAATAAATGGTGTGGATATTTGGAGTGTACTTTTAAAGGAAGAGTGAGAAAGTAAGGAAGAGAAAGCAACATTTTGGTAGGAAAATCTTTCTGTCCCTTCCAGTGGGGATAGAAAGCACTGATATTGCTGCAAGTGTGAGTCTGAATGTTCTACTTAGTTCATCTTGCTGTGAATAGAACTAGAAATCTCAAGACAGTGTCATAAACTCTGGCTTATCCAGTGTAGAGTGGGCTTCAGGGTGAAATCTAAAAATGAATGAATCTTCCTTGCTTTTTTTTTTAAAGTAATAAAGAAACATCAAGCAACATCCTAGGATGAGAGTTAAATGATATGCAACATTTTAACAGAGATTTGAAGACCTGGAAGATGGACAATGGCAAGTTCAGCCTGCTAATGGCTCACACCTGTGGCTGAGGACAGTACGTGCTCCTTCCTTGATTCTCAGTGTGAGAGGAGCTTGATTGGAGATCCTGATGACTTGAAAGATCACCTTCCTCCCTGGGCATGTTTCTCACCTATTATGGTTCACCCTGAACTGGACTCTCTAGACCCCAGGACAGGGACCCCTTGCAACCTCTTCCCCTTCCTGTGCCTCCCAGCCCACACCTGGATTTGAGGAACTGCAGGAAGAGAGCTCTGTCTTGAAATATCCTCACTTTTGGTAAGGCCTGATGACCTTCAAAGTCTGTCCAGTTAGTTGTCTCATTTACTATCAAGCTTCAGTCTCTCTCTGGTTGGATTTTGACTAAAGCTGAGATCTTTAAAAATATATGTTCAAGTGGCTAGAAGTGTGCTAAGTAATTGGGTACGTTCTTACAAATATAATGCATAATGGCAATAATGATTAATCTGCGAAGGAAAATGTGGAATAATTTTTATTTGCTCTCAGTATAACTGTCTGATGTTAGGATTTGGCATTTCCTTGTGGGAACCCAATTACGGTGATGTGCTGCCAAGATAAAGGAAGCAGGAAATAAGTACCGCGCCCCAGTAAAACTATATGGAGGCTTTAAAAAACATTTTTAAAAATAGCTTGTCTGCTGACAAGATCAATTGAACTTAAGGAATATTTCCTAACCCTACTGCCATGAGGTGTTAGTTTCCAAATTTCTGTGACTATTATTCTGAGAGTAGTGCCATTTCTCTCTTTTGGGATTTCCTGAATCCTGTCTCTGGCTCTGCTGTGGGAGGGAAGATAGTTTCAATGAGTCCCACCAAGCTGATTTGAATCAGGGTCGCAATTGTGTAAAGAACACCAGTCCTTGCCTTTCTACACACTTCCCTAGAAAAGTCTCTCTTATTTGGTACTTGTGATTTTCTTTCAGTACTCTCTTAGCACTATGACAAGGAGGGGTTTTCTCTTTTTGCTGAAACATCACTTATAATTTTGAGGTAATGTCCCTGTTAAAGTCACAATTACTAGTCTCTAAACTGGTAGAGAAATGATATCCTGAATCTCAACGGATAGAAACCCATCCTCTAACATATGCAAATCACAGATATAGGTCAAGGGGAAAAATTATTTCTGAACTTCCCATTACCAGTTTCCCTTGATTATATATATACTAAAATTATATTCTAAAATTCTGGAAGGTCTCCAAGGATTGCTTTGCAGCTTCCTATTCTCAGGTGTACATCTTTGTAACTGTAACAGATCTAAAAGTACTAGGTAACTTGAATGCTGGTTACCCAAGGAAGGCACATATCTTTTTTTGATCAAAACTTGTTATAATTTTGTGAATAGAGTGAGAAAAGATGTCATAGAATTCTGATAAAATGGGAGAAAGAAGTGGAACAAAGGGGTTAAATATAATTCTCTTATATAAATATAAATGAAGGTCTATCTTATCTATTGGGCCTTGAGAGTAAGTCAGTATCATGCAGGGTCCTGTTTTGCTTAACTGGACAAAACATCTCCGTCAGCATAGAACCTCTCCTGTGGCTGCTCCGTGAATGTATTCACTTACTAGATATTTTGAACACACATTATATGTGAAGGTGTAGGGAATACAGAGATAAAAGCGATAGGGTCTTTGTCCCCGATAAAAACTTAAAAATCTATCAAAGTTGTAAGGTAAATAACGATAATAAGGTTGTTTTTTTTAAAAAAATAAATTTATTTATTTTTGGCCGCGTTGGGTCTTGCTGCATGCGGGCTTTCTCTAGTTGCAGTGAGTAGGGGGTACTCTTCCTAGAGGTGTGCGGGCTTCTCACTGTGGTGGCTTCTTGTGCTGTGGAGAACAGGCTCTAGGTGCATGGACTTCAGTAGTTGTGGCACGCAGGCTCAGTAGTTGTGACTCACGGGCTCTAGAGCGCAGGCTCAGTGGTTGTGGTGCACGGGCTTAGTAGCTCCACGGCATGTGGGATCTTCCCAGACCAGGGCTTGAACCCATGTCCTCTGCATAGGCAGGCAGATTCTTAACCACTGTGTCACCAGGGAAGTCCCTATAGTAAGGTTTTGATTACAATACAGTACCAAGTCTGAGCCCTGCCTCAACTTTCATAAGCTAGTACTTCATAGAAATACATTAATCAGGCAATATTGTTTGGAGGTAGAATTTTCAGGGCCAATGTTCCCAATGTTCTTATACCTCAGCTCCCACAGGAGGCTTTGGTTTGGGCTTCCTTCTCATTACAAACACACCGAGGCAGGTCTCCTTAGTGAGGGTATCAATGTTATGTATAATCAGTGCCACTATGGTTATGCTCATCAGTGTGTCATTAGCACTCATCAGACTGTGTTCCTATGAACAGTTTCATAGTAATCAGGGTTCTGTTACTACTCATCATCTCAATGGGGCTCTGAGAGGCAAGACTGCTGTGACAGTGGGGTACAAGAGACATAGCTACATAAGAAGTGGCTTAAACTGGCTACCACAGCAGATGGCTATTTGGGGAGATTAAACGAGCAGGCCTGTAATCTGTTTTAGAAAAAGATTATTGTTTTTTCGTCCATTATAACCTGTAAAACTATTGTGGCTGAGTAAATATCACACAACCATCCATTCTGGAAGGCTGTTGTAATTCTGTTTGGTTAAATGTGTTGGCAAAGCAGATGTAACAGGTAGCCAAGGAGACCCACTCCACAGACAGAATAAATAACATTTATTTTTGCTGCAAAAGATACATAATATTATATTGTAATTATAGGTCTTTAATCACCCCAGAAAAAATTTTAGATGCTGTTGGACAGAAGACAAGGGCAATCTTCAGGTCTTTTTAAAGAGCGAGACAGCATGTAGCCTGAAGATCATGGGGTTTGGATTCAGAAAGTGGTTCTGTTTCATCCCAACATTGTGACCTTAAGCAAGCTACTAAACCTCATTTTCTTCATCTGTAAAATGGAGCTAATGGTATCTAACAGGTTTTTTATAAGGGTTAAAGATAATATATGTAGAATGACTAACTACAATTATTATCTGCTTACTCACACCCAGGTATACTAGCTAGTATTCATTAGCTATTACTGTTTTTTATATTAACTGTATACTAACTACGTTCTAATCCAGTCAGTCCCTATCCAAAGGCTTACAAACATACACAATCATCAAAAACAAGCAAAGACACTTAAAAAAAGAAAAAACATAAACACTGGCTTTAAGCATCTTTTCAGGTAAAGGTATCTTCCTATAAATCTTCCATGTTTTTTCTTTTTTTAGGCTGCCATTCCTCAACCTCAAGAGAGAATGGAAGAAAGGAAGGGAGCAAGGAAGGAATAAAGGAAGGAAGGAGGGAGGGAGGAAGGGAGAAAGGAAGGGAGAAAGAAAGAGAGAAAGAAAGAGAGAAAAAGAAGAAAGAAAGAAAAAGAAAGAAAGAAAGAAAGAAAGAAAGGAAAGAAAGGAAGGAAGGAAGAAAGAAAAAGAAATTAAGAAAGAAAGAAAGAAAGAAAAGAAAGAAATATGGAAGGAAAGAAACTATCTTTTTGGGAATGAAGACTAAGAAACCTTAAATTCAATGAGAGATAGCCAGATTAAAGAGTTTGTTATGGAATATATCTCTTCCTTTTTTAAGATATCAGAGTATTTAGAGATCTATCTAAATAAGCAATCTCAAGAAGAATTTATATTCAATTATGACAATACTCTCATGTGATATTTTATAATCTTTCTCTAAATGGGGTAGTCTTTACCCTGGTTTGCCTGGGACACTTCTAGTCTGTTCCTGTTATTCTGGTTTAATCATTAACAGTCTCTACCATCCTTTCACTCTTAAAGGTACTAGTTTGGACAATAAGTACAATCATCTTACACAAAGCGTTTTATACTCTTACACAAAGCATTTTATACTTGAATTTTCCCGGGAACTCAGGTTAGATGACATACAATAGAAGGTATTGAATGTTTCACCTACAACATGTGTAAATTATACAAATTGGCACTTAGACTGTGAAATGTTTTCATAGGAAATTTTCAGGGTAACATTTTATTATCAAGTCATAATATAGCAAAAGAGATGAAGCAAAAAAGAAAGATTTATGGGATTGAGAGGACCAAAGCAAATTGAAATCTATACCAGGTCACTAGTGACAAGGGCAATAGGGAGAATTTGGACATCAAGTGTGTTTTTGTCATGCCCTGGACGTTTTGAAAGCTCCTTCCAAAAGTGATAAGAAAGATGAGAGGTATTTATTTGAATTGACTACAATGTGATTTTTAAAACTCTAAATACTATGCAATTTTTTTTCAAAAACACTATCAGAGTTCAAAATTTAGTTCATTTTTTGAGCATTTTGAATCCCAAAATCTTATACTTTGGAGATGAATTCATTGCATAGAATTAAAGAATAATGTGACATGTAAAATATCCAGTGTCTAGACTTCTCTTCCTTTCCCCTCCCATCATGTCTCTTTACAGTGTATCTACAAAATTTATAATATTTCCAAGAAGGAGAGGAAAACTGGGATTATGCTTTGCTGATAAAAACTGAGATTTCTGGATTAATTCTAGAAAAAATTTTGTGAGAAAATTCAAATCTATTATTTTTTATAACTTAAATAAGCTATGGAAATAGTAACTAAGTTCATTTAAACATTAGTTTATGAAGTGTGAATATACTAATTTTTGTTAGATGTCAGTGTATCACCTTAGATTTTAAATATTGTGCTTTTCAATATTATTTATTTACCCAGGCTTACCACTACTGAACTTATTACTCAACAAGAAAAACAAAATGGATATCTTGGCATGGAACAAAGACAGATAGAAAGAACAGATAGTTCTCAATGTCAAATACCAGATATAGGTTACTTTAAGTCTAACAAGTTCTAGGAAATTATAATCACAAAGTAATTGTGAAATACAGATATTTTGGTCTTTCATCAACTTGCCATAAGTAAATCCCCATAAGAAAAAATTTCTGTAAAGTCTGTGCTTAAAAGGTATTCAGCCTGGATCCGCTAATAATCCAGAGACCTTTCTGTCATTAATCTATTAATATTTTCCATTGCTGTGTATAAGAGGTTAGTGCATATTTCTTTTTTTTTAATTGAACTATATTTGATTTACAATACTGTGTTAGTTTCAGGTGTACAGCTTCAGATTCTTTTCCATTATAGGTTATTGCAAGATATTGAATATAGTTCCCTGTGCTATGCAGTAAATCCTTGTTGTTTATCTATTTCATTTATAGCAGTGTATATCTGTTAATCCCATATTCCTAATTTATTCCTGCCCCCTCCCTTTCCCTTTTGGCAACCATAAGTTTGTTTTCTATGTCTGTTAGAAGGCCTTTGTCAAAATGATACCTAAAGGCAGAAATCATTATGAAAAAGATTTCTAGATTTGACTACATAAGAATGAAATTTTCTATAGAACAAAACCCACCATAAACAAAATCTAGCGACAGAATATGTAAAATATGTGGTAGACAGAGGTTTTCTTCTGTTTTCTTGCAAATCAACAAAATTGTCTCCCACAGAAAAATGGGCAAAGATTTGAAAAGAGAATTTACATCATAAGACATATAAAAAACAAATAAGAGAAGATATTCAAACTTGTTTTTAATATAACAATTTATTTACAAAGACCTTGCTTTGATTGTAAACAAATGTGTTCAAATAGTTGGATGTAATTTTGTTAACTATTTAGTATTGGGAGGCAATGCACTTCATCAAGGCAGTGGGGTTTTTCCCTTTAGGAACAACTTCTACTTGAATTTACAATTAAGTAATGGGAACTAGGAAGGAAATTATTTCTTTAAATCAAAGGTCACTTCTGTCATTCTTCTCTAACAGTTTCAGTCAGTCCATACTCTACCCAAATTAAGGCTCCCTGAACCCAGGAAAAGTCTGGTTTCCAGGCAGTGGCTGGGATGAAGTTCCCAGAGCTGGAGTTCCTGTGGGGTATTGCCTATCCTTTGTCAGGGTAGGACTGGGTGATCAGCCTCAACAGCTCTCCTTTTCTTCTCCCTCGGCTATAAAAGGCTGGCTAATGTGTAGAGTCATTGGGCATCCATAAGGGGACGTTGGGTTTATAGCAGATACAAAGATTGCCTCTTCCAGCATCCATTCCAATCACCTCTAGCTTATTCCTGTGCTATACACAGTCTGGAAAGCTAAATTACGTTTCTTGGTGTCCTTTGCAGCTAGGGTGCTAGAATGTAATGCAGTTCTGGTTTGAGCTAGAGGATCACTTACAGGACTCCCTGAGTTGGAAGCGGGCAATGTGAGGCAGCAGCCATGTGCAGGGGCATGAGATCTTCTGGCAGATGTACCTGGCTCTTCTGGGGCTGCTGTGACAGTTTCAGGCATCCAGTTCCTAATTTCACAAGTGCCAAAGAATAGGAAGCAGTAGCCATGGTGCTTCTGCTAGAACCATACTAAGCCAATGGTTTCACTGATTAAGTAACAATGAAAGAAAGAAAAGAAATTCAAATTAAGTAACAATGCGATAGAATGCTTTCACCTAGAAGACTGAGAAAGGATGTTTAGAGTGAGAATGTCTCTAACTAATGAGGATCAAGGAAACAAGCCACTTTTATACATTGTTGGGGAACATGTACGTCAGTAAAACTTTGCTAGAGAGAATATGACAACATGTATTGAAGGCCTTAGTGATGTACAAGTCATTTCACATAGAGATTCCCCTTCTAAGGATTATTCCTTAGGAACTGTTTGGAAAAAAGCACAAGGTATTATATATAAAGATACCTGTCACAGGGATTCACACATCGGCAGAAAATAGAAAAAGTCAACTGTCTATCAATACTGAATTAGTTAAATAAATATGGTATATTATAGATAGGACAATATTCATTCATTTAAGATGTAAATTTATATTTATTGATATAGAAAAGGCCAATACACATTTTTATTTCATTCTTTATTTCACTACTAAAGTCTTAATTATTTGTCATTTCTTTTTTTATTGAAGTATAGTTACTTTACAATGTTGTGTTAGTTTCAAGTGTACAACAAAGTGATTCAGTTATACACATATATATATTATTTTTCAGATTCTTTTCCATTGTAGGTTGTTACAAGATATTGAGTATAGTTCCCTGTTCTATAAGTAGGTCCTTAATTGTTTACCTATTTTTTATATAGTAGTGTGTGTGTGTTAATACCAAACTCCTAATTTATCTCCCACTATATACCCTTGGTAACTATAAGTTTGTTTTCTATGTCTGTGAGTCTACTTCTGTTCTGTAAATAAGTTCATTTGTATCATTTTTTCAGGTTCCATGTATAAGTTATATCATATGGTATTTATCTTTCTCTATCTGACTTACTTTCACTTAATATGATAATCTCTAGGTCCATCCATGTTGCTGCAGATGGCATTATTTCATTCTTTTTTATGGCTAAGTAATGTTCCATTGTGTATACATACCACATTTTCTTTTTCCATTCATCTGTCAATGGACATTTATGTTGCTTCCATGTCTTGGCTATTGTAAATAATGTTGCTATGAATATTGGGGTGCATGTACCTTTTCGAATTAGTTTTCTCCAGATATATGCCCAGGAGTGGGACTGCAGGATCATATGGTAATTCTATTTGTAGTTTTTTAAGGAACCTCCATACTGTTCTCCACAATGGCTTCACCAATTTACATTCCCACCAACAGTGTAGGAAGGTTCCTTACAAAAAGGCAAATATACATTTAATTCTAAAAGGTTAGTTACAAAAAGACTGCTTACAGTAGGACCCCATTTTTTAAAAGAATATACATCAAAATTGTATCAGCAGTCATCTTTCAGTGATAGGATTATGTAGAATTTTATTTACTCCTTTATATGGGATTGTATTTCCTAAATTATTTATGTTCATCATAAAAACAATAAAGGTATATTTTCCCCCACTTCCTTATTATGAAGGGGGAAATGTCATGGTAAGTAATTTCTGACCATTTTTCTATTAGGTAGGTGTGAAATTGAATTCTCTGTCCAGAAAACAGTCATATTTATATGACTATTGAAAATCTAAATGGAAAATGTGCTTCATAGGTGAAACATTCAATGATAATGGAAATTTTTACAGATGGAGGTTGTGACCTTTGCAAAAAGAAAGGTCACATGAAATGAAAAGTTACATATGTTATGGTGAAAACTGCTCTGTGGGCAGGGCACTCCATTTGGAAGGGAGATTTCTTAATACCGCATAGCTGTGATTTTGAAGATTGGCATCTCTTGATTTTACTCTCTGCCCTGTTTCTTCTTACTCACCAGCACAAAGTGAGCCAGATCTTGGGAACCAGGAGAAAGGGTAATTGGAGGGAATTGGGAGAGAAGGAAATGGTGACAACAATGAGAAAACCTTCCTGGCAACAGCTCAGAGAACAATGCTATCAGGCTCATAAATATGGTGCTAATTTTATCTATGGAAATCACAAAAATGAGCCCAAATCCCTCCTCTCCTGCTCCATGCACAAATTTCAAGTCAAAATTTAGCCCAGAGGGGAAAAACCGAACCAAATTAATACATGTACCTAGCTAAATCCCTCACAAAGGGGTCTTCAGTGTTTCTATTCAGCATAGGAACGTAACTCCTGGCTCTTCTACTGAAATGATTCATGAAAAATAGCTAAATATATTTTCATAAGAAGCAAGTCAATGTGTCAGAAAAATATGATTGTCCTCATCCAGTTTAACTTTTAACCTCAATGAATAAGCAAGAGAAGTTTGCAACCTGAACCTTTCTTAGCAGTGAATGTTTCTCTTCCTTCTTACTCCTGAAGAGTTTTTCTTTTTTATCCTGGGGATAAAGAGATATTAGAATTCATCAAAATTTCATCCCTACAGGAATCTGGACACCCCCAAAAAATAAGTTAGTGAAATAAATTATGAAACTTTCTTTCACAAATATTTTTTTTTAAAAAAGAGGCAGGCACCCATTTGGATACAACCTGGGGTAAGAGCAAAGAATTAATGCAAGGCCCTCTGAAAGGCTTTCTCTACCATGAAGAGGAGCCGTGAGCTGGAGGTTAAGACACAGCACTAGTCCTGAGCAAGTCCTTTTACTGCCCCAGACCCTATAAGAAATGAAGAACACTTTGATGGTTGCCAGAGGTAGGGATGGGGGAAATGGGGGAAGGTGATCAAAAGGTACAAACTTCGAGTTCCAAGATAAATACATCCTGGGGATGTAATTAACAGCATGGTGACTATAGTTAACACTGCTGGATGGTATATTTGAAAGCTGTTAAGAGAGTAGATCTTAAAAGTTCTAATCACAAGAAAAAAGAAAATTTGCAATTATGTGTAGTGACAGATGTGAACTAGAATTACTGTGGTGATCATTTTGCAATATCTACATATCATGCTTACACCTGAAACCAAGATACTATGTCAATTATATCTCAATTTTTAAAAATGACATTCACATAAAAAAATGGGTAGACTAAACAGTTTTATTTGTGCCTTGTAGTTCTAAAATCTGATTACTTGTAATAGACTACTGGGAGGGAAAATGTACCAACCAACATGTACAATATGATGCCATTTTTGTAAGATAAAGCAGAAACATACTAATAACACAAACACTTAAGGCAAAGGCTGGAGTGAACTTTAACCAAAATCATACAAATTGTAGCCTTTTATAACTGTTCATCCAAGTCAGTACTATAATATTCCAAGTAGTGACTTCTTCCAATCTGAGGTTTGATTTTTTACTCTCCTAATGATGTCATTCGATGAACAGCTTTTAATTCTAATGCAGACTCATTTATTGTTTTTCCCCTTTAGCACTTGCTCTGTCCTGCTTAAGAAATCTTTGCCTACACCAAGACATGACGCGATCAATGGCTTATTTTTATCTTTATCTTTTTGTCTCAAGTCGAATGACTTGAAGTGCTATACCCCAGGGAAAGTTTCATAAAGGGGGCATGCCTTGCTGTAAAATGGAACTTCCATGGAGGAAGTCAAGGAGAAAGCTTAACAATCTGTGTTTCACTTGGTCCCTGTAAGTCCCCTGGGAAGTTGATTCTCTCTGTCTTTCTTGTAGGCCCTAAATCCCACGATGCGTCATTGGCAAATTCCCTTGTTTTGACAACCATTTCTCTAAGCTCCCGACTCTTCAACTAACTAAAACTATCTGTTGTCCCATTCATCCTTCCAGGCAAGAGTGAATCGAGATTTTTTTGAGTCCTGAAATGTATACAGTTTGTGGAACCCTTTTAAAGAAAAGAAAATAAAGTAACAAAATCCTGGGGCAATACATGTAAAAATAACAAATAGAAAATGCCTACAGCTGCCCTAGGAGGGGCCAGTACAAGCGAGGGGTTGTGTCCATAGGTCACAACTCCTTCCATAGCCTTCTCAGGATGAGGCTGTTCTGTCTTCATACATCTATGTCCACAAGATCCTGGAGTTGGGGTACATTGCTAGTTTTAAGTCATTTCTTTTCCTTCTTTTATCAAAAGCCCCCATTCCTTTGACATTTATGCCTTCATACCACTCACCTAATTTTTCTCCCTGTTTTTATTACTAACCTCCCTTTAGCCACTTACCTTCTATTACTGAGGGTTTTAGCTCACTTAAGACTGTTCTTCACCTACTCTGTCACTTAACATCCACAAAGGTGATCTGTCCAACACCATAGTCCCCCATCTTTTAAACCTGCTGCTCTGATCCCATGTCTCCCTCTGGCCATCACTACGTTTTCTGGTCTCCTTCCCAGTAAATCATCTCACGAGAGCTTTCTGTAGTTACTGTCCTCACTTCCTCCCCCTCAATTCTATCCTCAGCCCTCTTCAAACAGAAGAAAGTGATCTTCTCAAATCAATAATGAATCTCATGTTTCCAAAGGCAGTAATAATTCTTCTTTGTCTTCATCTTACTTGTCATCTGAGCAGTTGTCCACTCCCTCCTAAAAAACAAAAAAAGCATTATTTATTTTTTCGGTTTTCATAACACCACACTCTCCTTGTTTTCTCGTACCTCCTGGGCCACTTATTCTCTCATTCTCCTTTGGAGACTCCTCCCTCTCTGATTAATCTCTAAATATGGGAGAACTCCAGTCTCAATCCTGATTACTGAACGTTATCCTCTTCTCCATCTGCATTCACTACTGAAGTGATTTCCTCCAATTACATGGCTCTAAATGCCACTTACAAGCACGTGATTCCAAAATGTGTTATCTCCACCATTTCCTCTTCCTAAATCTCCAGATGTGTATCTATCTGTATTAGTTTCTTAGGGCTACTGTAACAAAGTACGACAAACTGGGTAGCTTAGACAACAGAAATTTATTATCTCATGGTTCTGGAGGCTAGAAATCCAAAATCAAGATGCCAGCAGGGTTGGTTCCTTCTGAGGGCTGTGAGGAATGATCTGTCCCGCTTCTCTCTCATATCTTCTGGTAACTTCAGACATTCTTTGGCTTGTATATGGTATTCTTCCTGTGTCTTCACATTGTCTTCCCTCTATGTGTGTCTCTCTCTGTGTCCAAGTTCCCCCTTTTTATAAGGACTCATTCATATTGAATTAAGACCCACACTAATAACCTCATCTTACCTTGATCATCTACAAAGACCCTATTTCCAAATAAGGTCACATTTGTAAGTACTGGGGGTTAGGACTTAAAATGTATTTTAGGGGGACCCAGTTCAACCCAGAACACCATCTAACTTCTTCCCTGACACTCCTCTTGGATGGGAATGTCAAACCTAACATGCATAAAACAGAAATCTTGATTGATGCCTTCACCAACTGAGTTTTTCTTTAGGCTTATTTACTTTAACAAGTGGTATCACCATGTACCATCTAAGGTGTCATCCTTGAGGATTCTCTTTTCTTCATGCCCCACAGTCAATACCTCAGTAAATTAAGTCAGTTTCATTGTATTAAATACTGAATCTCTTCACTTCTTTCTCCACCACTACCACTGTGATCCAAGCCACTATAATTTCTCACCTAGACCATGGAAATAGCCATCTCTTTCCATTTTTGCCTCACTACAATGTAGTCTCCACTCTGCCACAAGAAACCTTTCCTTAAGCTTTGTTTATTTTTGGTCAAAGTAATATATACACATAGTTGAATAACATATGATAATATTTTAAAACTTCAGTGAAAATCAGCAGTTCCTTAGCTCATCCCTTCCTACCTTATATTTCCTTGTTTCTTCTGGTGTTTGCTTCCACATTTCTAAGTAATATGATTGCTATTTCATGACTTGTGAATTTAGATATTATCTATCAGCTTCCTTTCATGGTTGGTGAACACTTAGCTCTCCTATACCACCATTCCCCACTTCTCATAGTAATACTATTATTAGTATTTTTATTTACAATTTTCTTATTAGACAACTTATCATTTTCATTATTTTGTTTGTTTAAATATATATTAATTCTAAAGCTAGGTAGTTTCCTTTTTAGATACATTTTGTGTTTTGCTTGTAGAGGTAATTTTGTTGAGACTTTGCATGACTTACATATCTGAAAATAATTTTATTTTATCCTCAAACTTGATGATAATTTGGCCTGGTATAAAATTTTAGGTTGAAAATAACTTTCTTTGGTACTTTGTAAGCATTCCTCCATTGCCTTTTGTCAGGAGCATTGTTACTTCTGAAAAGTTGAATGGTATGTTTAATGTTGTTCCTTTGTAACCTGTTTATTTTCTCTCTAGAAGCTTCTAGAAGCCTCTCTACCATGATGCTCTTATATGTCATGATGGTCTGCCTTGAATGTCTTTTTTATTTATTCTTCTCGGCTTTGTAAACCTTTCAATCTAAAGATTCATGTCCTCAAATTGGAGGAAATGATCCTGTGTTATTTCTTTCATTATATCTTCTTCTGTCTTTTCTTAGTCTCTGAAACACCCTGAGTTAAATGTTAGACACCCTGATCCCCCAAGTCTTGTCTTTCTTTTTTTTCCATCATTTTGTTTCTAGTTCCACTTTTCTGAAGATTTTCTTCAACTTTATTTTCCAACTATTTTCTTGTATTTTTCATTTCATCTAAACTTTTTTTCTTTATTGGTTCCTTTTTTTAGTTTCCTAATCCCATGTTAGATATGCAATATCTTATCTTCCTAATGATATTAAAGACAGAAAATAATTATACTACTCTTTGATTTACCTCTGTTTCCTCCAGGATTTTATTTTTCATTTGTTTTTATCTCTTTTTATTGGAGGGATAAATTGGGGGGTTTTCTCAAATGTCTTATTTTATTATCTCCTAGTTAATATTTAATAGTGCTTGGAAAACAGATCTAGCCCATGATCAGGACTGATCAAGTGGTGGGCTTCGCTGTAAGTTTAATAGTCAGGGAATTGTGCGAAAATGTGTTCTCTAGGACTTTTCAGTTTCTTCTGAGAAAAATTTCCTTGAGTTTCTTGCCTGTGGAGTATAGAAGAACATTCATGTAACAGGCGAATAAAAGGGGATGAGAACTATCTTACTCAGTTTTCAGACTTTAGATTAATCTTCTGTTTTTATCCCCAAGCTGCACATATGTGTCCTTCACTCTGCCATGTTCCACTCAAGTTCAAATTCTCCATAGAATATATGCTCCTTTTCTTGCCATATAGGAAATCACCTTGATGCAGGGCTCAGCATGGGCATCTGGAGACTAACAGCTTCATGTGCAAGCTTTCATCCAATCCATCTATTTCCAGACCTTTGCTTCACACTACTCTCCATTGGACCGCATGACTTCAAGTCCTGGCAATAAGAATTGACTCACCCCTCTTTGGTATTCTCTGCACATACTTTAGGTTATAATTACCTACCTCTATCTGAGTCAGTTACCATTCCTCTGTCCATCTGCTTCCATTTTCCAAAATATGTGGTAATACTTTAGCTCCTGCTGTCTCTTCTCCTTTTATCATTGTTCTTAAAGTTTTATGCCTTTTTTCTTCCTTTACTATTATTTCAGCAAAGTCTTTGGGATAAAAAGAGAAAACTGCATGTAGCCAGCCATTAGTCCTTAACATCATTAACCAAAATAATGATTTGCTGTTTAAAATTCCCCAATGGATTTTTATGACGTTAAGAATAGAATTCAAATATATCATCATGACCTTCAAGGCCCCATGTGATCTGGTCCTGTATGTCTTTCTACCCCATCACTACCTTTCCCCCTTCACTTACTACACTCCAGCCACTTTGACCTCCTTCCAGTTGTTTAAAGGCTTTGTCCTCAAATCCTCACAGGGCTTGTTTCTTTGTTATTCAGATCGCATTTCCATATCACCTCTTCTGAGAAACCTTCCTGACTTTCCAAAGCACTGCTCCCTCAGGATACTTTACTATATAAATTTCTTTATTTTTTTAGAGTATTTTTCACTGGCTGTAATTATCTCATACATTTATGTGTTAACCAGTTTATTGCTTGAATCCTCCCCACCAGAATGTCAGCTTCATAAGTGCAAAGGCTTTATCAAGCTTGCTCACTGCAGTGTCTCTAGTGCATGACACCCCATAGATAATAAATATTTACTGAATTATAAATACTAGAATGTTTCTGTCTCCATATACCAAGCTGGGCAAAATATACTTATCTTTTCTAGTACAAGAAAGGAATTTTGGAGAACCTTAGAAGAATTTATTCTAGAAGATGTAATCTAAAATGCAAGGGGAAAACCAGAGATGCAGGTTGGGGGTCCAGTATTTGGAAAAAGAACCAGGTTAGTGTGTGTCATGTAAACCAAGGGAGAAGTGAGTGGACAGAACTATGAAACACTGCTAATGTGTCAAGGATATAAGACTGAGAACAGATCTACAGATTCAGTGATTTTAAGAAAATAATTTCAATGGTGAGGTGGAGGTAGGAGACATAATTTGGAGAGTTAAGGTGAAGGTTGGGGTGCAGCCTGGGGGTACAGGGCACTCAGATATAGTATGTTATTAGTCACTCAAAATCATGAGCAGGGAAGGGAAGGAAAGAGGGTAAGGCAGGGAGAGAGAATTGTGATCATAAATTTAGAGTGATGTCGGTCTGCTCTGTTCTATAATTCTCTCTAGCCCCACTCACCTGTCCTGGCTAGATATTTTCTGGTGGGAAGAAAATTTTCCTTTTTCATTGCAGCCTCCTTTAATGCTTATTGCTTCTCTCTGTGTATTTATCCATCCTTTCCTATCTCCTTCTCCCTGTCTCCTCTCTCTCCACCCCTCCTTTTCCCCATTGTTGGTTTCTTTGTGCCTCCTGTCTTCAGCTATATAACTGCAGATGCTTCTATAAGTCAGTGGTTCTCAAAGGGTGGGTCCCAGACAAGCAGCATTAGCATCACCTGAGAACCTCTTCAAAAGGCAGGCAGTGGGTCTCACCTGAAACCTACTGCATAAGAAACTCTGAGAGTGGAACCCAGCTATGTGTTAACAAACCCTAAGCTGATTTTGATGCATGTTAAAATTTGATAACCACTGCCATAAGCCACATCTTAATTTTTGAGCCTTCTTTGAAGTTCAAGGTCTGACTACGTCTTAATTTCTGAGCCTTCTTCAAAGTTCAAGGTCTGCAGCGTCTGTGAGCCAAACGTGGCTCCCTGGGCATCAGTTCCTTCTACTCTCCCAGACTCCCAACTCTTCTTTTCCCAGTAGATTCACTGCTTGTCATTCCTCATTTGAAATTGTTTCAAATACCTCCACCATTCTAATTGGACTTTTTAGCATATTGAGTTTTTCTAAATCCTTTTTATAATAAAATTAGTTTAAATAAATAATCTTAACACTGTGTATTTGGCCTGGCCAGTACAAATTTATTCACTATTATTTGCATCTTCTCTCGTGCAAATCAATTTTGCCAATTAAGCTATTTAGATCTTTGTGTTTTTATAAATATTAAAGCTCTTTATACATTGGAGGTATGAATTCTATTAATTTGTTAATATTTTATCACAAATATTTTCTTGTTCCACTGGTTTCTAAAGTTTTATGTTTTTAATTACAATGAAGCTTAAAAGTCAATACTATAATATGTAATAAATTACAGACAAATGTGTGACTTTGCCTCTGTAATATTTTACATTGTTCAATAATTAGAAAATTGTCATTGTTACAGAGTTGAAATAAATTTTATCTTGCGGATTCTAGTGTTTTTCCATGGCTTAAAAAAACATGTAGCACTTTCCTTGGTTCATTTTGACTTACGGTACAAAATACCATAAAGCTAATTATACCCAAAATACTTATAAGTTAATGATTACTTTCCCAACTGCTTTATTAAACTTCATTTTTCAGAGGCAGTAGAGTGTAAAGGTTAAGATATGGCTCTGGAGCCCAGTGGCCTGGATTTAATATTAGCTGGAGCTCTAGCTGATCTTGAGAAACTTACTTTAACTTTCAGTTCCTTCATCCCTAATGAGGTCCTCATCAGTTCACTGAGACAATGAAATCAGTAAGTTCAGCATCCAGCACATAGTAAGTGATCAGTAAATGTTAGCTTTGTGACATTTCAAAATTCATTAGATTCCCTTTCGGCCTCTTTTACTGTGCCATTAACATATACGCCTATTTTTATACCATTATATTATTTTAATTATTGTGATTTCCAGATATGGGCTGTTTTAGAGTGGTCTTGCTTATTAACTCCTTTTTTCAGAAAATCATATATAAAATATACATGTTGTACCTGACTGGCTTGACCAAGAGGCAAAAGAGCTTTGTAAGTAGGACACAAGGTGATTTGAAAGAGGAAATAAAGAAGAGTTTGAAAGATGCCCGTCCAGTCATGTGGGCCTGGGCAGGTGGGCAAAATGAATGTGATGCTTTGATAGAGGAAACAGCCTTGGGACAAAGTAGGGTTTTAGACGGGAGAAGAGGAGGAAGACAGGTTAGTGTAGGAGGTGTTATAGGAGAGAATCTGTGTGAGAAGAAAACAAAGAGGCAAGAAAAGCAAAGAAGAGGAGAACAGTAAGTCATGTGAGAGGGAACTGCACTGCCCAATCTGCACTGCCCAAACTGCTCCAGTTATCTCTGTGCCTGGAAACAGAGCCAACTACATCCCTCAGCACTCAGTAAATAGGCTTTGCTCACACACAGCCAAAGACATGAGAGCAAGACAGTGAAACATGAATCTCCACATTTAGTGCTAAGCTATCGTCTATTTTACTTAAGTGTTTAAATGCAGAGTTACTGATTTTTTTTATTGGCTGGGTATTCTAGATATTACTTTCTGCTCTAAAACTTTAGAACCACTATTTATTGTTGCCTCCAAATATTTCTCAGCGTATATTTACATGAATTTTTAAAATCATTTATATCCTTTCCAACTTCTCTAAATCCTCTTGACCATTATTTCAGCAGACTCAATCACTTTGGCCTTATTCCACATTTGAAATTATGGTTTGTGTTTCCTGATAGATTTCTCTCCAATTGCATTTTGACTCCTAACTTTTGTTTTACATTACCTAAGAGCACACGGTGTTACCTTCAGAGAGGGTAGATGCATATTTCATTGGAAAGCTATGCTGGGTCTGATCCCGTGAGTTTGCCTTAAAGCTCATCTCTGCCACTTAAAGTAATCCAGTATGCACCTTGGTAATTGAAATCCTTCCGTTACCCTCACTCCAGCCCATTTAAATATTTCTCTTTCAGAGTTCTGTCAGGAGTTGAGCCAAATGATTTGGGAAAGATGTAGGCATTTCCAACAAGAAAGTTTTTGGCTGCCCACCAAAAAGCTGGTTGGTGCTCATAATTCCAAGTCAACTCTCTTCTCTGCAAAGTTTCCATTTATATAGAGCACTGTCAACCCTGCTCTTCATTCTAGCGGAACACTTGGGACTTGGGTTGACTGATGCTCATGGTGGTAACCATCGAGAGAAGGTTACCTTAGGTTTCTTCATTGCTAGATGTTTTGCTACCAAAAAAAAAAAAAAATCCCCCCCATTGCTTCTTGTCCTCAGTTGTAAATCAAAGCTTCTCACATCATGTGAAGATCCTGTCTTTTTAAATATCTTGAACCTCATAGACACAATTTTCACTTGAGTGCAATCTCACCCCATATTACAAGTTTGAAAAGAAAGGTTTTGGGTATTAACCAGACCAGCAAAATTCCAGGCTAAAGCATCAATAATGACTTTTTAATGTGCTTAAACAGATGTATATTCTGTATTTATGTACGAATGCAGCTGAACCACAGCAGGCGAACTAAATAATTCAATGGAATGCATAGAGAAAACTAACAATTCCATATTCTAATAACTGTTCTATGAAAAGCTTTTCATTTAGCTCTGAAAACTGCCTCATAAATCGACACTTGGATAATGCAATAAAGTTATATTTAACTCTAGAATTCTCACATGCCAGGTTTCAAATATGCTTCTTAGTAAATGTCATTTTGGGAGCTCATTATGACTATTCCTGTCTTCCCTCAAAACAAACCTCTTATGCATGTTCATTTCCCTCCTTTCCTTGACTTCTGGCTGTCAGATTTACACCTCTTCCAATCCATGTTATCTTGGCCTGGAGCAGCAATATCACACCCAAGGACAGGGGGCCCGAGTTTGACAGATGTTGCCAGAGAGTACCTAGCAAATGTTTTCGTACAAGATCGATCCACTCAAGCAACGGCCCACAGTAGTACTTCAGAGGTGGTTTATAACAAGCTACTGGAAGAATTCTTAATAAATCACTGATCGAAATCCAACTTTGCTGAAATACAGAGAAGATACATACAGCCAAGTCACACAGACAGGTATCCCCCAGTGCCAGCCCAGGGATTCGGGATGAGGGGCATGAGGCTGTATTGCTCCTTGGCAAAGCGTAAAAGTTATGCAACAAATAGGCTTGCCATACATGAAGATACTGTTGTAGCAGTCATCACAGCTTCTGTGCCCAGTGAGGACCTAGTTCAAAATCCTACTGAAAATGCATTCATTTCTTAGTCCAGATCCTGCCCCCCAAACATACACCTTTATTGAAACACACACAGAAAAACCCAAACAGAGAGTACCAAAATGCCTCAAGTGCTCTTGATTTTACCAGAAAGATATGTGGCAGTAGATGCATATTCTGTACATAAATGGAAGAAATAAGACATGGTACCTATTTTTCTGATGCCTTGCATGAGCATTAACATCTATATTAAAATAACTCTTTAGTCTTTAGAAAAATAGAGGTTTAAATGCTAAAACTATGAGTTTCATGTTCCTGAAGGCTCTAACATTTAAAAAGTTAGCATTTTTAGTTCAGCTCATGATAGGTAACAAAATATGTTCTTATTGTATATAATATAACGTAGAGGTGTGTGTGCATATGTGTGTGGAGAGAGAAAGAAATGTGTCTGAGCTTATATACAACATTAATGGGCACAGAAAAGTCCAACATTCTCAGGTGTAACACTAACAAAGATTCATTTCATGGCTTTGACAAGTTATTTAATTTTTTGTTGCTCTGTCACAAGTTAGAAGTTAGAAACCCTAATACTAACTAATATCTTTCCGAGTGCATGTTCTCTAATTTAGTTTTAAACATTTCTGAAAATATGATTCCAACAAATTTCTTCACATCTCAACAGAACAATGGTAGGCAAAGCATGAGAGAAAATGCAAAAAGCAAGCAGTAGGATCAAGCAGTTGGGTCCAAGAGAATAATTTTGTCAGTGTAGTCCATGAACAGAATCCCTTTCAATATTAAAATCTTTATGAACTTGTGGTATTTATGGGCCCAGAGCCCAAATAAATGGAATACATCAAAGTGGAAAATTGTATCCAGTGAAACCAGATCCTTATAAAAGGAGGCCAGTGTCCTGGGGCTTAGTCCCTTGGGCTTTTTCCACCATAAGACCCAAGCAGCAACCATCTTCACAGAGCCCTTGGGGCAGCTCCACATCAAGGATTTGGTGCTTGGGAAGCAGATGAGTGGGCTCAACTCTGCTAAGAGTTCCAGAATAATCTGCCACTCCTGTGAATTCAGGTTTCTAAGAACCCAGTGTGAAAGGTTAGCTATTAATCTCTTTTACTTTAGATTTTGCTAATCAAACTTAGTTTTTTGGCATTATTTAGAGAAATTGTGTCTTTCCAAGGAAGTTCATTCCAAAAGTGATTAAAACACATTCTTAAGACTTAAAAAAGAAATTCCTAATTTTAGAAGGATACTTGTTCTATGACCTATGGAAATACTTAAATCTCAATTCCCAGAGGATGAACTGCCTTCTTCTTCTTTTTGGCAGTTTTATGTAGAGAATGAAATACTGTTTGATCATTACACATGAGCATTATTCATGAAGGAAAAAACCTCACATTATTTTTTTCCTTTATTCTGTCTTTTTATTCCAGGGTTGAACCCTAACACTGAGATGGGAGTTTTGCAATCTCCCTCAACAAAAATTACTTCAGGGAAAATTTGGAAAGATCATTACAAAAATTGACCCTTTCTCAGAAAACCAAAATAAAATGAAAATAGAAAGTAAAGCTATTCAGGTCAGGGCAGGAAACACTTGGGACTACTTTTCAAAGGATAATTCTGATTTGGGTATGAGGAATTGGCACCAACATGGATCAATTGTAGAAGTGGCACCAAAATCAAGACTCCATCAGTCAGGTGCACTGAATAGTCAGGGGCAGAACAATAGCCTTCTCTCCAGTGCTTTATCTGGTCCACAACACCATCCTACAGGAGAGAGGAATGCATTGTAAATATTCTTCCCTATGAATTCACTCACTCTTTTATTTTTTATTCATTTTCCACATAGAGATTAATTTAACAAGGGCTAAGCCAGGCCCTTCATTGTGTGGTTCAGATACAGAGATGAATACGAAAAGATAGTCTTCATCTTTAATGTGTGCACAACCTAGATTAGGAGGCATATAAGTCATCACAGTACGGAAAGGTGAGTACAATCGGAAAGGCACAGAGTTATAAAACAGGTGAAAAGAGGGTCGCTGGATTCAAAGGGAAAAAAAGGAGGCATTTGAACCAAGTCCTGAAGATTGAATTGGGGTGAAAGGCAGACTGAGGTGGGTGGGATGAGATTCCAAATAGTGGAAACACATGGTCATGAAACTGTGATATGTGACATGAATGACCGTAGTATGGCCAGAGAATGGGCTTTTATTAGGGTGTGGAAGAGATGCAGCTGTGGAAGTGCACAAAGTCCATATTCTAAAGGGATTTCTATCCCATTCTAAATGGTTTTCACTTGTTACTGAAGGTAATAGTGGGCCCAAG
This sequence comes from Neophocaena asiaeorientalis asiaeorientalis, assembly GCF_003031525.2. Taxonomy (NCBI): domain Eukaryota; kingdom Metazoa; phylum Chordata; class Mammalia; order Artiodactyla; family Phocoenidae; genus Neophocaena; species Neophocaena asiaeorientalis. Next base: position 2,778,355 of record NW_020174046.1, on the reverse strand, counting down.
AACAATATGAAGCAAAGAAATGGCACAATCAAACATAATTTTTTTAGCTTTTCATTCTTTAATTTTTTCGCTTTTATTTATTATGTATTTTAACATGTAACAATTACATAATAATGCATAATATAGTTTTAAATATATTTTTAATTTTTGATTAATTTTTGAATTTGAATTTTTAAATTTAGTACATTCACATTTTTGTTTTTGCTTTTGTTTTTGTTTATGCGGCACGCGGGCCTCTCACTGTTGTGGCCTCTCCCGTTGTGGAGCACAGGCTCCGGACGCGCAGGCCCAGCGGCCACGGCTCACGGGCCCAGCCGCTCTGCGGCATGTGGGATCCTCCCAGACCGGGGCGCGAACCCATGTCCCCTGCATCGGCAGGCGGACTCTCAACCACTGTGCCACCAGGGAAGCCCTAGTACATTCACATTTTTAAAAATCAAAACAATCAACAAGGTATACAATGCATTATCTCATATCCATCCTGTTTGGAAACATTCATCCCAAATGCCTTTATCAAACAGATAGCCACTTTTATTAGCTGTTTGCAAACATAAATAAATATAAATATATATTCTTATTTTCCTCCTTTCTTACATTAAACTTAACATCTATGCTCAGATCTGCACTTAACTTCTTTTTGACTTAATAATATATCACGGAGATTTTTCCATATCAATACATAAAAAGCTTCCTCGGTCTTTTTTAACTGCCTAGCATTTAAAAAGGAATACTCTCATTGCAACGTAAAAGAACATAGAAGGAAATGGAAAACTGCAGGAATCTAAGCAAGAAATGATAAGATCCTTGAGAATGGATATATCTAGAAACTGGAGAAATACCAAGAAGACAGAATCAACAAATTAGGAAGATAAGTTGGGGAGGGGGTAAAATCAAGATAAGAACCAGAGATACTCTAGGATTCTGACCAAATGGTGAAGCCATGTCAGATGATGAAACACAGAGAGAAGGAAGTCACTAGAGGAGCAGGTTGGGGTAGGCAGGACTGCAGAGAGGATGAGTTGAGTTTTTCGATGTGTAGAATTCATGTATCCCCTTGGAGATGTTAGGTAGTAAGTATGGAGCTCAGGAGAGAGGTGAGAGATGGAGAGTTTGGAATCACTGGAATATAGTAAATAATTAAAACCCTGGATATGGATAAAATCATCTAGCAAGAATATGGAACAAGAAAATAAAAGCAGGTGAAGATAGAATCCCCTACATTTAAGAGGACGTTGGAGGAAGAGAAATAACTACTGCCTGACATTAGAGATTAGAATAGCTTTTGCCAAACCCTGTCCTGTGGAGGTGGTACACACACACACACACACACACACACACACACACACACACACACAGAGTGCCATGGTCAGAAATCTTAGAGATTCATAGGATGCATTACCATATTAAAGGCTCATAACATCCTTAGAGCTCATTTTTGGAAAATACAGTATCCAAGTATTTGGATAAGAACTGGAAAATTCTGTCTTTAGCACTAGAGAAGATGACCTCAGCCCTGGGCTCTGTGCTTTTGTGGACCCTGCCTTGGCTCTTGCCTAACTGTTTCCTTTCCCATAGAATGAAAAGTCCATGGAACTAGGAGTATATTTCCACCAGGAGGCTGTCCCACCCCTACCCCTACATCTAGACCATGCTCTAGGTATCTGGAATCCCAGAATTTGCTGCCCTCATGGTCCTAAATCTGCAACCAGGGCTGTGTCGCCCTTTACCTGGTCTTGCCTCCTGAAGACAGTGTATCCACCCTCTGGTGTACATTTCAGTAGGCCCAACTTGTGGTCAAGAAGTGACTGGGGAGTGTGGAAAAGCTTGGAGGGGTGAGCTGATGTAGCCGCACAAACATGAGTGTGGGTGGAGCTGAGAGTCAGAGGAGAAAGCTGACAGACCAAGGGCCAAAGTCTGGGGCCGGCTTTCCTCACCCCACCTCATGACCCAAAGGGTCTGAGAATTCCAAAGTCAAAATAGCCTTCCAGACCATTGTGAATGTAGATTTATCAAGTTGGAAGATGGCATATGTTTAATTTAGCAATGTGTTAGCTTGATTTACAGCTTGCAAATATTTAGACATATGGCATATGGGCCTCTATTTGTATTCTTGAGCTGGCTCCACATAGTTTATGGGCTGGTCTGGGAAGGAATAACAAGAGGACAGGACAATTGACAGCCAATGAGGAAGGGGGGAGTAACGCTTATAGGAAATAAACATTTTTAAACAAGTTTGAGGAAAAGTTGTTATTCAGTCAACAGCACATGTTCTCATTCCTAGGGCCATGGGTCCTTCCTTAGCTCCTTTAATCTTTATAACCTTTGAGTTTACAAATGAGTGAATTGAGATGCTGAGCAATCAGTCGTGTGCCCAAGCTCACACAGTTTGTAATTGCTGGAGATTATTACTCAGGACTCCCAACTCCCAAACCAGCGTCACCTCCACCATATCCTGCTGCTTCAAAACTGGAGAATGCCAACATCTTTTTCTCTTACAAAATGAAAAGAAACATCCTACTGAGATAAATGTATGGTCTTCAACCCATAGTACATTTGAAATTCATAATGCAGTCTTGGAAAGTAATCTGTTGTGTTGTCTTTAAGCATCGTCTACTAAGGTATATCCAGTTTAGAAATAAGCAACCATGCTCTGTCACTTCTTAGATACAATTCTCTCACCAAAAAGCATACACATTAGTGTATCATGAAAATCACTGTTTAACATTGACATTACGGATTAGCATTTGATAACTTATTATTACAATCATTCAGCTTAGTACATATTTAGAAAAAAGAAAAACATATATATTATATATGTCTATATTACCTACACTATATATATTACATACATATATATGGCATAAATACATAGGCCCAAGAAAACCTAAAAATATACAACATAAAACTTTATGTATTTATACCAGAAAAGGGTTATTTTGGTGCCATCTCAAGTCAGAAATGTTAATGGCAAATTTTTTTTTTTTCCAGTACGCGGGCCTCTCACCGTTGCGGCCTCTCTCATTGCAGAGCACAGGCTCCGGACGTGCAGGCTCAACGGCCATGGCTCACGGGCCCAGCCGCTCCACGGCACGTGGGATCCTCCCGGACCGGGGCACGAACCCGTATCCCCGGCATCTGCAGGCGGACTCCCAAACCACCGCGCCACCAGGGAAGCCCAATGACAAATTTTTAAATACACTGTATAAATAAGAAACAATCCACTAAAAATAGGTTTATAGTTTTTTAAGAGTTCATAGATCGTATTTCAGAAAACAAAGTGCTGCACTCAAGTTGATTCCTAAGTAAATCCTTGATTTGGCTGGATTAGAGAACGAGATCCCTATCTACTTGGTTGCTCCTGGGATGATTCTTGTTTGAAAAAGTCTGAAAATGGAAAAAGTTACTTACTAAAAAATTAAGGAAAAATTATGTAATACAAATTACAGGTGAATTAGCTGATACGAAAAAAGAAGTTTCCAGAAGTTAAACATTTAATGCAGATATTCACTCATCCTCCTCCAGTTCACTCCTTTCACTGCCTCTGCAGAATTAGAAGAATAGACATCATCTATCCTAGATACCCCTGTGTGCACTGGGCAGACAAGCCTCATAACTGTCACAGATTATTTAGGACCACAGAAGCAGAAGTCCAATATATCTTGGACTTGCCTGGGGACCAAGATCCCCTGGGAAAGATCTTGAAACTCTGACCATACTTGGGTTCAGGGTTAGACTGATGTATGTGAAACTGCCCCTTCCCCTCCAGGGGGGAAAAAATCGGACCTTGGATGTAAACAGAACATTATTGACTCCCATACCTGATGCCAGAGAGGCTAGGATGGTGTGTAGTCACCAATAACCCAGCGCCCCTCATCCCTGGAGCTCCTAAGTGATGTAGATGAAAGGATTGTGTCACTGGGACCCAAGCCATTCTGCTGTGGGAGCCTGCCATGAAAGACCTGGTCATACACAGTGTGAGAGTCATTAGTCCAGAGGAGAGAGGCAGCAATGGCACAATGTCCAAAAGCAGCAAAGTGACCGTGAGAAGGATGTGGAGTAACAGCCATAGCCTCCAGCATTGGAGGGTCCCATGTTTGTCTCCCTCATGGGACTTTGAGGGCAAAAGACTTGTCTAACACCAACAAGGTGGTGTAGGGGACACTTGACTTACATACGGCACTCCTAAAACTTCTGAGAGATATTTAGAGAAGGGAAGCTGTGGAAAAGTCAGGCTCTGTCTAGTATCAGTAGGTGAGCACAGAGCATCAAGATGTGGGCATTTACTGCAAATAGGATCATATATGCACCAACTGGAGAAGCCGGGAACACACATAACACTACATAATAGGCAATATATGTATTACACAATATACATACGGCATATTACATAATATATATACTATTACGGTGCATCTTTGGCATTTGACCTCATTATTCAAATGGAAATTATAATTTCTCTTGAAATGTGTCTTTTATTTAATTGTAATGCCACTTGAAGGTAGATGCATACTACATGTGCCCATAAGACATTCATCGACATATTAATAAGTGATTGCCACATGTCAGGCACTATACAAAGGACTGGGTGAGCAAGTCAGATGTGACCTTTACTCTCATGCACCTTATAATCAAGAGCCACTCCAAATGCAATTATCACTCAGAATGTTTCATTAAAATCCCAAGTTTTAAGCATGTTCATTTCTGCCTGTTTATTTCTTACAAGTAAGAGGAAGTACTTCTTCAACCTTAGTGTCCATCAACAGAATAGATGAATGGATAAAGAAGATGTGGTATACACACACACGCAATGGAATACTACTCAGTCATTAAAAAATAGAATGATGAAATTCTGCCATTTGCAGCAATGTGGATGGACTTGAAGGGCATTGTGCTAAGTGAAATAAGTCAGACAAAAAGAGACAAATACCGTATGATGTCACTTATATGTATAATCCAAAAAAAAAATACAACCAACAAGCAAATAAAACAAAAAAGAAGCAGACTCACAGATATAGAGAAAAAACTAGTGGCTACCAGTGGGGAGATGGAAGGGGGGAGGGACAATAGAGAAGTAAGGGGTAAAAAAGGGTTATCATGGGATTATATGAAATCATGTGCATTTGTCTTTCCAAAGGTAAATGAAACTTTTGAGAATTGTAAAGTACTATAGAATTTAAAGAATCTTTCATTCAATAAAAAAAGTTTTTTAAAGAGGAAATATTTCCAGATTTCATTGTAGCAAAACACACCACACTAAGTGATAAGAACAGGGCTGGCTTTGTAGGCGTGTGATTTGTGCCCAAGATCCACACTTAGAAGGGCCCTGTGATTGATTTAAAAGCTCTGCTCTCACCATCTTAAAATGTGTAATAATTTTTGAGCAAGGAGACCCCACATTTTCATGTTGCACAAGGCCCTTCAAATTAGGTAGCCAGTTTGGGGTGAGCAAAGTTTTCCTGCTCTGTGCATAGATAGTGTATAGTTCCATGGGTAAAGGGTTCATGGGTAGGGTTGCCAGGTTTAACAAATAAACATAGAGACACCTGGTTTTAGTGTAAGTCCCCAATATTTCATGGAATCCATCCAGTATTGCAGAGAATACACTTATACTAAAAAATTATCCATGGTCTACATAAAATTCAAATTTATATAACTAAAAACAGTTGTCTAGGCTCAAAAAAATAACTGACAGATAGCCTTGAGCAGAAGATTTTTGTCATCCGTGATTAGAAAGTAATCAGTTATTTTAGCACATTATTTACCTTTGGAAAGACAAAACAAAGTTTCTTATGCAGGAATCACCATTTTCCAGCATATTTAGTAGATAAATTGCCCATTCATCCTCTGGTTACAGAATATTTGTGTTCAATTTTGTGTTTTTTGTTTAAAAACATATATTCAATCTTTTGCATAAATGCAGGCAATCCACAGGCTCTGTCTTGGCCCTTTTGTCTGTTTTCTTTTTTACTGCTCTCCCTTTGCAATTTCCTCCCTTCTCATAGATTCAATTAACACTTAGCCACTGGTGTGTTGGAGCCAACTTGTGCTAGCTCAGACCAGATTGTTAGCATCGCTTCCCAATTCCACATGCAATGGCCTTACGTAGGGATGGGAAATCAGCAAACACTACAAATCCAGTAACCCCCTGTCTCCATCCCATATCTGGTTATTCAACACTTAACAGGATGTCACTGCCTATACCCAGTATTCAAGGCTTTTTTCAACCTGGTTCCAACCTATCCTGCTGCCCAATCTTCCAACTACTACTTTGTATCTGTCTTCAACTCTAATTAAATGAGACAACACTGTTCTCCCAATGGCCATAAACCATCCTACCAGTCTGACTTTGTTCATGCTGTACTCTTCACCTCCTCCATGATGCCTTCAATCCTGCCCCAACCATGCCTTCTAAACTTATGTCCCAGGGCCTTTTGTTTGACATTTTTCACATTCTAACTTGCATCACAGTTATTTATACACTTGTCTTTTCTTCTTTACAAAGTCAAAATTATACGTCAAAACGTGAGCCAGGAGTACATTCAAGATGGCGGAGGAGTAAGATGTGGAGATCACCTTCTTCCCCACAAATACATCAAAAATACATCTACAGGTGGAACAACACCTACAGTACACCTACTGTAGGTGTCAGACGACCTCAGACTTCCCAAAAGGCAAGAAACTCTCCATGTACCTGGCTGTGTAGCTGACAAGGTCTTGGTGCTTCAGCTGGGTGTCAGGCCTGAGCCTCTGAGGTGGGAGAGCTGAGTTCAGGACATTGGACCACCAGAGACCTCCAGGTCCCAAGTAATATCAATTGGTGAGAGCTCTCCAGAGATCTCTGTCTCAACACTAAGACCCAGCTCCACTCAACAACCAGCAAGCTCCAGTGCTGGACACCCCATGCCAAACAACTAGCAAGACAGGAACACAATCCCACCCATTAGCAGAGAGGCTGCCTAAAATCATAATAAGTTCACAGACACCCCAAAACACATCACCACAGGCAGTCCTGCCCACCAGAAAGACAATATCCAGCCTCATCCACCAGAACACAGGCACCAGTCCACTCTTCCAGGAAGCCCACACAACCCACTGAACCAATCTTACCCACTGGGGGCAGACACTAAAAACAACAGGAACTACAAACATGCAGCCTGCAACAAGGAGACCTCAAACATAGTAAGTTAAGCAAAATGAGAAGACAGAAAAATACACAGCAGATGAAGGAGCAAGGTTAAAACCCATCAGACCAAACAAATGAAGAGGAAATAGGCAGTCTACCTGAAAAAGAATTCAGAGTAATGATAGTAAAGATGACCCAAAATCTTGGAAATAGGATGGAAAAAATACAAGAAACATTTAACAAGGACCTAGAAGAACTAAAGAGCAAACTAACAATGATTAACAACACAATAAATGAAATTAAAAATTCTCTAGAAGGAATCAATAGCAGAATTACTGAGGCAGAAGAACAGATAAGTGACCTGGAAGATAAAATAGTGGAAATAACTGCCACACAGCAGAATAAAGAAAAAAAGAATGAAAAGAATTGAGGACAGTCTCAGAGACCTCTGAGACAACATTAAACATACCAACATTCAAATTGTAGGAGTCTCAGAAGAAGAAGAGAATAAGAAGGGACCGAGAAAGTATTTGAAGAGATTAGAGTTGAAAACTTCCCTAATATGGGAAATAGTTAATCAAGTCCAGGAAGCAGAGAAAGTCCCATACAAGATAAATCCAAGGAGAAACATGCCAAGACACATATTAATCAAGCTATCAAAAATTAAATACAAAGAAAAAATATTAAAAGCAGCAAGGGGGGCTCCCCTGGTGGCGCAGTGATTGAGAGTCTGCCTGCAGCAAGGGAAAAACTACAAATAACATACAAGGGAATTCCCATGAGGTTAACAGCTGATCTTTCAGTAGAAACTCTGCAAGCCAGAAGGGAATGACAGAACATATTTAAAGTGATGAAAGGGAAAAACTTACAACCAAGATTACTCTACCCAGCAAGGATCTCATTCAGATTTGATGGAGAAATTAAAAACTTTACAGAGAAGCAAAAGCTAAGAGAATTCAGCACCACCAAACCAGCTTTACAACAAATGCTAAAGGAACTACTCTAGGCAGGAAACACAAGAGAAGGAAAAGACCTACCATAACAAACCCAAAATAATTAAGAAAATGGTAATAGGAGCATATGTATCGATAATTACCTTAAATGTGAATGGATTAAATGCTCCAACCAAAAGACATAGACTAGCTGAATGGATACAAAAACTAGACCCGTATATATGCTGTCTACAAGAGACCCACTTCAGACATAGGGACACACACAGACTGAAAGTGAGGGAATGGAAAAATTTATCCCATGCAAGTGGAAATAAGAAAGTTGGACAGGCAATTCTCATATCTATTTATGCACCCAATATAGGAACACCTCAATACATAAGGAAGATGTTAACAGCCATAAAAGGGGAAATTGACAGTAACACAATAATAGTAGAGGACTTTGACACCCCACTTTCATCAATGGACAGATCAACAAAATGAAAATAAATAAGGAAACATAAGCTTTAAATGATACATTAAAAAAGATGGACTTAATTGATATTTACATGACATTCCAACCAAAAACAACAGAAAACAATTTCTTCTCAAGTGCTCATGGAATATTCTCAAGGATATGTCATATCTTGGGTCAAAAATCAAGCCTTGGTAAATTTAAGAAAATTGAAATCATATCAAATATGTTTTCCAACCACAACACGATGAGACTAGATATCAATTACAGGAAAAAAAACTGTAAAAACTACAAACACATGGAGGCTAAACAATATTCTACTAAATAACCAAGAGATCACTGAAGAAATCAAACAGGAAATTAAAAAATACCTAGAAACAAATGACAATGAAAACACAATGACCCAAAACCTATGGGCTGCAGCAAAAGCAGTTCTAAGATGGAAGTTTATAGCAATACAATCCTACCTCAGGAAATAAGAAAAATCTCAAATAAACAACCTAACTATACACCTAAAGCAATTAGAGAAAGAACAAAGAAACCTCAAAGTTAGCAGAAGGAAAGATATCATAAAGATCAGATCAGAAATAAATGGGAAAAAAATGAAGGAAACAATAGCAAAGCTCAATAAGATTAAAAGCTGGTTCTTTGAGAAGATAAACAAAATTGATAAGCCATTAGCCAGACTCATCAAGTAAAAAAGGGAGAAGACTCAAATCAGTAGAATTAGAAATGAAAAAGAAGTAAAAACTGGCACTGCAGAGATACAAAGGATCATGAGAGATTACTACAAGTAACGATATACCCATAAAATGGACAACCTGGAAGAAAGGGACAATTTCTTAGAAAAGCACAACCTTCCAAGACTGAACCAGGAAGAAATAGAAAATATAAACAGACCAATCACAAGCACTGAAATTGAAATTGTGATTAAAAATCTTCCAACAAAGAAAAGCCCAGGACCAGGTGGCTTCACAGGCAAATTCTATCAAACATTTAGAGAAGAGCTAACACCTATCCTTCTCAAACTCTTCCAAAATATAGCAGAGGGAGGAACACTCCCAAACTCATTCTACGAGGCCACCATCACCCTGATACCAAAACCAGACAGAGATGTCACAAAAAAACAAAACTACAGGCCAATATCACTGATGAACATAGATGCAAAAATCCTCCAAAAAATACTAGCAAACAGAATCCAAAAACACATTAAAGGATCATACACCATGATCAAGTGGGGTTTATCCCAGGAATGCAAGGATTCTTCAATATACACAGATCAATCAATGTGACACCATATTAACAAACTGAAGCATAAAAACCATATGATAATCTCAGTAGATGCAGAAAAACTTTCGACAAAATTCAACACCCATTTATGATAAAAACTCTTCAGAAAGTAGGCATAGAGGGAAGCTACCTCAACATAATAAAGACCATATACGACAAACCCACAGCCAATATCATTCTCAATGGTGAAAAACTGAAACCATTTCCACTAAGATCAGGAACAAGACAGGGTTGTCTACTCTCACCACTATTATTCAACATAGTTTTGGAAGTTTTAGCCACAGCAATCAGAGAAGAAAAAGAAATAAAAGGAATCCAAATCTGAAAAGGAGAAGTAAAACTGTCACTGTTTGCAGTGACATGATACTATACATAGAGAATCCTAAAGATGCTATCAGAAAACTACTAGAGCTAATCAATGAATTTGGTAAAGCAGCAGGATACAAAATTATACATAGAAATCTCTTGCATTCCTATACACTAATGATGGAAAATCTGAAAGAGAAATTAAGGAAACACTCTCATTTACCATTGCAACAAAAAGAATAAAACCTAGGAATAAACCTACCTAAGGATGTAAAAGACCTGTATGCAGAAATCTATACGACACTGATGAAAGAAATTAAAGATGATACAAACACATGGACAGATATACCATGTTCTTGGATTGGAAGAATCAACCTTGTGAAAATGACTATTCTACTCAAAGCAATCTACAGATTCAATGCAATCCCTAACAAACTACCAATGGCATTTTTCACAGAATAGAACAAAAAAATCCACAATTTGTATGGAAACACAAAAGACCCTGAATAGCCAAAGCAATCTTGAGAAAGAAAAACAGAGCTGGAGGAATCAGACTCCCAGACTTTAGGCTATACTACAAAGCTACAGTAATCAAGAGAGTATGGTACTGGCACAAAAACAGAAATTTAGTTCAATGGAACAGGATAGAAAGCCTATAGATATACCCATGCACATATGGTGACCTTATCTTTGATAAAGGAGGCAAGAATATACAATGGAGAAAAGACAGCCTCTTCAATAAGTGGTGCTGGGAAAACTGGACAGCTACAGGTAAAAGAATGAAATTAGAACACTCCCTAACACCATACACAAAAATAAACTCAAAATAGATTAAAGACCTAAATGTAAGGCCAGACACTATAAAACTCTTAGAGGAAAACAGAGGCAGAACACTCTATGACATAAATCACAGCAAGATCCTTTTTTGAACCACCCATTTTAGAGAAATGGAAATAAAAACAAAAATAAACAAATGGGATCTAATGAAACTCAAAAGCTTTTGCACAGCAAAAGAAACCATAAACAAGATGAAGAGCAACCCTCAGCATGGGAGAAAATATTTGCAAATGAAGCAACTGACAAAGGATTAATCTCCAAAATATACAAGCAGCTCAGTATCAAACAAACAAACAACCCAATGCAAAAATGGGCAGAAAAGGGCCTATATTGACATTTCTCCAAAGAAGATATACAGATTGCCAACAAACACCTGAAAGGATGGTCAATATCACTAATCATTAGAGAAATGCAGATCAAAAATACAATGAGGTATCACCTCACACCCGTCAGAATGACCATCATCAGAATATCTACAAACAATAAATGCTGGAGAGGGTGTGGAGAAAAGGGAATCCTCTTGCACTGTTGGTAGGAATGTAAATTGATACAGCCACTATGGAGAACAGTATGGAGGTTCCTTAAAAAACTAAAAATAGAACTACCATACGACCCAGAAATCCCACTACTGGGCATATACCCTGAAAAAAGTATAATTCAAAGAGAGTCATGTACCACAGTGTTCATTGCAGCTCTATTTACAATAGCCAGGACATGTAAGCACCCTAAGTGTCTATCGACAGATGAATGGATAAAGAAGATGTGGCACATCTATACAATGGAATATTACTCAGCCGTAAAAGAAACAAAATTGAGTTATTTGTAGTGAGGTGGATGAAACTAGAGTCTGTCATACAGAGTGAAGTAAGTCAGAAAGAGAAAAACAAATGCCATATGCTAACACATATACATGGAATCTAAAAACAAAAGAAAATGGTTCTGAAGAACCTAGGGACAGGATAGGAATAAAGACACAGACATAGAGAATGGACTTGATGACCCAGGGAGGGGGAAGGGTAAGCTGGGATGAAATGAGAGAGTGGCATTTACATATATACACTACCAAAGATAAAATAGATAGCTAGTGGGAAGCAGTCACATAGCCCAGGGAGATCAGCTCTGTGCTTTGTGTCCACCCAGAGGGGTGGGATAGGGAGGGTGGGAGGGAGACAAAAGAGGGAGGGGATATGGGGATATATGTATATGTATAGCTGATTCACTTTGTTATACAGCAGCAGCAAACACAACAATGTAAAGCAATTATACTCTAATAAAGATGTTTAAAAAAGAAATTAAATAAAATGCTAAAAAAAAAAAGACAGCCACCTCTATAAATTTAAACTAATAAAACTACCAAGGAATCTAGCAGTTCCCCTTATCTTTAAAGGTGTGACTTCAGAAATAAACTCCTAAGAAATAAAAACCAAAAACAGAAACAAACCATAAGTCAAATTTGGTTTGTTTTTCATCTATTTGTTTTTTAAAGATAATCCTGCTCTAGCCCACTGACTTAAATAACCCAGGCATCAAATACAGGTTCTTCAATCACTGGATTTATTCAAACAGAAAAGAATTCAGACCTCATAGAGTGTCTTTATAATATAAGAAAATAATTTGTCTCAGAACAATTGATTTTGAATCATTTTGACTGCATAAGTCTTTGAGAGAGAGGCCAACATATTCTAATAAAGCTATGCCTTGGTTTTACTGAGAACCAAGCATTTTTTTTAATGGCAATGGCAATAGAAGAATCCTTTTAAGCTGGAAATCAAGTTGTTACCTATTCTTGGTAGATCATAGCTAACACATCACATTGAAATTGCTTCAACAAATATTGAGTCCCTCCTTTATGGAAGATGCAATGTTATGTGCTACACCTCATAAAATACTTTGAATTGCCAGAAAATGGAAACCCTTCTTCAATTTTTGTGTGCTAATGGCGTTGAAAACAAAGAGGGTGATTCATGTAGAGCAATCCATATTAAAATTTAAAATGCATTAAAATTAAATAAAGGGCATACTTCAAGAGCACATATAATTTACATTTGGGTAATAAGAGAATAGATACTTCCTTTTCAGAATTTTCCCTTGGTATTCCATGAGCAATGTCAACTACTGATGCCTTCAGCTTATAAATGTAGTGCAGTCATAGAAACAGAATTTTAAAATCCATTTGCCTGGCCTCATTCACTCCAAAAAAAAAATTGTCTCTATTGTATGCCTCTTTATCTACTTCCTGATAGCTTCTCTCATTTAATTTTACTGGTACCAATTGTGGTTGGGGCGTGTGTGTGTGTGTGTGTGTGTGTGTGTGTGTGTGTGTGTGTGTGTGTGTGTTTGAGCTAGGAAATGCAGAGCAGAGCAATGCAGTAATTCTTGGTCTGTTACACTCTCATATTACACGCACACAAGAGGATTGCATTAAGATACGGAACATTCCACAAAGTCAATGAGATTCAATGAAATTTCATGGAAGTTGTCTGTGTGATAACACTGGAAACCTAGAATTTCTTCCAAGCTTATATGTTCACACCATGTTGAGAGCAGTTCTAAGGCTGGGCTCTATGTTTTTGCAGTCCTATTGGACCAGTCTCTTAAGCTACAACTCTGATTCAGGTGGAAGGATGCAGGAGATATGGCCTTCAGGGGAAATTTACTCTGCAATTTCTCAGGAACGCTGGACTCTGCTCAGTAATTATCCTTGTTCCGGGGAGATCTTTGTTCTTGACAATTCTCCAGGAAAGGGATGTGGGAGGAGAAACCACCCTCTTCAACCTCTAGATTTGCCTACTGACTTGGAGTCACTGGACTGTGCCCAGCTTGCTTGAGGAAAGAATATCAACCCTGGCATGAGTCCCCCGGAATAGCAGTAGGGCAGCCCTTTTCAAGTCCTATCCGTGTCGGCCTGCCTCATTTTCCATTGGCCTGAGAGAACTTTCAAAAATCTGCCTTGGGAAGATAGGTGTACTAATGCCAGAGCCACTCCATACAGCACCTTTGTGCAGATATGAAAAAGGCACCCTTCTGGGCAGATGTAGCCTCACCTCAGGGTGCAGGACCCAGTGAGCAGAGTGCAATGGATTCCCCTGCGCCCCCCTACAATTACCTTCCCCACTGGCTGCCCTTATGCAGGGCACAGCTTACATATACAATAGCTATGAGTTTCACTATTCACTTGCTGTTGTCACTTCAAATATTATGAACAAAACAGCAACCATCAGGATTTTCAAGCTTAAAATTTACAATTTTCAGCAGCACCTTGATGACATGCCATTAAGTGAGACTTGCTGATAATAAACGCCCTGATTACAGCCCTGGCTTTCCACTTTACCATATCCTGTCTGATTCAGACACATCATTACCAAGGTTATAAGCAGATGTATCAAAGATAAAGCCTTACTTTAAGATGAGTCTTGCAGTGGTTTATCTGTAAGACGTCATAAAATTTCTCTATATTGTCAAATTATTTTAAATCTGTCTTAGGTGACTTCATATCACAATCTCTATCTGTTCTAATCATCAGGTCATTAAATAATCTTGCAAAAGAATTGTTAATGTATTCTAACATAATTCTAGAGAATTTCCCTTGAGGTCCATGACGGTTATAAGAAGGAAAAAAAAAGAGTTAACTTAGCAGCATGCTAGGAATATATTCCTTTTCAGCTACGCCAGCAACATAAGCCACTCCCTTTTTTAAAAAAAAATTATTTTATATTGGAGTATAGTTGATTAACAATATTTGTTAGTTTCAGGTGTACAGCAAAGTGATTCAGTTATACATATACAAGTGTCTATTCTTTTTCAAATTTTTTTCCTATTTAGGTTATTACAGAGTATTAAGCAGAGTTCCCTGTGCTCTACAGTAGGTCCTTGTTGGCTATCTATTTTAAATATAGTAGCTTGTATACTCCCTTTTAGCTATGGGAGAAGAGTCCTTTGCAGGGGCTACCCTGAAGGCACAAGGCCCAGAGAAGCTTATCTCCTTGGAGGCAGGGGACTCTCTCACACAAAAGGGAAAAAAAAAAAGAACACAAATGTCTTGCTGCTGACCAGAGAGGGTTAAATAAGTAGCAGAGAAGTGAAAATAAGTAAGATCCCTGCCATCTCTGGGCTGACCCACAGCACTGTACCTGGAATAGCATAGGCCCTCAATGAATACTTGCTGCATACTTGGACTGGGGGGTCTACTGCACAGTGACCTTGTGACGTATGTCACCATCCAAGGACTCAGTTCCTTCAGATGTGGAAAGTCACTCTAGAGTTTTAGCTCAGGTTCAGTACACGCCGTTAGATTCCCAGATGCCTGGTGTTATTTTAAAAATTCCCAAATGGGTTATATTTTTCTATATATTTGACACAAGGGAAATGCCTGTGATCGCATTGCCTCACTGCATAAGCATATCCTGACAGGTTTTTAAAAAAATTAATAGCTATTTAATTTACCAAGAATGTTGCTATGATTAAGGACATGTTGGTTCCAATGGATTAAGGCAGCTCATCACATTTTATAAACTGCCAACATGTAATGACACTTTTCTCTTGAGGATGAGTTTCATCAAATTGAAATGCTGGTTTCTGGTTTATAATTCAATCCACTTCACTGACTCACAGAGGGTGGAGTAAAATGACAAAGTTCTTTGGTCCTTCAGTCAGAGTTTTTCATATTACCGGCTGATTACGCATTTACCTTTTTACCACATGAGGTGCTAAGTAGAACCAGGGACAGTAATTACCACCCTGCCTCTGACTTTTATGTATTGTAGAACTGCCCTCAGATAAACATGTCGGATTAGAGGAAACAAATAAAGCATAAGACTGTCATTAAACCGAGGAGTGTTGGAAGGGCAAGGAGGGAGAAAATACCATGGCCATGCCAGCTAGAATGCTCTCCAAAAGGAGACTCCAGGAACTCTTCACCCCCAGGTACACTACATACTAGCTACCGTTACTGCCTTTGTAAAGGTATGCAAAACAGACACAGCATAACAAAGTGCGTATTGTACATACAAGGACGTAGGAATATAAATACAGAAAACCAAGTGCTTTCGCTGTTGAAAGAAGAAATTAACTATTTGTGCAGACAAGTTTCTGAACTCGTTAATTAGATTCAGACTTTAGCCTTCCTTACCCCTTCCTACACCCCTACTTCGTTTGGAATCAGTGATTTCTTATACTTTAGACCAAGAGGGCTCATACAGCTATGGAAGTGTGTTCAGGAAGGGATCCAGAGAACATGGGGATTGTGTGACAGGTGAGAATTCTATAAAGACGTACAAGGACTTAACTAAATTATAAACTCTTTGTAGTACTTTTGTGATTGTTATTTGTTTTGGTTTCTTTTTGTTTGTTTTCTCTTCTAGTTTAATTGAGGTATAATTGACACACAGCACTGTATAAGTTTGAGGTGTAGCATAATGATTTGACTTGTTTATATCATGAAGTGATGATCACAAGAAGTTTAGTGAATATCCATCCTCTCGTGTAGATGCAAAATTAAAGAAACAGAAAATAAATTTTTTCCTTGTAATGAGAACTCTTAAGATTTACTCTTAACAACTTTCACATATAATGTACAGCAGTGTTAATTGTATTTATCCTGTTGTACATTACATCCCTAGTACTTACTTATAACTGGAAGTTTGTACCTTTTGACTACCTCCATCCAATTCCCACTCCCCCAACTCCCATCTGTAGTGTCTTTTGTATTAAATATACGTTCTTTTCTAGTTAAGCCCATTCAAAATAGAAAGAGTTTGATTTTGAATAGATTGCTGATTTAATGTGTGGACATATTTACAAACCAAGTATAGCCAGTTGTGCAGTGTCTGTGTCAATAGAAGAGAATGGTAACGTAATGACAGAAGATGAAGGCCTTAAAAGGATCCTGTGTATTTCTCCTCGAAAAGTGTTTCTGGGTTTATGTTTAATTAGATATGTCTGAATTCTGGGCATTTGAAATACTTCCAACAAAATGACGAAGCTCCAGTTCTGACAAAGGGGGAGGACCAGCCATCTTCCGCATTCCACTGACTGCACAGCTCCTCCCAGCCCCTCAAACTATACAGGAAGCTGCCCGTAGGTGCATCATGTGCATTAGCCTGAGAAAAAGCAAACGAGAAGGTGGTCATGGACAACGGACCTGCAGACAATTACAACTTGAGTGTCTCCTTCGATGCATATAAAAAGAATTACACGCACAACACAACAAGAGCATTCTCTTCTTCAGAGGCAAAGTCCTCCTCCGACCTTGTCTTTTTCACCCTGGGAGTGAGTGGAAGATCAAGACAAATGTAACCTCTACCATGACTTTCTCCTACCTTAGTTATTCTAACTTAAGCTCTCTTGCCGATACTCACCTGAAGAGCAACAGAATATTAAAGTGACAGGTCTGCGATATTTATGTTTCATTTTGATTTTCCTTAATCCTAAAGGAGGCTACTACAGAATTTTAGAACCCAATATCTCTGTGAAGATATTGAGTACAAATCTAGTCACTGTGTCCATTAGTGCAAAGCAGCATTTCTCAAGCCCTTTCATGCAGAATACTGGTTCTAAGAGATGTTAACAGATCTACCATGAAGTCAGGCATTTCTAACCAAGTAAGTTTGGAAGCTTTGCCTTCTGGATGACCTTCTTGCAATTTCTTGATGAACTCATAACAAAGGCTCATGGAAATACTATTATAAAGAAAATTCTTCTTGGTTGAACCCATGGTTTTCCAAACTTCTTTGACAATAAAAGTTTTGAGAAACACCTACAAGCATCTTGTAGAACGAAAGTCAACAAAACATATGTTTGGAAAACACTATTGTTTAAAGAACAACAGGAATGGAGCAACTATTAGGTGTATGTAAAGGAACTAAACCCATACAAAAAACAGAATGTTTTAATAATACGTTAGTATTTTGTGGCGAAGAAAACTTCTTACAAGTCACTAGAAGAGTGCATCTATGAGCAAATCATATTATGGTTATAGTTTTAAATGAAAATGGAATATACAAATGTATCTTCATATACTTTACTGGTTGCCCATTTACTCTTTTCTTAGAATGATAATATGATAACAATAGTTTTCCTTTCTTAAATATTATTTGGATTTACCATATTGAGTACAAACTGTACTTTAAAAATTTAGAAATTAAAATGCTGAGTTTCATTTGTGAAGCTGTGAATTTCATACCAAGCCAAGTTGCTTTCTTCATTTATTTCCATTCTGTGACCTATTAAAATAGTTGAGATTGAAAAACAATCACTTTTCTTCCAGATTCTCACGATTGAATATAGGTGTTTCATGAGCATATTTTCCTAAAATCTTTTGGAGTTTGACATTGTCACAGGCTTTCAACCACAGAATCATGCTTACTTCATTTAGCATAAACATGCTTAAGTATCAGTAGATCATTTGCAGCTCTTATCAAGAGGAACTAAGGGGCTACACACTTGAAACACAAGGCCCTGGTTACCACGATAAAATGTTGCATCCGTGCTTACCTTTATCCTGATCATGGAAGCTTGCCTTTCCAGGATGAGCCCTTCTAACCTGCCTCATTCCCCGTTTATTACACATGTGGGGAGAGAACTCTGCTTCCCTTTACTCTGCTGTGTATTCCTAGTCCCTATTCCTGGCCTGGGTTCCTCTGATCCTCTTTATCCTTCAGAGACCCATCCCTGGGTTCCAGCATGTACTGTCAGCACTGCTTGTACGAGTCCTCTTACAGACGGTCCTGGTCAGCTCATTCATCTCCAGCCAGAGCATCCCTCTCACACTTCTTGCAACTACAGTGTCTAGAATCACAAGTACAGCAGTAAACTAATAATATTATCAGGGATCAATTTTAAAGAATCATTGACCTCTCCCATTGCGGAGCACAGGCTCTGGACGCACAGGCTCAGCGGCCATGGCTCACGGGCACAGCCGCTCCGCAGCATGTGGGATCTCCTCGGACCGGGGCACGAACCCGCGTCCCCTGCATCGGCAAGCGGACTCTCAACCACTGCGCCACCAGGGAAGGCCAGCATTGACTTTTAAAAGGTGTTGAATAAACTAAAAAACGGGGGCTAGAGCCTAAGGCAGGGGTAGGACACCTAGTCTTATCTGTCAACTCCTTTAATCTTTCTGAGAATCACTGATGCATCATCGATGTATACTTTAATTTGTCTTTCCTTAGCAACCATCTCTTATTTGGCATCTGCCCACCATGACACATTTTACTTGGAGATTTTGGTAAAAATACCCGACAGAAGAGGACTCAACTCAATTTCCCCTTTCTCATTTCTCCTTCTTACTACTTCTATTAGGGCTTCTTCCTGGCCATGGGGTTTAAATGCTTTGCTTAGTCTAGTGGCATTCAAAGTTGGTCTGGGAAACCCTGGGAGGGGGGAACCAAGACTCTTTCAGGGAGTCCATGAGGTCAGAACTATTTTCATCATATTAAGATGATAGTTATTAGCTGACTTTTCTCTCACATGCTTTTATAAGTGCACACATTTCTATCAATAGAAATCTCTGATGGTAAGAACCAGTTGTCTGGGTTCAATTAATGGAAGTTGCCAGACAATGTGCTACATAATTTCATACACACAAATACTTAATTGTTACTGCAACATTAGGAGACAGATACCATGTCAGCTCTGCCAATGAGTACACTGAGATTCAGAGAGGTGAATTTATACATCTGTGGCCTGCACAGCACTACGCTCCCCATAGCCAGAATTTGAACCTAGATTTTTCTCCAGTGGTTTGACCTGTACAACTCTACAGTAACATTTGCCTGAATAATCCCATTATTTCCCTTTTAAGAAAGGGCTAGCACCTATACAAACAACTTTCTCTTTAGATTGTGTGATAATGAAGTTTGAGTCTTTCCAGGTAGGGAATTGAATGTGATGCTCTATCTGACTGTCTGTAGATGCAATAATTTTCTACTAATTTGTATGTGAGCCATCAATTAGAATACTATCTTCTTTTGAGCAGAAAGATGTTTTTTTCAGAAAGTCAGAATCTCCAAGACTGACTGCTCTCAAAAATATGAGTTCTACTCTGTGATGCTGGTTATCTAACGTGATATGCACAAGTGGAGGATGTCACTGGATGAGCTTTGTTTTACGTGGTCTTTGACATTTTAAGAAAGACTGGCAGGACTGTCATTTCCTATTACACTTGTAAATGCAACCAGAGCACACTGAACAATGAGCCACCCAAAAAATAAATAAAATTTCAAAAGTGCTGTCTGAGCATCTCAGTAAGATCAAAGAGGCCAGTGGTATTTTTGCTGGGCTTGTGTTTTATGATATCAGAATACTTCCGACTTATTGATCATTCTCTGCGCCTGCCAATCAGCCAATATGGGTCAGATGTTGCTAAGACCAAAAAAATAAAAAATAAAAAGTAGTTACTGATTACCTGGCACCAACCAACTGATAAAATCCTTTTCATCTGCTCAGTTGCCCGGCTGCCGTGGACGCTACAGTTGCGTGTATTAGTCTGCTTATTAGCCCTTTAATTACTTTTTTTCTGTATGTGTAACTAATCTCTTATTATGGTCGTGATGAGGGCAAATGTTATTTGCCCACTGCTTCTGTGGACCGTAAAATCTGCTGCATCGATGTTTTTAGCCAGGCATTATACCTGTCTTCCATGACATGGTTCCCTTTAACAAGAAACACGTAGAAAAGGCTTTCTACCATATTAAAAGTGGCTAACTTGAAAATCTCTTTTCTAAAAATGTGAAAACTGACTCTGACTCCATTTGAATAACTCACTGTATGGCCTTCATAAGAAAGTTCACTGGGGCCCATTGTTTGGGATATTATTGACTTAACATTCATTAAAAGACTCATAAAAACGTACTTCCTGCATGTTCAGGGCATACTGTTTAAGCTGTAAATATGGCAATATGGGTGTAAATATTGGCTTAAAACTCTTCTTTGAGTCATTTATTTCCTTTATCTTATTGTCTCAAAATCGGCATTCTCTTCTGTTTAGCCTGGCCCTTTCCCAGTCTCCAAATGTGCTTTCTGAATTCCCAGTGGCAGTTTTGCTGGGATTCTTCCCGAAAGTGTCAGGGGGCACTGAACTAGGATAATTTTTGTTCTCACTCTGTTCCAGACACTCCGTAGCGGCTGAACATGAAGACGGCACTCCACTGGGATGACCTTTGATTCTTGGCAGAGGACAGAGATTTCACTGAGGGAATTCACTCTGCCTGAGGAGTCTCGAGTGTTTGTTGAGATCTCTGTGGAAACAAACACTCAGAGGGGCTTTGTGGAACAGTCCAGAAATAATTGAGGAAACCAGGAGACTCCTACCCCCCTGCACAAAAAATGTCAGGTTACACTTTCTTTTCAGGACTCCCTAATTGATGCCCTTGTATAAATAACTGCTATTTCCCAGCACTTTCTCTTTTCCCTTTTACTGAGAAAGATACAAAAGTCAACCGAATCAAGACATAAATTCATTTTTACAGCTGAATAAGCTTTGTCCTTGGTTGTTTTAAAATTGAAATAAATGGGAAAATATTTGTTAGAGAATAATAAACACACCCAGGTATTTGCTGCTCTTCTCGGGCTGGGCTGAGATTGAAGTGGCTCGGTGAGACCACCTGTGTTTCTTGGTGCAAGCCCAGCAGAGCTTCAGAGTTTGTATAGTTGGATTCAATCCAGCGACCTGGCTACATTCTTGGATCTCCTACTCAACATGAGGCATCAAGATCACTGGAAACTTTAACAAAAACATCAACAACTAGAAGAGCCAGTTAGCCTATGGTTTGACCTCCAGCCTGCACACCCTCCCATCAGTCTATCTCTAGTCTTCTGGGAAATTAGTTCAACCTTCAAGGCAGGAGAAGGGGCAACCTGAGGGTACAGCTGCTTAATCTCCCGTAGGAGATGAAGAATCTACAGTCACCCCAAAGCACACGTTTAGATGGCTGCTTTTCCATCTGCTTTCCACTGGCTGAATGGATGCCTCCATAATAACTCTAAAAGCATCAAAGGAAAAGTAGCACACTCTGTGGCATTCCATGATGGAATCCAATAAAAGAAACATAACTCAAAATCATTTCAGAAGCAATGAACAAATTGCTACTTAGAAGCAGCTCCTCAAGGAAGCTTGCTCTTCTGCCCAATAATGTAAAACCATCCTGAGAACAGTAGCTGAGGAGAAAGGAAAAAGATAATAAATCTTATTTTCCACTTGTCCTTTTAGCATATTTCAAAATAATTTGGATACTTTCTGAAGTAGCTGTTTTGGATGTTTTTATCCACGTTCCCAAAGGTCTACTTAGTTTAACTACCTTTATCTAAAAAAGATGGTAAAATGGCCATATTAACTTTAATAGTAGGAAGAGTGGGCTATGGCTAGAGTTAGGATCACTGCTGAGTCAGCCAGCCTTGGTCTCAGGACCCAGTCTTCCAGTCCCCACTGGTGTGACCTTGGATAGGTAAGTTAACCCCTTTCAGCCTCAAAGATCTCAAAAAGTTGCTCACACAAAATGAAAAGATAGGATAAAGATTCTAGTTTCCCACAGTGTGTTTCATGAACACACTGAGTTAGTAGGTCTTATGTGAAGAAAGATTTTTACTTTTATTTATGTTTTAGAAATGCTCTGTTAAACAAAGTTAAATGGAGTTTTGTGACAGGATTGGCCACATCTTTTAATATACTAATTACTATCATAAATCGGAGGGTGGGACTTCCCTGGTGGCACAGTGGTTAAGAATCTGCCTGCCAGTTCAGGGGACATGGGTTCGAGCCCTGGTCTGGGAAGATCCCACATACCACGGAGCAACTAAGCCTGTGAGCCACAACTACTGAGCCTGCATGCCACAACTACTGAAGCCTATGCTCCTAGAGCCCGTGCTCCCCAACAGGAGAAGCCACCGCAATGAGAAGCCCGCGCTGCAATGAAGGGTAGCCCCTGCTCGCCACAACTAGAGAAAGCCCACGTGCAGCAACGAAGACCCAACTCAGCCCAATAAATAAATAAATAAATAAATGGTCCTTTAAATAAATAAATAAATGGGAGGGAAGATTATGATATGTAGAAATATCTAAACTTATTTGACTACAGGGCTCTTATTCATAAAACATTATGGGAATAGTATAATCTAAGGTGGCCTCCAACTCTAAAGTTCCATTTTTCAATCTGAAGTAGCTAATTGCAAATTGGCATGTATACAAAGGTCATGATCACAACCATGATTACTCATCATTGAATGATGTACTTCACAGGTGGACGTGTGGGAACACGGAACAGAACAGGCAAATATAAAGTCCTACCTTAGAGGGAGGGTTTTCTTATTCTCCACCTCATCTCCTCACCCTTGGGGGGCTGATCTCTCTGCACACATGGCCTTGGTCAGGGAGATAAGGCTCCAGACTTATCATAATGTAAACTGGTATAACTCATGGCACCCTGTTATTCTCCTTACTTTCTCTACAGGGCAAGCAGTTGACAAGGTCTATTTCTCTACTCAACATTATACCCACCACACATACGTCCCTTCTCTTCCAGAAAATAAAATAAATTTTATCTGCAAATATTTTAAAGCAATAACCTCAATTAAGTCTTATACTTTAACTAGAATGGTTTCCTCAATCTAATATTCATGTATGACTGACCCATGCTTTATGTTGAATTTCATTAGTTTCTTTCTCTTTATTGTGATTATATCTTAGCATCACAGGTTAGGAAAGCATAAATGATAATAAATGTGAGTAATTAAATTGTCTTTCTAGTGACAATTCCGTTAGTGTGTTTTCGTATCTCCATTGTCTACTTCTCCCAGATTGTAAAAAGTATAAAAGCAATCTGTGATTATTTTATGTGTATGATAAAGAATACTAGGTTAATTAAAATTTTAAGTAGATTAATATTTTAATTATAAATTTAAACATAAAGTTATAAAAATAAATGATAAGCATGTTTCTCTGTCAACAATTATTCCTCTACTTCACTTTAATGATTAAATCCATATTTGGTTATGCTAAAACTTATTTAACGCATGGTGGCCATGAAAATGCTCCTCTCAAATCTGTTGCATGGAGTTGCATGGAGTAATTGACTGATGGCTTCAGCTGCTGCTCTCTGAATCCACCACTAAATCTGAGCAAATGTCACATTTCCCATGAGCAATGCTGAGAGACACAGTACTTCTTTGATAGGCAACTTTGGCTACAGGACTTTCTATCAAGCTTGCCAAAACTGTTCAACTGAGTTACTAAGACTCACCCAGACTTCCTTCCTTCCCTCTCTCTTTCACAAGGGTGAGTCCCGCATTGTGGCCTGATGGCTCTTCCTCTTCGTTTTCCCTCACTGGCATTTACCCTAATAAATCTCTTGTATCACTAATTTTACCTTGGCTTCTTGCTTTTAGAGGATCAGAGCTGACATGAGCCAATTCCCTATTTTTGGACATTTAGTCTATTTCAAGGTTTTTGAATCTGTATTTAATAAATAGTATTGCAATGAAATTTCTTGTAAGATCTGATAAATGGCCATTATTAATTAATTCTGTAGGATATAATCTCAGAGGTGTAATTGTGGGTGGCACAGAAAGTATAATTTTTAGGGCTTTTGAAAATATACTTGAAAAATTGTCCTCCAGAAGTTATTCCGATTTACGTAACCAAAGCCAATTACTTTTTTCTTCTGGGTTGTTTATACTTTTTCTTGGTGACCTGTAAGTGAGTTTTACATATTAAAGGCAATAAACTTAGTGAAATAAATTTAAATGTTAACAGTTATTGACATAAATAGTTCCAAGTCAAATAACCATATTAAGTGAATTCCACCTACTGTAATAAAACTTAAACCTCACCCCACATTCATGGGTACACACACAAATTCACAATATCTAGAAAATATTGTACATGGCATTATTAAATTGAGCAAAGCAAAGATTTGTCTTCTGGAAGAATTTCTATGGAGGCAATAATATTAAGAATTGCTGGTAAATCATCTTGGTGAGCAGCTAACAGAATCTGGCAGAGATAGCAAAGGAATTTTGTGTGGGCATGTACATTAGTTTACTTTCCAAAATAATCCCATCTGGATGCATGAGAAATGTTCTGTCTGTTTCAGCTCATGAGGAGACAAGGTTCAAGCAAACACGCTCATTGATTTAACATGCTGGATCCACGAGAAATGAGTCACCCCTTGCAATTTTCTTCAGCAAGTTTGGGATGGAAGATGACCCACATGCATTTTTTGAGTTGCCCGTCAGTTCATAGCTTAGAAAACCATATTTTATTGGCTGTCTCTAAATTGGGCACCCAAAGCAATTTGACACTTGCGGAGTGGGAGAGAATGAATGGTCTCAAGCTTAATTCTTATTTTAATTGATTCTTTAACCATTGGGGTCAAGGAGACGTTACTAATTTTAAGTAAAATAGCCCTGTACAACCTAAACTATAACCCTTAGTTTATTATACTGAATCTCAACATAAAAATAGGCCTTAAAAATGTAGTTTAAAGGGGTTTCCCTGGTGGCGCAGTGGTTGAGAGTCCACCTGCCGATGCAGGGGACACGGGTTTGTGCCCGGTCTGGAAAGATTCCACGGAGTGGCTAGGCCCGTGAACCATGGCCGCTGAGCCTGCGCGTCCGGAGCCTGTGCTCCGCAACGGGAGAGGCCACAACAGTGAGAGGCCCGCGTATCGCAAAAAAAAAAAAAAAAGAAAGAAAAAAGAAAAGTAGTTTAAGTATGTAGTTTAGAAGCTGTACCATTTTTCCCATGTAAACAATGTTTATTTCCTGTTCATTTTTATAGACAACTACTGACCAAGTCTTGGATTCCCAAGTGAATAATAAAAATCTTACTAAGCCCATAATGGACTGTACAGGAGCTGTGAGGAGTTACAAAAAAGGCACGATTCCCCACCCCTAGGGTTTCCCTGGCTAGTAAAAACAGAAATGAAAATGCCTGAAAACCATTTAGGTCCATTTAAAAGCTCCAAATTATCAACTTACTTTTAAGGGGCAGTAATAGAGAAAGGGAGCTTAACATTTGCATTACTGACTTGAGCAAAACAAAAGAAATGAAACTGTGGGCCTATTAGAAGGACCAGTGAAAGATGTGGCCCTTCAGAATATTACATCTTCATTTTCTTGGAAAATGCTTGCTATTTTAATTTTTCAGCATATCTCTTGAAACCATGATCTATGATGATTAGTGTGTTAGTATTTTTAAAACAGATCACTCCATTTGACTCTGACTTCTATACCTTAACAATAGGAAGGTATGTGGTTGTGTGTGTGTGTGTGTGTGTGTGATTTTAATTCTGTGGTGTATACTGTAGTTAGAATTCTTTTCAGTACTGGGATCATGACACTAACGGCTTTATTTTATTTTTTATTTATTTATTTTTAAATTATTTATTTATTTATGGCTGCGCTGGGTCTTCACTGATGCACACGGACTTTCTCCAGTTGTGTCGAGTGGGGGCTACTCTTCGTTGCAGTGCAGGCTTCTTTGTCATTGTGGTGGCTTCTCCTGTTGCGGAGCATGGGCTCTAGGTGTGCAGGCTTGAGGAGTTGCGGCATGGGGGCTCAGTAGTTGTGGCGCACAGACTTAGTTGCTCTGCAGCATGTGGGATCTTCCCGCACCAGGGATCAAACCCATGTCCCCTGCACTGGCAGGTGGATTCTTAACCACTGCACCACCAGGGAAGGCTCCTTAACAACTTTTAAATCAGTTGTATGAAATAAACCCATAAGCAAAACCACCCAAAATAGTGTGAATGATATAAAAGTTTATATTTGTATATAATCAACAAAACCACTTATACTGAGATTATTTAGTGATTTAAAATAATGCTTTCTCTATTTAAATTACAATGACAGAAATGCACCTGTTTTTATCAAGGCCAAAGAAGTTGATTAACTGAGGACAAATGCAGGGCCCCAGCTGCCTGTTTGACAATTTTAATTGTCCCTCAAATTTGGATTGAATGAATTATTGTTCTCTTTCTGTCCTAAACTGTTAAATTGTTATTTTCAGCATGCAAAGTTAAAGACTGTCATATGTGTTCCAAAAATGAGTACATCTCAGAAGGAGGAAGAGTTCCTGCGTGTTGTGGCTGAGTACTGGCCACCCAAAGATGCCCATGTCCTAATCCCCAGAGCTGTGACTGTGTTATATGACATGTCAAAGGGGAATGAAACTTGCAGATGAAGTTAAAGTTGCTAATCTGTTGACCTTAAAATAATTAAACCATCCTGGATTGTCTGGGTGGGTCCAGCGTAATAACAAGCGTCCTTAAATGGGGAAAAGGGAAGCGAAAGAGTCAGATCCAAAGAGAGGTCATCCTGAGAAAGACTCGATTGGCCATTGTCGGCTTTGAAGATCAAAGGGGTCCACGAGCCAAAGAATGTGATTAGCTTCTAGAAGCTGAGAAAGGCAAAAAAATCGATCCTCCTCTAGGACTTCACGAAAAGAAAGCAGCCAAGTCCACACTTTGATTTCAGTCCAGTGAAAGCCCTATCAAACATCTGACCTCCAGAACCGTGAGATAATAAATTTGTTGTTTTAAGCCACTAAATTTGAAGTCATTTGTTACAGGAAGGTAATATACTATGTGGTCAGTCAGTCAGTCATTTTGGATTTTCAAAGGTCAAGGTGTGTGTATGTCTATGTGTGTATTATATGCATATATATGTATAATATATATACACATGCACCTGCATTAGATTTTGTGTGTTATTAAATCTGAGTTTTTAAACATGGTGATAGGCTAAACTCCCTAAATTCAGATAAAGTTCTCATAGATGGTTCTATTTAGGGGAATATAACTCAGTAGTGATACAAAAGTACTTGGAAACTCCTAAATCTTGAAAAGTAACTCACTTCTATAAACTTTGCAGAGAGCTACATAACTAGAGACTCATCTCTGGGGAAAATAAAGTCTGATTCCTCCAGACTGAGTGTTCTAGGAAGGAAGGTGCCAGAGGATGACCTCCATGAAAGGAACAAAGAAGACCTAGTATCCAGGAAGGAAAGGATGAAACACAGACGGACAGAAGGAAATCCTCAGGATTATAGTGAAGAGAGATTCCTAAGCTGACAGTGCAACACTGGAAGTGGGGAGGCCGGTCCATACTAGAGAGGTCAATCATCTCCAGGGGAGACGTCTTCCAAAAGTGAAACTCATAAAATAACGGATGCACTAAAGTCACAAATTTGGGCTTGCATGAATAACAATGATTAATTCCATAGGAAACCAAAAAGTAGTGCAGAAAAGGAACAGCAATTACATTATACTATAGAATTCAGCTGCCAATGTTTTCACAGTCTCAATAATGCAACCCTGAAGAATGAACTAAACAATGTTACAATTTAACTATAGTAGGAGAATGGGGGACAGGAGATGATTTGTGTGTTGGATGATGTGGTGTGAAAGAGACCTAAGTCCTTATTTTCCAAAGTGGAAAGTCAAGAAGTGAAGCCTAAGTACATAAGTAATGTCTCTAACTTCAAAATGAAGAAGTAGCAAGATAAGTATGTTCTTTAGCCATTTGGAGGTAAATACCAAAATAACCAGCTATGTGAGTTGAAAAGTGGTTTCCACTGAGGAAATGGAATAGAGCAGAGGGGCATTGAGCTGCTGTGCATCTCAACAAGCCTCATACGACTACACCATACTTTAAACTATGTGCATGTTTACCTTGTATTCAACATATAGCCGAAAAAAGACTAGTGAACAGTATGTTTTAATAGGAACCTACCCCTCCCACCTCTGCTGAGCCCAAATCCTGGGTTGATGTTGTTATTGATACAAATTAACCCTCAGGCCTAGTTATTCCAGTGAATCACCATGGGATAAAGAGGTCTGAAGGTTTACATTTTGTAAAGAAAACCATTAAGCACATCTCATCCACATTCTCCCTCTGAGACTGACACCCATTGGAACATACACTCAAAAGTCAGATGGGAACCCACATAGCTTGTATGTTAAGTTGTAAGCCTGGACTGGAAAATAAGAGTTGCCTTTTTACTGGAGAAGAGGCTTCTTTCAAATTTCCCAGAAATCTAGACTTAGAATCCCCTGTGAGGAGAACCGTGAAGCAACACATCCAAGTCTGCAGATGGGGTGTTCCCATCAGGTCCCAAAGCTCAGGTGGGCCTCCAACCTGCCCTTAGGTAGTGGGCACTGGGCCCTGAGCCAGGTGTGTCTTTCATGAGAGGGACGGAAGTAGTACAGTATGTGCCCACCTCCAGGGAGACTAGAAGTTCTTTCCCTAAGAGGTTATAATAAAGGGAACAGGAGAAAAGGGTCTTTCTAATTTAGAGAACTAGAGAGGGTCAGTAACTGCTATCAATCAGTCAACAGATACTTGTGGAGTTAATGCCCTACACCAGATATTGGATGCCAAGCTCACTATAGTTCTTGTGCTTTGCAAACTCTGACTTAGCAAAACTCACTGATTCCTAGCCCCCTAACGACTTACATCTTTTTCCATTCCCTCTCTCCCTGTTTCTTATCTTTGCTTTGGGGATGCTTGTCTCCTTTTCTTCCATTTTCAAATCAGGGTGCAATATCTATTTGATACATTTCTAAAAACAACACAAAATTAAAATAACAGCCAAACATTGAAAATATAAGCTAGCAACAAGAAAGCAAGCAGGTGCATTTTATATTATGTTGCAGCTTCATGGTATTGCACTATTTTGCAGCCAGCAACAAAGCAAACAGATAAAAATTTTCTCTGCTAATCCTAAAATATCTTTTATGCCTTTTAGAATCTTTAAAATAGAAGAAAGATCCTTCTTAAGAAATCATTTCCTTCCCATAAATCAGAGACAAAATTATTTCATAAAATAAATCTTCTGCTTCCCTATCATTATTATATATTATATAAATCTGGAAGAAAAGAAAATGAAATGTTGCCTGCATCAAGGTGAACTGCCTGAGGAAGCAGGGATAGCCCTCCATGCATCCTCCTTGGCGGATGCACGTACAGCACGTTTGGGAAAATAGGCAGGTGCACTGGGAGAAACGGAGGGTCAGAGTCTAGTTAGGCAAGACATGAGATTCCAGAAGCAAAATACATAGAAAGCAAGAATAAGCAGCAAAAGTGAAAAGAACTCAAACACACTTCGCTTTGAATTCTCCCCTAGGACACAGTAGTGCAGAGCTAAAGTAACCCAGTGCATTTGAAGCAGATTAAGGAAAACAGATTAAGGAAAGTGGCTACCACTTCTTGAGTGCCCACCATACGCCAGATGCTATGAGATGTTGTCTTGAACCCTTAAGAGAACCTTGCTAGGCAGGCATTTCTATCCCCTTTCACCAATGAAGACTAAGGCTCGAGCTTGTTAAACAACTTGTCCAAGGTCACCTCACTGTTACCTACCATTGCTGGGGTCCAAACCCTGACCCATCAGATAGATAGACCCAAAGCCATCCTTCACTCCACCATTCCAAACTGCCTGTCAGTGTGTTAAATGGACATTCCAAAAATATTTGTCAAACTAATGAATAAATTCAAGAAGTGGGTTCTGGAAAAAAGGACTCCAAAATATGGGATTACAACTCTTAGAAGGGGGATGTAAATATGCATGACTTGAGTAAGACTTTTGAGTTTTTTGAAGAATGTACATCTGGAAGTGAGATTTAGTTGATGCATAGAAAAAGAAAGAGGAGGTCTATGAGTAAAGAAAAGTTGCTAGAGAGAAACAACTATTTATTTTAAAGAATAAGGACCCTAGGGCAGTAATGGAAGCCATCATAGGAACGTTGAAGGCCAACAGAAAATAATATTAATAGGAATTTTGAAAGAAAAAACAATAACAATCATGGCAGCGAAAACATAGATTAATTGTTATGTCAATTCTACTTCTTATTTCAATGATGTTATGTTAGAGAATAAATGTGGCTACTAATTAACCCAAAGCTATATAAGATTCTCATATTCATTGAATTTCATAAGAGCAAGAAATAGAATACATATTTCAGCATCTTCAGTGAATTTAACAAATGATAGTGAAACTTCTCTCTGGGGATATTAGGTACTAATAACATTGCTTATTCATGTAAGTGCCAAATGCTTTTCAGGTCTTAAGTTCTACTTAAATTAAGACTACCCATAAATTCTACGCGATGACACTAAGTTCTACAGGTTAATCATATATCTTAGGTTGTTTCCTTGTTACCAGTTTTACTTGTCTTTAGTTGGGTCTTTTTTGTTTGAAAAAGGCCTGGTCACTCTTATTAGATTCATTGCCTTCTTTTAATTAACTGACTGTTAAATCTACTGCATTATCAATTCTACCATCTCCCCTGTGCCCAAAACCATCTTCGACACTGCATTCCTTAAATAGAATAAGGGATTATTCACAAAAAATATGGTGTAGGAAAAATGTGGGATTTCCATTCCCTTTCCAATAATTTGCCTTTTCTTCCGAGTATTCTCTTCCTCTTCTATCACCCCTAACACCAGATCACCACGGTCATTATCACCTCGGTCATCATCACAGCCAAGTCCTCCACAAGTATATTCTGTGGCAATACTCATGACTGTGAGGCTTTAACATCACTCCAAGTATATACTGAGCCCTCAACAAAGCAGTCTTGTCAAACATGGTCCCTGTCTTCCAGAAGGAGTTCAACTCTCTCTAGCCTTATTCTCCACTTCTTTTCTTCAAATTTCTTCCATTCAAACTGGCCTACTTGTCGTTCCCCTTCTGTAACTTGGCTCCATCTCCTTATATTTGTGTGGACTCTTCTGCTGAAGGGGCTGTCCCTTCCCAAGTCATCAGGATCAGTGCAAATGCCACAGCCTCCAAGAAACCGCTGTTATGCTCTCTGTAATTTCTATCTCTTCTAAACCTCCTTACTGTACATCCTTACAGTTATTTATCAATCTGACTATTATTCTAATATCTTGTCTTTCATACAGTAGAACTTAGTACATGTTTGTTTATGGAATGGATGAATGAATGAATTTATAGTGTTGGTCTTAGTTTAGCTTGCAAGAGTTACACGTCTTTCTTCTCCACTGGGATGGGAACAGAGGTCTTGGTATGCATGTTTATGTCCTCCTGGCACCTTTTAGAGTAAATCTCATGAAATAGACACTCACTGCATGTCTACTAATTCAAAATAAAGATAATATTCTGACAGAGACTAAGTGAGTGACTGCTGCGGAAAAGATAAAGTATGAGAGTATTGTTATAGCAGAAGCAGTGTTAAAGAATATGGAAATGCCTTTTAACATCTAACTGACCAATTGCCCTGACCTTCTCACTTAACATGGTATTCTAAACTCAACTAAGAAAAAGTAAAGCATTTCCATAGTTATGGAGGGGATATTAATGAGTCTTGGTTCTGGGATGAGGAAGAGGTTGTATCCCTTCACTCATTTAGTGATGCTCTAAACTGGTCTGAGAGATGTGGCATAAGAACAGCTGTCTACAGAAATTTGAGTGTTTTCCTTCAAAAAAAAAACTGATAAAAAAATGCCAGTGTAGTAGGCAGATTGTTGAGAAAAGCTTGGTATAGAAATCTAGAAACTGGCTTCTATTTCAGGCTCTGCCACAGACATTATATGCCAGAAGTATGTAGTGAAACTTGTGAAGCAGTGTCCTTAAAGAGATATAGCATGCTACTCTCCTCTCCTTTTTTCATACTTGCTAGCAGGAATGCTTTTATGACGGCTGGAGCTAGAGCAGCCATCTTGGATCTTTCAGTGA
This sequence comes from Neophocaena asiaeorientalis asiaeorientalis, assembly GCF_003031525.2. Taxonomy (NCBI): domain Eukaryota; kingdom Metazoa; phylum Chordata; class Mammalia; order Artiodactyla; family Phocoenidae; genus Neophocaena; species Neophocaena asiaeorientalis. Next base: position 2,745,704 of record NW_020174046.1, on the reverse strand, counting down.
TCTTGGAAATGAAACATAAGAGCAAAACAGACAGAACATAGATCCTACCTTGACTTTGATGTGAGAGAGAAGTAAATTTGACAGACAAATAAATTTCTATCTTGTTTGAACAAAAAAAAAGAAAGAAAAAGAACAGCTACCTAGATCCTTGTTCTCTGTGCCTTCCTGGGATCAATAGGCCTGCAAGGAGTAACGGAGAAGCAGTTGTCTGCCCTGGTAGGCACAAAGTGGTCAGTGCCTAATGGTCCCAGTGTCTTTAAATGGCCTTAACGACTATGGAGTGAGAAGAAGTACATAGTGCCATGGAAAGAAATTGATCTGAAGAATCAGACCAATCTCAATTTGAATCCTGAATCCAATCCTTTCTAAAAGTCACTCCACTTCTTGGAATCTCAGCTTCCTCATCTCAAAAAGAGAGGGGGAGAACATCTTCTATCCCATGAGAACATTAGAAGGATTTGAGGATAAGTAGATAGACGGATAGACAGACAGACGTTCCCTAGTGTGGCACCTAGCATTCCAGAAAAAAAAGGCATAGTGCTTTGAACTTTGTTGGGAAACTTCATTGGAATGGATCCCATATTTACTGGATTTAGAACCTAAAGTAATTTGAGATCTTAAACAAATACTGAGACTGGTGTAGATGCATCAAAGGTCTGAGGCTACCAAGGCAATTGTGTTAACATTAGGTAAATCAGAGATCAGGGCAGTAAATATTTATAGCAAATACAAGCAATGGAAAGCTCTACTGTGTCTTAGAGGTGAAGAGTGACTCATGTGTTGCTGCATGTTCAGGCAAATTGGAGTTGAGGAAGAAATCGCTTTTATGTCTAGTTACTCAGCAAGGCTTTGGGAAAGAGGTGAGAATAGGGGAAGAAAGGGGCCTAGGTTAGCTAAGAATAGGTGGCGTTTCCAGGAATAAGAATTAAAAGGGAATAAGGAATTGATTAACTCATCTAAAAAGACAACTCACAGGGACTATAAAGTTGAAAGAAAACAAGAAACACTTGAGTTTCTTTTCCTGATGTGTGCTTGCACAATCTCATTCTATCATTTTCTCATTCATTCATTCATCTATTTGATGAGTTAACAGGTATTTAGTAGGGACTATGTGCTAGGAGATGAGTGCTGAGAATGAAATAGAATGCGCTGTGGACCTCACAGTGCAGTGGGGTGAACAATCTCTTGAGTGTATAATTGTAAAAACATAGATATATGCTATAAGGAAACCCTCAGTTCAAACCTGCATATAATAAGGGATTCAGCTAGGCAATTATGTGTCTCTTCCATCTCCAAAACTATGTTTGTGAGTGATAAAACTCACTTTGCCAATTTGCACTTTGCAATTTGGCAAAGGTCATCAAACACAGAACATTGCCCGTTTCCAACGTTCAGCACATCTGATGTCCCTGAAGGGCTGGCTGTTATCTGTGCAAGCACTTGTATGTACACTTGCCCCTGCAAGCCTGCAGACCTAATCACACACACACATGCCTGGGAGTGGCACAAAGCACCCAGGGAAAAGTGGACATTAGAAAGTTATCTTGGGAAATTATCATAGAATTAAGGTCATGCATTAAGTTCAAAATGCAAATAACTGCGAGTATTTGCCTGTTTTTATAACAATACTAAGATTGTATAAAATGTAGTCCTTTAGGGACTACATTTTTTATCTTTTTCTGTCCAGTGGTTTTCCTTTAACTCTGTGAAATAGATTTTCATATGTTTTAAACATAAAAACTATAAGTTCTTGTGATTTTTTAAAAAAAAATCTCAAGTAACTCAAAGCTGTTTAAATGCTAAAACTACAAGTGTCTCTCCCTTCTTGGTTTTGAGTCACTCATCTCAGATGTACTAGTCACATTCCTTAAGGCTGAACCTCATTTTATTAATTTCTGAAAACTTCTTTTTATGTAAGGGTGTTTGGAATTCTACAAGAGCATTAGAACAAGATCAGTCTATTCTTAACGTAACAAATTATACGGTTTCTATGTGAACATTACCCCTCTTCATTCAGAGTCAGAGAGCATGAGAGTTGAGGTGACTCATGGTTTCCTGACACTGGTGGAACTAGTTTACTTCTACAGACCCTTAAATACTGTCAGAGATGAACTCATTTCTTCCCAAGTGCAAGGAACTTTTGGAATATCACATTCTAGATAAGCAACATATCATTAATATTATACAACCTCAGTAGAAGTTTAGCAATAGAATTATATCAGTCAAAATCAGAAAAGGAGCTGAGAAAGCCATTTTGCTAACCCCCAATGTTGTCCCCAGACAAGTCAATATTTAAACTTTCTTACATGAATGTTTATACATCAAAGCAGCTTGGTGATGTTCATTTTGGTTAGATATATCAACACCTTGATGTTACAAGCAAACATGTAGAGACATATTTCAAATCACAAAGGAAGTCACAGATAGATGCTCAGGAAGCCAGGCTGCATTTCTCTACTTTACTGAATCATTGCCATTTTTCTCAGCACTTTCAAATTCTAAACTATCCTCTGTGTTCTATCTTTAAAAGACCCTAGGTGTCAGAACCATGGTCCAACATATCTCATATATTTGCATATGTAAAAGTAGAATGAGTACGTAGGGTGATAGGAAGAAAATAGAGTTTATAGGTCAATAGAACTGCGTTAGGACTGCGCTATGTCTACTTCTTAACTTTCCTGTACCCAAATTTCTTCATCTGTTTTTAAAAAAGATAATGAGGTCTATATCACAGGGATTTAAGAAGATTAAAAAGATAATATGTTTAACGTGTTAGTCCACAGATGTTAGTTACCATCCTCTTCCTTTCTTAAAAACTAATGGTGTTTTACTCCACAAAGAAGATTGAATAAGAATATACTTAACATTTTCCCCAGAAATTAGGATTAACATATACACGCTACTATATATAAAATAGATAACCAACAAGGACCTACCATATAGCACAGGGAACTATGCTCAATATTTTGTAATAACCTTTATGGGAAAAGAATCTGAAAAAGAATATCACTTTGCTGTACACCTGAAGCTAACACAACATTGGACATCAACTATACTTCAATTTTTTAAAAAATTAGAAAAAAATAACATTTTTTCCTAGAAAATCACAAGAAAATATAATTTTCCAAAGAAAATAATCACCAAATTACTAATGAAGAGTCTAGATCAAAGACCACCTGTTAGTATGGTGGTTACCAAACTAAATTCATCAAGCTAAACTTGGAATTCACCCTAGAGCAAATACCCCCAACACTGCCCCTGGTGGAGACAATCCAGATTCTGTTGCAAGTTCATGGCTTCTGGCCGTTGAGGCTAAGAGGACAGGTCGTGATGACAGGATGAGCTTTCTCCCACAGTCACCTCTAGCCCGTGGCATCCTCCCCAACCTCCTAGGCTTAGGCAGGATGGAGGCAAAGTCCAGGACTTAGTAACAGTGACAATGGTGTCATCTTCTTCAAATCCTTTTTGAAAGGAGGGAGTGTAAAAATGTAGAAATAAACAAACAAATTGAAGAACTGGGAGGCAACCATAGAGTATTAGGAAAAGTGGAAACAGTGTGGGTTTTAGAGTCAGATATGCTTTCTGCCACTTCTTAGCTCTGTGCTCTCCAGTGAGATTTTGAGCTTCCAGAGCCTCAGTTTCCTCATTGTCATGTGGAGCAATAATGTCTGCTAAAGATGGTTATTCTTTAGCAGGATGAAAAAATATAGTGTATATAAAAATGACTTGGCCAGGTTTCCAGAACCTGGGCTACTCTATAGATATCAGTGTTCTTCCCATGTGCAGAGATACACCAACTTCAAAAGAGGATTTGCTCAGACAAGTAAGTCAGAAAGAGAAAGAAAAAGAAAACTATCATAGGTTATCGCTTATATGTAGAATCTTAAAAAATGATACAAATGAACTTATTTACAAAACAGAAATAGACTCACAGAGATAGAAAACAAACTTATGGTTATCAAAGGGGGAAGGGAGGTGGGGACTTTGGGACTTACAGATACACACTACCATAAATAAAATAAATAAACAACAAGGTCCTAATGTATAGCACAGGGAACTATATTCAATATCTTATAATAACCTATAATGGGAAAGAATCTGAAAAGAAGATATACATGTAGAGAAATATATATATCTATATCTTCTTTTCAGATTCTTTCCCATTATAGGTTATTATAAGATATTGAATATAGTAACCTATAATGGGAAAGAATCTGAAAAGAAGATATACATGTAGAGAAATATATATATCTATATCTTCTTTTCAGATTCTTTCCCATTATAGGTTACTATATTCAATATCTTATAATAACCTATAATGGGAAAGAATCTGAAAAGAAGATATAGATATATATATTTCTCTACATGTATATCTGAATCACTTGCTGTACACCTGAAACTAACACAACATTGTAAATCAACTATACTTCAATTAAAAATAAAAAAGATTTGCTATATTTGAAAAAGTGCAAGGGGAAGATAGAAATTTAAAGGTTTTGTACAACAAAATTATTAAAGACCCAGTAGTAGTAGTAATAAGTTGAAAAAATGGTCAAGGAGTTAACTCACCAGCCTAAGACTGATTCAGATTTAGAAAGTGCAGGAAATATGATCTTTTCAATAGTGCCATGAAGAAAGAGGATATGAGACTTAAGGAAAGGTAAAGAACTTCATCCTTTAATAAACTGATTTAGATTTCACAGTAAGCAATCCAAGACAAAGTACAGAAAACTGGAAGATTCATGTATTCAGTTAGCCCTTTAATACCAGCAATTACCTAGTTAAAATTCTTTAAAGTAACATTTATAATGGGTTTTTTTCTCATAATAAGTAGGAAAAAAACCTCATTTTTGAAAATTTAAGTATAGAAGAGTATAAACAAGAAAATTAAAAATATCAAATGCATCTAGAGATATATGATTCATTGGTCCATTTGTTTATTTACTCAACAAATAAGCCAGATACCAGTCTAAGTAATGGAGCTCCAATAGTGAGCAAAAAGAAAAAGTCACCATGTCTTAGAGGGCTTCCATTCTACTAGGGAGAAAGAGGGTGAACAAGGAAAGTATAAATAAAGAATTCGGTGGTAAGTGATATTCTAAAAGATTTTCTAAGGAGGTAGGGGTGAGGAAATATTAAGGCTGGGGTGTCTTTTAACATGAGTGATCACATGGGGAGATGACATGTAGGCAAAGCCCTAAGGAAGTGATGACATCAGCCACATAGAGCATTCCAGGTGGGGTCAGAGGAGGTGGAAAGGCACAGAGGAAAGGGAGGGTTTTGGTGGGTGTTAAGAACACAAGGAGCTAGTGTGGCTGAAACCATAAGTTCGAGAAAAGTGGTAGAGATTAAATACAGAGACAGAGAGCAGAAATGCCAATCAGGAAGACCTTTGCAGGTCAATACATAGATTTGGCTTTTATTCTGAAGACTTTGGGCAGAGGAGTGACAAGATCGGACATATTTTAAAGGCTCACTCTGGCTGTTATATGGAGAAAAGAGAATGGAGGTCAGAAGGGCTGGTACAAGGACCTCAGTGAAGAGATCTCTGCAGTGATCCAGCCAGGGGGCCTGAGCCAGAGAAGAAGCTGGTGATGGTGGAAAGTGATCAGATTCCAGATAGCCTGAAAGGAGGAGAGGTGAACAGACTTACTGTTGGATTGGTTGTGGGTATAAGAGAAAAAGAGAAAGAAGTTGAGAAGAGATCCCAGATATTTGACCTGAATAATTGGAGGATGGAATTTCCCTTTACTGAGATGAGGAAGACTAGAAGATTCAGGGATTCATGTCTGAAAATAAAAACACTTGGATATAGACAGGTCAAGTTTGAGATACCTATTGAGCGCGCATGTGGAGATGTCTGAAAGATATCACTGATAACATATAATGATATATATGTTAATAAGGTGAGATCATATACACTATTCAGTTCTGTAATATCGTAGGAGTACTTTTCCTAACTTTCAGTGTTCTTTGAGAATATTATTTTTAAACCTCACTGGTATAGTGGAATATTCATTCATCTATTTTCACACATTCGTTTCACATTTATCATTATTATATGTAATGCTTTGATAAAAATCCTTGTCAACCTCACTGACTATTTCCGTAAGAAACTCTTTGATTCTTATTTTTTTTTTTTTTTTTTGGGGTACGCGGGCCTCTCACTGTTGTGGCCTCTCACGTTGCGGAGCACAGGCTCCGGACGCGCAGGCTCAGCGGCCATGGCTCACGGGCCCAGCCGCCCCGCAGCATGTGGGATCTTCCCGGACCAGGGCACGAATCCGCGTCCCCTGCATCGGCAGGCGGACCCTCAACCACTGCGCCACCAGGGAAGCCCCTAAACCTGCCTGTTTGACTGTACTTTTGCCCAAAGAGGAGATTATCATTTCCAAGTTTTTCTAATTCTATAGTAAAATTATCTATCAGTATTTAACTCACATTTATCTGATGTTTAGTGAATATGAACATTTCTTCATAAGTTTATATGCCTTTCTAATTTTTCTTTTGTAAATTATACATTCATATCCTTTGAATTGATCACTCTTGAAGTTAACAGTTAACACTGAAATAATGATAACTAATAATAGTACAAATTGTACGTGCCAGGACGTGCACTAAGCAATTGATGTGCATTAATCTTCATGACCGTATTATTAATACTACGTTTACAGATGAGAACATTTAGAATTTAAGTTTAGGATTTAAGCCTTAAGTTACAGAGCTAGTCAGTGCTTGAGCTGAAATTTCAACTCCCACCCCTGCTGACTCCAGAGCCCACCAAAAGTAATCATATTTAGTAATTTGAGAAGAGAACAAGCTCAGAGCCCATAGAAAAATGTGAAAGGTAAGATCTGGATTTACTCTAGTAAGAATTTACCAGGACAGATAAATGCACTGCAGAAATGTTATTTTAGCAATTCAACTACTCTACTTAATTGAATATCTATTAGGGGCAAAGGTTCACAAAAGATGCTGGGGAAATGCAAAGGAGTGCTTGACAAGCTCATTTCTAGAATGGTAACACTAAGCCTGTCATCCCAAATAGGGCTGACCTAGTTTCAGGCGGAAAGTTCTCCTGGTTTTGAATTTACCTGAATTATGTATAATCTTTAATTTCTACATTTTAAAAAGAAATGTTAGGAGGAGAATATCGGGTGCTTAAAAAGATGCTTTGGGGGGATAATTTATTTTCCTTACAGTAGATGTCCTCAAGAAAGAAATAGTACTTAGAACTAGACTTAATTTTTTCCCTAATGTCATAAAATATTTTTAGAGGACAGTGAGGTCCCTTCCCTCCTTTCTCACAACCAGCCTCTGACTTCCTTGGTTGTAACTTCCTGGGCAGATTTTTATTCCCCTCAAATGCATAGTGAGCCATGATCCTGCCCAGGACAGCTTCAGTTTCATTAGGGTGACTCTTGCATTTCAGGATCAAAGTTTCGCTCTAAGTAAGCAGGTGGTTTTGCCTGTGGCGGTGAATCAGGGACAGCTTCTCCATAAGGAAGAATAGACTGAGGGATTAGGTGAAGATCCCTGCAGGTTGTACAAGGTCTTTGCCAAAACCCTGGGAAGACTCCATTGTCTCCAGGCCATGAGCAACGAGGTAGAGCTGAGACAAGTAGATCTCAGAGTGAAAACAAACCAGAAAACGACAACCCTGAAAACGTACGTGGCTTATAAAATTAACTAGTATAATGTTAACATATTCCTGTACTGATCATCAAACCTTTAGGAAACATGGATATAGTCCTTGAAAAGTTAAAAGTGATAGCACAAAGGCAGGCCTGAAGTAAAGCAGAAACTTGGTTACAGCCCTGAAGCCACGTCAGGAGTGTCCTTGAGAGATCCCACTTTGTGCCTGGGAAGAAAATTGACATGAATGGTGTCATATGCTTTAAGGCCTGCTGGGCTCATGCCTCCTCCAATTTTCAAAAGAATATGTTTTTTTTGTTTGGTTGGTTTTTTTTGCGGTACGCGGGCCTCTCACTGTTGTGGCCTCTCCCATTGCGGAGCACAGGCTCCGGACGCGCAGGCTCAGCGGCCATGGCTCACGGGCCCAGCCGCTCCACGGCATGTGGGATCTTCCTGGACCGGGGCACGAACCCGTGTCCCCTGCATCGGCAGGCGGACTCTCAACCACTGCGCCACCAGGGAAGCCCAAGAATATATATTTTTAAGAGGCAAGTGGATCTCAATAAAACTGTTAAGGAAAAAAAAAAAGGATTCTGAGAACTCTTCTATTCAACCATAAATTTATGGAAGTTAAATAATAATCATTATTGTAAAAATAATTACCATTTGATAAACCTTACTATGTACCAGGCATCATGCTAAACATTTCACGTGGGTTATCTTCTTTAATATTTATTGATAACACTTTGAGGTAAAAACTATTCTTATCTCCATTTCACAGGATAGACATCAAGTAATGTGCCCCAAATGACAGAGCTAGTAAATGGTAGAGTTGAGATGCAAACCCAGATCTGCCTCCTAGCAAAGAGCAAGGGCTCAATCATTATGTTGACTTTCTCCTCTGAATGAGGGAAGAATAGTTTTGCTATAATTATATTTTATAGTAAACTGTAGTATGTGCTGTAGATATTTTAATATATACCTGTTTCCTCACTCCTGTCCTGCCTTATTTTATTAGTCATATTTTCTCCTGGCCTCAGTTTTCTTATTTATTAATCTATTTGCTTCTATTTAATAGTTCTTTTAAATCCTAAAGAGAGAGCATAAACAAATAAATGAAATAAACAATATACACATATGTAAACATATACATATTGTGCTTTAAAGTTGAAAGATTTCACAAACTCAAAAAAAAAAAAAAAAAAGACCAAATACATTCATTGCCAAGTGCAAAACTAGCTGTGAAGCAAAATGCCTTGAGTACTTAATAATGTATTTTAAATTTCAATATTGAGCAAAGATAGGTAGTAAAGCATATAGCATACCTAAAATTGTATTACCAGTAACTTTTATTACCACAATAGAATCGATTCCACCATTTTGAAATTCTGAAGGCATTAAATAGAGCAATCTCTGTGGAAGCTCTTCAGTCAGGAAAAGTGATTAAGACCTTTACTATACATCTGTTCACACGCACCCCTGAGAGCAGAGTACCCACTCACCATGATTAGTTAGTGGGTCAGCCTGAATCATCAGAAAGAATGCACCTGATTGAATCACCAATTTTATTTCCTGTAGCACCTGGTTTTCCTTGGACCACTGCCATTCACAAACCTCCCCAGCCAAGGTCTGTTTAGCTTATGAACCCTGACAAGGACACGACCGGAAGTAGTGTGGTAGTGCGATTCACTAGAGCACCAGTCCAAGAGTCAGGAAATCCATTGCTATCTGGAACCAACACAGGAATGTCTATACAGTTTTATGATGTAGGGCGACAGACGTTCCCAGTCATCTAGACAAGGTCATTCTATTGAATCACTGGAAAGCATGCAGAGAAACTGCTAATATATGTCCAAGTAAATACTGGGGCTGTTATATTTCAAAATGACCGAGGGACAAAGTGTCTGATAGGTGTGCCTCCTGAACTTGTGAGTCATCCATCACACCACCGTTCTGGCAAGAGAAGGCTCCTATACTTGCTGGACAGCCCGAGAGCCTCTCAGAGCCTCCTTTTCCCAAGTCTTGACTCCGTCTCCTTACTTCCACCCTCTAGGACTAGAGAGGGAGCTCTCATCTGTAAGAGCCTAAGAAGAATAGTCATTTGAATGACATTTTTTTTATGGTATCTATTCTTTTTCAGATTCTTTCCCATTCTAGGTTATTACGAGATATTGAATGCAGTTCCCTGTGCTATACAGTAGGAACTTGTTGTTTATCTATTTTATGTATAATAGTGTGTATCTGTTCATCCCAAATTCCTGATTTGTCTCTCCCCTCCTGTCCCCTTTGGTAGCCGTAAGTTTGTTTTCTGTCTGTGAGTCTATTTCTATTTTGTAAATAAGTTCATTTGTATCACTTTTTTAAGATTCCACATATAAGTAATATGATATGATACTTGTCTTTCTGTGTCTAACTTACATGAATGAAAATATTTTTCAATCATATTTTTGTTTCAGCTTGAGGAAGGCAAGTAATGAAAGAGAGAGAGAGAGAGAGAGAAATTGCTAAAACCACTACCTGTTTACATTTACCTTAGTGAATACACCATGAGACCTATAGATTCAGATCACTCATATCAGCATGCCAACAGGCCAGCCATTTCTCTTGAGTAGATTTACATTAATTCAGTTCTTACAGACTGTTCCATAAATCATTTACAATGAAAGATTTAACTGCTGCGAAAATTGGACACTGAGCTTGCAGATCAATACACTTTCTCCCGTAGTCAAGCCATGTGCGAAGCCGAATGCATGGAATCAGACCGCGAGGACTGAGAGAATCTTAAGTTGCAGGAAACAACCAAGAGAGGAGAGTCTTGCCAAGTCTCCCTTGATCATTTGGCTCCTGTGACTTGGCCATTTCTAAACTTCTATGAGCCTTGTTCTCTTCACAGAGGTTTCCTCCAAGACAGGAAAGAAAGCAAATGTTTCACATTTCCACGTTCTGAGTTATAAAGTTACAATCACACTCTAGGTCTCCTTTCTGAAATTTCTCAGTTTACCTTGATCAAAGCGTCAGTTGTTCCCAAACTCTCTGTTCACCTTGTATAGGTGGCTAATCACATCCACTGGGTAAGAATTTTCCAATTTTAAAGTTAACAAATAAAATCAATTTTATTTCTAAAATTTCGAGAAACCTCTCACCATCACCCCAGATATTAACATCAGTTTTTAATTTCAATCTAAAACCTACCATCAGAAAACTGCCCCCAAATAACTGATTAAATTGTCCATCTCAAACAAATTTATCTAAAATATTGTATTTATTATAAAATGAATTATTTTTTACACACATACACACACGTCACAAATTTCCACACAAGTGGAAAGTGATGATTATGTCCTTTGCTACTTAAATTGACTGATCAGTAAGGCTAAAAAGCAAAAATGAGTGCCTGACCAGGATCCTCCAAGCTTTTCACAAGGGTTTGGCTATGACATTGTAACTCTGCTTCAAAAGAGATTTCCAGAATCTTCGCTCAGGAATAGCAACTGCAGTGCTAAAATGGGCCATGCCTGATTGTTCTGTCTGCTTCTCTTCCTGCTTTGTGGATGAATCTTATTTATGCAATCATGGCATTTAAGTAGTTGACGAGACCTAAAGAAATTCCAGTTAAGCCTCTGCTTCAACCCAACACCACATCAGATTACCCAGGGCTTACCTCTTCAATTCTTAAAGATTTTCTGAAGCAAAGACCCACAATTTCCCTCCCTAGCAAGTTCTAGAGTTTAATCAAGAAGTTCTTTCTTATGTGTAAACATAAGCTTTCTTGTGGCAGCTTAAGCCCATTTCTATTTCTGATCTCTATTGAAATAGAGAACAAATACTTTGTTCTTTAATAAATAACATTCCGTAGATTTGAAAACACTTAAGTTATCCCTAATTGCTTTTCCCCCCAGATTAAATTCCCTGCAGTCCTTTAATTTTTCTTCATCTCTTCAATTTCCCAAGATTTTAACTATATTTGTTTTTCCCTGGGTGCTTAACAAATTTTGTAAATCCCATATAAAGTATAGAGATCCCACCACACTTAAATGTTGTACTAAATCTCCAATAACTTCCCCAAATAAATATTTTATCCCATATCACATATCATTAAATTGTGGCCATACCTTTTAATATGTTGATTTAGGGAGAAAAAGAAAGTATACACTGCTGCCCTTCCTATGGCTCTGTCTCTTGTTCGTCTTCGTTTTGGGGGTTATTGATGCTCAGAGCTTTTCTCTAATAGTTCCCCCTCCCTTTAGCCTATTTACCTTTCTCAGTTAGGAATCATCAGTCAACCCAAAGAGCTGTGTCCCACCCTTCAACCTAAATTCCAGATTCTTCCAATGAGTCTGAAGCTATTGCCTCAACAGTTGCTACTAATTCAATTCTATAATAAACCCCAAATCTTTTCTTTATTGTCTCTGTGAACATTCCCATGAGCAGCTTCAACATAGTGAACAGATTATTATTACTACTGTAGGCCTCATATCAGGAGTTGAATAGTGATTTTAACAGCCAGGTTTACCTCCTATACTGTTGGTGGGCATGTAAATTGGTGCAGCTACTATATAATAGTATAACGGTTCCTTAAAAAAACTAAAAATAGACTTACCATATGATCCAGCAATCTCACTCCTGGGCATATATCCAGAAAAGATGAAAACTCTAATTTGAAAAGATACATGTACCACAATGTTCATTGCAGCACTATTTATAATAGCCAAGACATGGAAGCAACCTAAATGTCCATCAACAGATGAATGGATAAAGAAGATGTGGTATAAAATGAACAAGTGAGCATAGTAATTGTAAATTGGAAGAAACAGAACATGATGAATTTTCTGGTGAAGCTACTTTAGTGGAAATTTTTTGACTGCAGAGAGATTTGAGAGTTGCTCAGATCAATTTTGAAGAAACAAAGACACAAGCAGTAATGCAAGTTCTGGAATTTATTGTAAAATGAGATTTTTGTAACTATCTGCAAAACTTATCTTTATGTTTAAGGTTTTTCCTATATGTATATCTGTGGCTTTATTCAAAAATATTTTTGAAATTAATATGAATAGTTTTTGGTCAGCTATGAACAACTACAGCAACAAGGCTGCACTGTCTATGAATGTGAATATGTGAAGAAAAACAGTTTTGAAGATGTCATTTTCTAATTTGTAGAAGTTAAGGCCTGTTACTGTTTTTATTCCTTACTGCAACAGACAAATATGTAGATTTATGTTTTATTTACAATATCACTCCATTATTAATTTTCCTTTTTGGTATTATAATACTTATTTGTTTTTAATTAATACATTTATTTTTATGGGAACAATTATGACAAAGTTAATAAAAAGGAATTTTCAATGTAAAAAAAGATGTGGTATATATATATATATATATATATATATATATATATATATATATATATATATATATATATATATATATATATATATATATATATATATATATATATATATATGCAATGGAATATTACTCAGCCATAAAAAGAATGAAATATTGCCATTTGCAGCAACACAAATGGACCTAAAGATTATCATATTAAATGAGGTCAGACACAGAAAGATAGATATCATATGATATCACTTATATGTGGAATCTAAAAAAGTGATACAAATGAACTTATTTACAAAAACAGAGATAGACTCACAGACATAGAAAACAAACTTACAGTTACCAAAGGGGAAGGGGGTGGATAAATTAGGAGCTTGGGGTTAACAGATACACACTACTGTATATAAAATAGATAAACAACAAGGACCTGCTGTATAGCACAGGGAACTGCATTCAATAACTTGTACTAATCTACAATGGAAAAGACCCTGGAAAAGAATATATATACATATACACTAAAAAATGTCAAGGACCTGCAAGAGAACCTCAGTATGCTGAGAGTGAAGCTGATGAAATGAGAATTCAGAAGGATCAGGAGCTGGAACAGCACAAAAGAAACTCTTCCAAGTCTTGGAAGCAAATTTGGCTTGATTATTGAACCTCATTCAACCATAGTGTATTTATTTCTTCTTTTCCCAATACAAGTAAGATTATTTTGTTAATTATAATAGTAGGGCTTCCCTGGTGGCGCAGTGGTTGAGAGTCCGCCTGCCGATTCAGGGGACACGGGTTCGTGTCCCGGTCCAGGAAGATCCCACGTGCAGCGGAGCGGCTGGGCCCGTGAGCCATGGCCGCTGAGCCTGCGCGTCCGGAGCCTGTGCTCCGCAACGGGAGAGGCCACAACAGTGAGAGGCCCATGTACCGCAAAAAAATTAATAATAATAAAATAAAAATAAATTTTAAAAATATTATAGTAATAAACGAGGAAAGTTTAGGTGTGTAATTTGTTAAAGGAAAAGTGGAATTTCTTGTATTAGTGCAACTCCCTGGATACTTTTAAGTCTCTTAAAAGGGAAAAAATTGTGTAATTACATGTAATATTTTGTAAAACATAAAAAGAGTCTTGCAGGGAAAAAAATATATATGTATATAACTGAATCACTTTGCTGTGCACCTGAAATTAACACAACATTGTAAATAAACTATACTTCAATAAAAATAAATAAATTTTAAAAAGAAAAAAAATCAGGTTCTTATAGAACCTTGAAATGAAAAATTTGTAAGTAACAGCAAGGAGATGCTTAGAAATGACAAAATTACAAGGAAAAGAATAAGAGAAGTGCTCCATGATCATCATCATCTGAGAGAATTCTTGTTATTTTTCATGAAAATTCTTATGGCAAAAACTAGACAAGGCTAAGGAATTGGGGAATGATTAGGAATGCAAAATAAGAATGAAAAAGATATGAGGGAAAAGGCTAAATTCAATTTAATTCAAACAGCAAATCATCATCAGTAAAGAAGAACCCAAACCCTTACTTCTTGAGGATGTGTTTCTATCCTGCAGTCGCATATTGAGAAGCTATACAGTTTAGTGCATCAGAGCTTGGGTATCGGGGGTCAGTCAGTCTGTGTTCAATGCCTGACTCTGCCTCTTGAAGAGGTCTGTGACAAATGTGTGTAAACTTCAGCTTCCTCGTCCATTCTTTTCCTTTTTAAAATCTATCTCGCAGATACCTACTAAACCCCAAGCATTTCTGGAAGTTCTTTACAAACATTGATTTGCTTAATCTCCCTAACAACCCAGTGAGGTAGAAGCTATTCCAAACCCTGTTTTACACACGGGGAAATGGAGACCCAGGGAAATTAAGTTGCCCAAAGTCACACACCTAGAAAATGGCAGATTCAGCCTCTGAGCCCAAGTGGCCTGGATTCAGGTCTACTACTGCTAGTGTTGTCAACAGAATTACTAAAAATGACTTTCAGTTGCCAGGCAAATAATAAATACCTAATAAATGATAAGGTTTGTATGTTTGGGTGTGTGTCCAGTGGTGGTAGTGGCAATTTTGAGTCCTTAATGTCGTGTATTAGCTTGACTTCCAAGGGTGTGGTAGGAAGTGGCATCTCTGAGCAGTAGGTGGAGCTCTTTCCTCTGATTATATTTTTACCCCCATAACCCCAACACCTCCCCTACCATCATGTTGTGAGGTCCTTGAGTAAAGCCAGATGTGTCAAATATTAAACTGAGACTTCATCCATGCTTCTTTTATCAAAAACCTATGATAATATTAAATATGTCTGTATTTTATCAAACTGCATTTGTAAAGAATCTATACATAGTCTAATAATGCTCATTTTGGTGCCTCTACTCAGGTAAATAAAGTTAATTGTATTTGTTAAATGAAGAAGATTTTTTGAGAATAACAGATAAAATGTATGTGCCGTGAATATGACCTATCAAAATATTCAGCTTACATAGTCTTAATACTTTATATTTCATTCAGTTCAAATTGTGTTCATATAGATTTACGACAACTCTGAGTAAGGTAGTCTTAGAATAATTATACCCATTTAGCAGATTAGAATAGTGAGTCCAGAGACATCAGATGAAGTTATATGAATTGGGAAAGATTATTATTGTGACATAGGATTTGGAGATCTTTTTCTAGTGCTTTCTCCACTATAACGTGTTGACTATCACTGATGTTTTGCTAGAAGCCATGGTGTCCTTCTTTGCTTCTTTCCTCCTGTGCTATATTGAAACCCTGTGTAGCCATGACAAGAGGCAGTATCACTCAGTGATAAAGAACACTAGATTTGGATTCTGTTTCTACCACTTATCGGCTATGTGAGCTTACCCTCTCTGTGTTTTGGTTTTGTTATATTCAGATACTGATTTGATCCACCTCACTGAATTGTTGAGGGCAGTAAACAACATGATCCAGGAAAAGCATTTAGAGCAGCTCCTAGCCCTTTGAGAGTGCGCGACAATCGTTAAGCATCCGTATAAGCTACTTTTTCTTCCCTTCCTCTTTTTCTTGCTCTCTTCGCCCACCAAACATTTATGGAGTACCTGTGTGGAACCAGGTATCTACTGAGGGAGACACCAGAAATATGAGGCCCCAAATTGTAAGCGAGGCTTTCAGTTCCCAGTTATGCTGCTATCCATAGAAGAGATCCAGCACAGCCATCAGGGAGCTCAGCGAGCAGAGATCTACTGTCACTGATGTGTTTGTGTTTTATCTTCCCCATTCGTTCATTCAACCAATGTTTATCGTGCTCACACTTTGTTCAGTGCATAGTGGTAAGTGCTGAGGAGATTAAAAATAAAGGTGAATCAGAGATAGATTTTACCCCCAAACAATAAAACTTAATTCAGAAAACAGGAAAACAAATAAATGATGGAGGGTGGAGAATACATGCCACGATGACCAAATTTCTTTTGTGCAGCAGTTCATTCACGCAGTTACTACAACAATCATTCAGTATCTATTGAGCACAAAGCACTTAGTGTGCATGGAACATAACTGAGAACGCCTTACCGGTTTGTTAAACTGACCTGAACTCAAATTCTTAGAGCAAGAACCTGAAGTTATACTTTTAGTAACCGGTTAGGCTACCAGTGTTTTGGGGCTCAGGTAATGCACAATAATAATATCCGTATTTCGTTCTCTAACAAATGAAGCTAATAATTCAAATCATCTATTTCATCTGAAAAGATGTGAGAATTCCATCTCAACTTCTGTTTAAAACTTTGGTATTTTCAGATAGTGGAAGACTTAAGAGCACAAAGTATGATGACCACTGATTAAAACTTTGCCTCTGGGTTTACTTATCAATCAGCTCTAGGGAAGAATTAAGGAAAATTTTCACAGTCTCAACTTTCCTGTCTCAATGTTCTCTTTCTAATCCCCATTTACATACAAACATAGAATATTTTTCTATAGATCCCTCACCCATTTTACACTGAAGAGCCTAGCCAAGGAAAGGAAGGTAAGAGCCTGCCAGAGGAAAAATCTATAGAAATAAGCATTTGGGCTTAGACAATACAGGAATAAAATAGAATGCTGATGTATTTCTTTAAGGAGTTTGAAATGCTTTGCTTCTTGTGCTAAATATCATTGCTAACTCTACTATACAGTCTGCCCTCCGTATCCGCGGATGCAGAACTGGTGGATACGAATGGTTGACTGTACTACACCATGTTATATAAAGGACTTGAGCATCCGCGGATTTTGGTATCTCTGGGGCCCTGGAACCCATCTCTCAGATACCTAGGGAGGACTGTACTTCAAAAAGAAGAGCAGCATGTTAAAATTTCAGAATTCTCCTAATAGAACAAAACATTTAACTAAAGTGGGGGGGCGCTGATTTTATTTGGAAAATCTGAACTGTCTTGAAGTGATCTCTTTAAGTGGTTATGAGGTATTAATGGGGAGCTGGGGGTAGAGGTGGGACGTATAAGCCTACCCACTTGAACTGATGTTCCAGCTCACAGGGCCAGCTTGGGGCTGTAAAGGAAAGAAGAAACTTGTTTCTTCTCCTTATCTTGTTAATATTCAACTCACAGTACAAACTCCACTTACAACCTTTCAAAGACCCTAGGACCACAGAGATAAACAGAGTAATGGAGAGCTCTGTGGTTAATTTCCTATACAAATAATAGCAGGGAATCATTTTCATACGGTCAGCTTACGTGAGTCAAGGAATATCAGTAACAGCAAGTAAATCTAGAGGTGAGCATTTTCAGAATCAGAATCAAAGCCCAATACAACCTCCGTAGGTCTGCAATGCCTACCATTAAAGTTGAGGACACAACAGGAGCACTTGATTACTGTAAGACTCAAGGGAAGTCTTTAATCGCTCCCTTTACCACTCCGCCCCCACCCCACAGTCCTCACCTCTTCCATCTCAATAATAGGAGCCATATTTCATCAGCTCACAGTGATCTTGGAATTGCCCACGTTCATTACCAGCTTTCCATTTGTAGGGTTAAAAACACCATACAAATGGAAAGTGTTATTACGTTGCAAGATTGATTCGACATAGAGGCTTTCATTTTGGACTTTTTTCTTTTTAAAAAAAGGTAGACTAGATGATCCAGAATGTATATTTGTGTGCCAACTTCTACAGAAAGGAAGGCTCTGTAAAATAAGAGGGAAAAACAAAAACCAAAAATATCCTCCAAACTCACTCAAGCATTCTTGTTTTATTTGGTGATCCTTGTTTAGTTAAAGAATGTGGTTGTGGAAGGGGGTGATACAAACTTAAAACTCATGAAAATGTTAGAAACTCTCAGTTATCAATGATGGTTAAGAATCAATGTGTTCTTTTGGTTAGATGTTCTTGTTCACTGAGGGTTACCAGATATTTCACCTGTGGTTGCCAGTTTTTATCATAAAAATACACAATGGTGAAACCTTGATGGAAATAGTTCAACTTCTGAAAACTCAGCTCTTTGGGATCTTCAGTACCTCAGAGTCCTTATGATTTAATAATAGTCATAATTGTCTGGATTCACATAGCCATTTCCATTTTCTAGGTTTGCTATATCATGAGGATGATTAAGTAGCTCTTTAGAAGATATCAAATGAAAGGGTGTAATATTTTATTTTTTTTTGAAAGAAACCTAAGTGTGTATATTGAATGGGTGGTATCTTAATTACTACTGACCTAATGATGTTCCCTGGACATTTTTTAATTTTAATTTTAAAATCCTTACTATTTGCTTGTGATTTCAGAAAAATCAACACAAAATTATACTGGTGTTTTGGGCTACTGGGATCCTGATTAATAGATTAAAATTCCAGATTCTGAAACAGTGAAAGGAGAGGCAATGGGGATTCTAGGCCTCTGTCTGCCAGTAAACTAGTCATGGGACCTTGAATGATTCCCTTAAACTCCCTGAAATATCAGATTCCTTACAAATCAAAATAGGAAGATCAACAAAAGTGCTCTCCTTAGAACTTTCACAGCCTATGATTTTATGATAGTTAGGGTATGAAAAAAACACCTGTGAAAGTTTTTTAAAATAGAATTCAGTGAGAAGATGGATCGATTAAGGTCAAGAGCCTGGATTGTAGTTAGTGGTGCCACTAACCAGCTGAGGGACTGAGCCAGATTAAACCCTTTCTGAAACAGGAGGAAGTATAAAGAAATTAAAGTAAGGTTCTAAAAGCTGAGTGATTCATGCAAGCCACTTATTAACCTTCCTGGATCTCAATTTTCTCATGTGAGATGTGAAAGTGGCTGACAAAATAATCTCTGGAAACTTCTGGCTCTAAATTTCAATATTTCTGTATCATGTTACAAAAATGTTTGGCCATTTCCCTTTTCTAGATTTGCTATATCGTTATGATGGTTCAATAGCTATTTCCTACACTAATCATTACGAAGATTGATTAATTAGCAGTAGATAATTTTTGATCTATTCATCTGCAGTTCATCAAAATAATTAACACTGTCCAGGTGTTCATTGCCAGGATAACCAAAGCTTGTTGATGAGCCATTTCATTAATTTTTATTCATTGAGTTTCATTCAATAAATATTCATAGAGTTTCTCTGCCTTCGTAAATGATGACTAAAACTCTTGACTAAAACATATTCCACTTTAAAAAACAAAAACATTTACTTTTTCTGTGCTTTTTTAACTGTAAAATTGTGGCCATAGATACTTACCTCCATTATAGAAGGGTTTTGATGACTCATGACATTTGTAAGGTGCATCAAGGTCCTTGATGGAAGGTACTCCATCTGTTGCAGAGTGTAATTAACATTATGAGTTTACTAAAGAAACATAAGAGCCATTGTTAAAGAACATCTTGGGGCCGTCTCATTCTTTAGTCATAAGACACCTCTGATGTGGAGGAAGGTAATAATTCATAATGGTTACTAAAAGTAACTTGGACATGAAAAGAGTTTGTTGTTTTTAAACCCAACATAGTCTTTTCATTAATTAGAGGAGCAGCCATGGCAATGTATTCAACATGTTTTATTTTTGAACTAATAAGAAAACCAATTAAAGACCATGCTGTAGAGGATATGTTGGATTCTGTGAATGCTAAGGAAGGTAATATTCATATGAAGTAAGCAAGCTATTATTCAGGGAGTTCAGGTGCTACAGAGCTGGGAAATTCCTCTTCCTTTGGTCAAGAATGGAGAGATGCAGCCTCTACAATCTTTTATATGTGTTTTAATTCTACAGCACACTTCAGCAATGTCAGGAGAAAAAGTATCCATTCCAGTGATCTAAGTCTGATTGCTTGGTAATGCTAAGAGAAAGGTTTCCCTTATCCCATCACCCTCTCTGGGAGGCAAGGAAAGCTTTGGGAAAGTCTCAGGGATCCAGAGAATGACTGTCAAATAGTTCCTTCTGATAGGTCAAGCCTAACAGCATCATGTAGGTGCTTGGTAAAAATTCTTGATGATGTTTTGGTGATTCTGAAGACGGTGTTACTGATGGGGGTATGCGATTATTTTGGTGACTTGGGAATGAGAGGTAATTGTACTCACAAATGAACCACAGTTGACAATTTAGTGCCTCTCACCTTCAGTGAAAGAGGGAGGGAAGGAAGAACATTTTTATTCTTATTCCAGTCATTTTCCTTTTATGGGAGGGGGCGGCATCATTGCGGGTGTGTGTGTAACATTAGAGACAAAAATAGATGAAAAGAATTAATTGATAAGGCTTTTGAGAAATTCATTAAATTCATACTTGTCAATGCATTGTTCAAAAGCAGAGCTTTAGAGTAATAAGAAGATGAAAAGAATAATACTAGAACAAGAACAAAATATTATACATGTCCATTTAGTTTTTGTCATGTTCCTGGCATTATTCTATGCTGCTATTAGAAGAATATGACTCTACTTTTCATAAAATTACATCATTGAGGTGTTTAAAAGAAGGAAGGAGGGGTGAATAGGTAGAGCACAAGAGTTTTTACAGTAGTAAAACTGTTCCTTTTGTTACTGTAATGGTTGGATACATGACATTATGCATTTGTCAAAATCCGTAGAACAGCGTAACACAGAAAGTGAAACCTAATGTGAACTATGGGCTTTAGTTAATAATTATATACTAATATTGGTTCATGAATTGTAAAATTGTACCACACTAATGCAAGGTGTTCATAATAGGGGGAAACTAAGGGGGTGGAAGAGACAGGAGGTAATGGAAACTCTGTAATTTTTGCTCAGTTTTTCTGGAAACTTAAAACTGCTTTTAAAAATAAAATCTATTCATATTTTTTAACATCTTTATTGGAGTATAATAGCTTTACAATGGTGTGTTAGTTTCTGCTGTATAACAAAGTGAATCAGCTATACATATACATATATCCTCATATCTCCTCCCTCTTGCGTCTCCCTCTCACCCTCCCTATCCCACCCCTCTAGGTGGTCACAAAGCACAGAGCTGATCTCCCTGTGCTATGCAGCTGTTTCCCACTAGCTATCTATTCCTTTTTTAAAAATTTAAATCATTGTCTAATCCAGAAAAGAAGGGAAAGTTTTCATGTTGTTATATACACTTTCAATTTCAACAAAAGGAGGCCAAGGAGGTTGTAGTTTTGAAAAAACTAATGGTATGCCCTTATTAGAGAAACAGTACATCAAAATCAAACTTGATTATAACTATTACTTTAGCCTGTAAGTACACATGACATGTTCAAAAGAAGCAATATTAACGTGGCATTCTTAGTTTGTTCTGAACCAGAAAATGAACTGAAGTATCAGTTTTCAGAGTAAAGATCAGTGACGATCACCATGAAATCTGTACCTCTATTCCTCAACCCAGAACCAAAGATAAAATATTTTACATCATATAAGACTTCAATATTTTTGAACAATATAAATATAAGGTAAATAGAGAGGTAGATAAATCACATAGACAATTGAATTCTATGTTCTTCTGGATTTTTCTGTACTTCTTATTCTGGGAAACTCATAAACCAAGATTTAAATATCATGGGAAAGTGGACGTGAATACACTGTTCTTTAAGGTAAGTCACCTGGAATCAAATGGTTATGGTATAGTAATAATACTTCATATTTATGCAATATCTTTTTGTCCTGAGTCATCTTGTGAATGGGTAGTTCAATTAAGTCAAGACAACACCAGTCACAACGAAGCTTTGTGTATAAATTTTGAGGATTACCGAGGCCCAAAACTTACAAACCCCATAATGACTAAATCTATATTTAAAGAGACAATTTCATGGTCCTCCTGAAGATATCACTGTCTTTTGAGGTTGTGGGGTGACATTGCAATAACCACTCAGAGCAACCCGACCGTGTTCAACACAAGAAGAATTAAGAAATAGGTCAAAATTGACTTTGGAATACCTCCAGGGAGAATTAATTTCCTTTATTCTCAGAAACACGTTCTCCATACCCCCACTACCCAGGAATTTTCCCCTCCTGACCC
Source organism: Neophocaena asiaeorientalis asiaeorientalis (assembly GCF_003031525.2). Lineage (NCBI taxonomy): Eukaryota > Metazoa > Chordata > Mammalia > Artiodactyla > Phocoenidae > Neophocaena > Neophocaena asiaeorientalis. The sequence goes on along the minus strand of NW_020174046.1, from coordinate 2,723,310 downwards.
TAAAACATTTGCTGCTTCTTGCCCCACTTCAAGTTGATTGATCAAAGACAGAGCCCCACCCATAGCAGCCTATATAGGCCTACCATTCTCATTAGTATTTCTGTTGCTCCACCAACACCATCCACTGATTCACTCGTCCTTCATTCCCTCATTTTTTATTCTTACACTCATTCAATCAATCACTTATACATTCAACAAGTATGAGGTGTGTGCCTACTGTAAACTATACACCAGGCTAGGGCTCTAGGATTTTGCAAACAATAAGAGAGAGGTGGTTCCTGTACTCATGGAGTCTACAGTCTATCTGGAAAGGCAAACACTGAACACATATTACTTAAATAAGTATTTAATTAAAATATTGATATGTGCCACAAAGGAAAATGTGGAGTTCTGAGAATGTGTAAAATAGAGGGACCTAACCTGAAGATGTCTGAGTAAGAGTTGGCCAAGAGAATTTTAAGGCTGTGACAGTTTTTATTTGGTCTAGACTATTAGCAACATGTTGAAACCTGCCAGTCTTGCATCTCACCCCTTTAGGACAAAGCTCCCTAGTCCTTTTAAAATGCAATTAGCTAATGTGATTCATCATAGTATTGGTCATAGTATTGATATGCTCTGGAAATCTCCAGAATAACATCTTCTCTTATTAGCCCCATATGTTCATTCCAAAGGAGATATCAAGCCCCTTAGGTGTCCATAGACCAGTATCTCTAACTGGGAGAATGTGAGGCCAATTATGATGGGAGATCTGATGGATGAGCTAATTTGGACAGAGTGATTCATGCTGCCTTCTTTATCTTTCCCTGGGGTTGGACCTGACAGTGAGCCTCAGGTAGACGGCTCACTGGTCAGAGATGGATATCACTGGTGCTTCCCAGGCCTCACAACCTGCTCATATCAGAAGAAATTTCCTGAGAGAAATCCCAGTGATCTACCTCAATGGTGATGACCCTTTAGGTCACCTTTTGTAGATCTTCACAGATGGCCCTCACAATTATCTCTTGGCTTTGGGCTACCTAATGAGATAGTCTTTACTGGAGCCATAAAAGCCTAGATGGATCCAGCATGATGTTAATGAGCCAGCAAGCAGGACCTAACCAGGCACAATTGTGAGATAGTTTATCTCCAAAGTGCCCTCCTCTACAATGTTCTATGTCTCTTCATTCTAAACAACTTATATCACAGGCAACTAGCCACTCGGTGTTACTTGTTTGATGCTCAAAAGTCTACACTGTTATGTCCCACTTGTCAAAACACTATCCATACCTCCTAATCCAAATTAATCTATCCTCTGTTCCATTCTCTCAAAAACCTACTATCTCTGCAGTACAATTAGTTGTCACGTCAGCCAGTATAAGTCTATTGAATGATTGGATTAATTGTATCCCAACATCCTTGTACAAAATGTCCTCTCTTTTCTTTACGCTTTAATTTTCCTGGACCTCATTTTTCTATGACTAAAATGAAAGAGTTGGACTTGATGGTCTTTGAGTTCCTTTTCAGCTCCTATAATTTATTCCTATAAATGGATTGTAAAGGTTTAATCAAACATTGTTAGTCTCATGGATATAGTTTTACTTTCAGGGAAAGGAAATTCCAATGCTCAGAGACCCACAGCTCTTCCCAACTCTGGGTCAGCTAGCAAAGTATTTCATGATCTTTCTCCCACCCCCTCCTTCACTAGAATCTTCCCCATCACTAGAACCCGTCACTTCTCTGCTATAATTTCCTCAAACGTATCCTGTTTTTCCAGGCCTCAAAAATGTGCGTGTTCTGTCACTTCTGCCTGAAAGAAGATTCTAACATACCTTGCTGACATTTTTTTCTTTAATTGGGAAATATTTTGAGCATGCACAAACAATACAGAGAATAATATAACAGGCATCCATTTACCCACAACTCCGAATCAGCACATATTAATTTTGCTGTATTTTCCACAAATCGTTTTCAAGAAGTAAAGAGTTGCAGACCCAGTTGAATACCCTTAGCCTGTTTTCTTCCCTAGAAGAAAACTCTATTCTGCATTATGTCTCTTGCTTTTACTTTATATGTATATGCTTGTAAATATTCTTTAGAATTGTTTTGTGGGCTGGTTACAGTTGCATTTATGGAGTACTGTGTGTATTGATTTGTCATTTGTTTTTTCTGGTCAACATATTTTCTGGCATCATCTATGTTGATAACATGGAGAGCCATTTCATCCACTGAAGCTTCTATTTCCATTATGTGAATATACCCTCATTTGATGATTCACTCTCTTTCTGAATGTATATTTGTTATTTCCAATTTTGTTCCTTTACAAATAGCACCACAAGAACAATCCTCTGGAATGTTTTCTTGGCCTGTGTGTGAGAGTTTCTTTCAAGGGTATATGTTTAAGCATAGGATTACTGGGTCACAGATTACATGTATTTTTGATTTTACTAGATATTTGCACATTGTATAAATGACTAAGAATTAGTATGCAGAATATATAAAGAATTCCTAAAAATGTGCAAGAAAAAAATGACCCAATAAAAAATGAAGAAAGGATATAAATAGGCAACTGAATAAAGAGAAACCCCAATTGGCCAATAAATATTAGACATATGTTCAACTCAGTAGTAGGCAAGGACATGCACATTAAAACAAACAAACAAAAAGCCAAAATGTGGGCTACTATTACATACATATCAAAGTAGCAAAGATTAAACAGCCTGAGAAAAGAGGATGCTGGGGCAGGAGTTAAGGAGTCATCCTATGGGATGATAATGAAGTAACCTACTTTCTCTGGGTCTTTGTTATTTCAGCTATAAAAGAAAGATTATCTTTAAGAATCTTGCAAGTCCTAACATTTCCTTAACCTCCTCTCCCGGTTCAATTAAATATGATTCTACCAGCACTGACTTCAGGAATGAAGGAGACATACTATTTGTCTCACCCAGTAGGACAGGCTCTGCTAGTATTGTGGGCCCTGTTTTGATGCATTCATTTGTTCTTTTTCCTTCCCCCAAATCTTTATTAATTACCTACTACATATTGGACATTTGACAAGTCACTGCCCTCACAGTGGATGGAGAGTGAAAAATAGAAACTCCTAAAGAGACAAACCTACCTGTACACAGGGATTGTTATGATGTGCAGGTGTGTAGGGCCGCAACAGAAGATGCTATAAGCCAGAGCTGAATCACTAGTGAAAGACTCCTAAACACAGCCATGTCTAAACAAGACCTGAAGGTTGAGGGCATCAGCCACATATGAGGAGGAGCAAACATAACCAGGCAAAAGGCAACAAACAGCACAAGGGAAGACCAAGAAGTAAAAGAAAGTATCTGAAGGGTCCCATTGAAGAGGTAAAGTGTAAAGAGATAAGGACATAAAAGTATACAGAGTCCAAAAATGTACACTTAGGAAACTATGTTAAAAGGTTTAGTTTGAGGGAGTCATTGATGGCTTTAAGGCAGGAGCATGGCAGGTCTGAGTTATAGTTTAGAAAGGTCAGTCTCCAAGGGACTTCCCTGATGGTCCAGTGGTTAAGAATCTGCCTTCCAATGCAGCAGGCGCGGGTTCTATCCCTAGTCGGGGAACTAAGATCCCACATGCCACAGGGCAACTAAACCCGCGCACCACAACTACTAAGCCCACGCGCTCTTGAGCCCGTGCGCCACAACTAGAGAGAAGCCCGCACGCCATAAAGAAGATCCTGTGTGCTGCAACTAAGCCCCGATGCAGCCAAATAAATAAATAAATAAATAAATCGAAAGGTCGGTCTCCAAGGCTGAGGGCAAGAAGCCCAGCCAATAATCCAGGCAGGAGATGGTGCCGAGTGTGTGCTGTAAGTGCCCCCAAAGATGGAGCAAGATGGGTGGATCAAGAGATTTGGGGAAGGTGGAATCAATGGGACCTGGTTTGATTAGCTGGGTGAAGTAAGGAAAGGGGAAGAATCAGGACGCTCAGGTTTATGGCTTGAACAAATGTGGTTAAAGATGATGCTATTTACTGAGATACAAGTCACAAGTCACAGGGTGAAAGGGGGTCTGTATCTGATGACAGTTTGGGACAGGTTGAGCTTGAGGTATATGGGGGACATCCAAAAACAGCTGTCTAGTAATTAGCTGGATACGTGACTCTGAAACCCTAATGAGTAGTGTTGTCCCGAGATTTAGATTTGAGAATCCTCACTATATAGTAGGCAATTGAAACTTCACTACTAGATAACATTATCTACCTAGTCCATCTAGAATGAGGAAAAAGAAAAAGCAAAGGAGACTGAGAACAAGTTGTCAGAGGGGTAGGAGAAAAAAAACAACAAAACAGGAAAATGCAGTTTTACACACACATGAAACATAGAGTAAGCAACAAGTGTCAACAGCTGCTGAGGTCCACAAGAATTTTCTCTCTCTAAATATAGTTATCTATTCTTCTTAAAGGTTGGTCTTAGCAAGAATAACTTTTCAGGGAAGTCCCATGATGCTTTGAGGACTTGCCCTATCCCAGAACTGGCTTGAAGAAATCAAAGTATGGCTACACTGTGGCATTTCTGCCACCACCTAGGAGCACCTGCCCTGGTAGAAAGTGCCATTTCTGACTTCACCATACTTGTCACAGTATGAGAGGCAACCTTCAACGAACTTGCTCTGCAGTGCCAAGCAAGAGTTCACAGACAGCTGGCCGATGATGCTGCAGAGAAAGGTAAGGAAAGCGTCCTGAGACACAGAATGTGATGGCACGTTTAGGAATTTAGCCAAAATGATAGGGATATCTCTCTAATTTTGGAAGAAAAAAAAGTCAACCGAGAATTGTTCAAGTCAACCTAGTTCAGTATGTACTAAGAACTGTTGCCTCTAAAAGGGAACTTTCTCTAAGAACAGTGCCAACATTTCTAGCTATGAATTCCTCCAAAGAAAAGTGGGGCCTGAGAAAGTGTTTCCCTGCTTCTTTAACCCCTTTCAGGCCACCATATGTTCTCAAATGTGTATCATTTATACTTCACTAGTCCAGCTGGCTATTCACTGAGCATGCTTACACGTCACTCTTTACACAAAGACCTGACATCACTGCTTCAGTTGTTAAAACACAAACAAACTAAAAAAAAACAACTCTGATTTTTGTTTGTTGCCTCCCTACTACAAATTGCACAAATTTCAAAGGCAGACACGTATGGCAATTTCAAATAATTCTGTCAAAGTGAAATAAATAGAACAGTGGCATCGACAAAGCAAGAAACGGATGATGGGGTGATGGACCCTGAACTTCTAGGGGACGAGAAGTAGAGCCTTTGATCTCCTACAAATATTTCCAGAGTCATAAAAGAGAGGGAGAGAAAATACACAATAACCATGTATGTCAAAACATTGTCACTCGAAGTGTGTGTTTTAAAGGGTAAGAGGAAGCAGAGAGCAGGCGCCGCATATACTGAAATTTTCAGTCCTGTTTTCAAATCACTCATGGGATGGAGGTGCCGAAAGGCCTGTAGAAAGGGGATTTATGCGTAATCAGATCATTCAAAAACATGTAAATGGCTGCCAGAGCAAAGTACAATGTTCACTTTTGAAATCACAAAAAAAGCTTTGTTTCAAGTAGGCTGAATCGACTAAAGTTGAGTTTCAGTGCAGCGTGTTTTTGCTTTGGGTGTCATTATTTAGTTTGGCATCCTTGCCAAGGAAACCTTTTTCTTACTTCGACTGTTGTTTTTCTTCTGCTGCTACAACAGTGAATGTTGAGGCAAGATCTCGATGCTACTTATTTAAATGAGAACTGGCTCCCTGTTTACCTTTGATTCTGATGAAGGGAGTGGGGCAGCATGGGGTCCTGATGGCCTGCCAGGACTCGTAAAGCTGAGAGATGTGTGCCTTGTCTCTCGAATCATCTGGAAAATCAAGTTTAGCTGGTTTGATCAAAGGGTTTGCAAGTCAGTCGAGAACACTTGCATGCAATAACTATAGATACTGTATACATTGACAAGCCAAAGGCCAAAAAGCTAATAGCTTTGCCAGAGATAAAGTATTATGTATGTTACGCTTGTGAATACCAAAGGGAGGAATTCTTCATTTGGAAATTGATGGCTAAGGTTTGTACTGGTTAGATATTCAGACCAACAAATTACTCCAAATCTTAGGGACTTAGGTCAGGACGAAACATTTTTAAAATCCTGTTGCTCTCTGCCCATTTAAATCCGGTGTGGAGTGAGGGAATAAACTACATACTCCTTACTGACAGTTCCTCAGGAGAGGGGGGAGTAGTTTTAAATAGTTATGAGTTGAGGTTGCCTCATTTTTTGGAGTCCTTTTTCATTCCAAACTTCGAGCTACAGCACCTGTAGGGACAAGACTCTGATGGAGATTGACGTAGAAAGGACCTGACATGAATTCTTTTTTTGGACATCCTCCTTTTGGGCAAGTTGGTCACGTGGGAAAAACTTGATTTCTCGGCCAAGAAATGACTCCCTGGATCAGAAAAATGTATGTCATGATGGGAGAAATTAGAAAAGTTAAAACCAAAAAGGATCTGTCAGATCATCCACATGTGATCTTTCCTGTGAATGAATCATCTGACTGGGTCTCATATGTTTATTTCAAGTACCGTGTTTTTATTTTGATTTAACTCACTTAAATGACAGCACTTCTCTTGGCAAAATTATGAACAATGAACTAACTACAACTTCAGCCAATATTTCCCATTTTTTAACATAGTATTAAATCATTCCCTAAAAAGCTAGCCATTCAATGCCCTAGTGTAAGTGAAGAATATTATAGCTACCTGCAAGGGACAGTCACTATATTGCCAAATGTAGACACTGTTTAGTTACTACTGGGAAGCCCCATGAAACAACAGTTGGGGAAAGCTTTAAAAACACAGACACACACACTTGGCACACTGACCTGGCATTAAACTAAATTACAGGTACGGTGGTGACATACGTAAACAAATCTGCCAGTACAAGTTACCGAATGTTATGTGCCGTGCAAGATAATAGACGATGCATTATTCAAGTTTAGTACTAATTAAAGAACTACTTTGTTGCTAAGAATCAGTGTATTAAAAACATAAGTTCTTATTAACTGTGTTCCCAAGAGTTAGAAAGATGAGAGGTGGATCTTGGATTTCAGGGACCTATTATTATGTTCTCAAAGCATTTTCTTAATCGCGTGCATTTTTTAAGAGAAAGCTCTGAGTCCATATCACATAAACAAGGTCTGATTGTGGAGTTTTAAATGGCTATCTTGGGGTTTTCTTCCTTCCACGTTGTTTTTCCTTCTCACGCCACCAAATTTCACTTCTCGGAATCAGGACCTGAACCAAAGTTAAACATCATAAAGAAATTTGCCCAGTGAAACAGGATTTTTATTGACTGAAAAGCATTTTTACAGTGTAATCTGCATTTTTGTAAGTCCTTGTGGAAAACCCCCTAGGACTGAGTTGTACCTAAAGATTGAAAAATACACATTGCCCGGGAAGATTTCATAAATGGAAGAAAGGAGACAGAGAGGAAAAGAACTGATATATCTGACCCACCAGCCTGTTAACCACCTAAAGGACGAAAAGGCTGCTTTTATAAAGGACTGCAAATTTGGCCTCATCACTCAGCCTGGACCCTAGATCTTGGGGCGATGCCTGTTCTCTGCCCGACAATGAAACCCTGACAAGACCAGGACAGCAGTCCCCTCTCTGCTCTGAGGATCCCTTCCCAGATCCTCTGTCTGCCGTCATTTGCATTCATATCCTTTCCTTCTTTGTCCTCCCCAGTTTTCACCCTTCACCAAAAATTTTCCTTTTTAACAAAAGTTTTATTCTCAAGACTCATTTATTCAAACAACTTCATCAGTTCATCAGAGGTTCTCATGAGCCAGAGGTCCACAGGGCCCTTCCCTTTCTTTTAATGTGAAATGACTAAGACACAAAAGCCCCCTGTCCATTTCTCTGATAACACATTAACCCCTTAATCCATAGCTCTGGACTCTTCCTTTCTCTTGTTTTCTGGCTCATACATGTGAGTGATTTGTATAAATGGGAGGGGATTCAATTGTTACTCTTTCTTCTTTGCACCTCGATAGGCTTTCTTGAGTGGGTGAGAATTGGGTGAAATTACAGTTAATTTGCCAGAAATTATATACTCCCATGAGAGCATGGAACACACGAACATTCTCAATCATATGTACACAGGGGAAAATTTTTGAGAGCCACTGCTGAGGCATGCTATGCTGGTCTATTTTTACTAAATTTGCTCTATATTTTAAATTCTGTGCTCTTATTTAAAGTACCTTTTCTGGTCTTCTGTTTTGAGGCTCTCTTTGGTTCCTCTGAGGCTGTCTGGTGGCCTTCAGTCAAACGGTCTCTGGTCTCCTCCATGCTAGAACAAAAGAGAACGGAACACACCCACCTGTCAACCATCACACCATCACTCTGTTTCGGATCAATCCCTTTCTTCTCTTGATCATGCCAATTCCTTCTTTTCCTTTAAAATCCCCAATCTTCTTCCTATTCTATCATTTTTGTAACTATGTAGAGATCTGGGTTTTTATGGCCATCTTCATCATCATCCCAAAAGATGAATGCATTCCATACATGTGGATTGGCACTAAGTAATGTCTACATTCAATGTTGTTGCCTGCTTTCTCCCTAGCATCAACTTGTGGTCAGCTTTCCTTCCTAATAGCCTTCTGCCTCTATGTTCATCCCTTTACAACCTTCCTTCCTGCGTGCCCCCCTCCCTCTGTGCCTGATCTTATTCCCACATTCTTGAACTTTGTCAAGAAGTTTTCATTCCCAAGTCACTTTTTTCATGCTCTCTCATCCTCCTTTCCTCACCTGTAGGATCTGTTTTGTGTAGCCCTTTACCCCCCAAATTTTCCTCCTCTCCTCTTATGTAGAATCTGACATGGAAAAAGACATCCTAACTCCAAACCTATCAACACTTGGAATAGCAAATGACAAAGCAAAGACATAACTTCTTTTTTTCCTTTAGAAAAAGTCTACAGTTTCCCCAATATAGTTGGCAGCAAAATAAACTCTATATTTTTTCTTGAAATTGTAACTTTAAGTAAATTCTGAAGCTTCACAGTTTTTCCCCATAAACTCACCAGTTATGTCTTCCAGAGCATCATTTTAAAGATCTACCTACACTTTTGCTGAGCTGATTGAGTGTTTTGGCATTGGGTGGAGGAACCATGACTACTTTTAAAACACACATGAGTTTATTCTTGAAACAGGATTTATTCAGTCATGAATTGACTTACATTTGAAAGCTAATTATTGATTTGCACATCGGCAGCATTCTTCTGCTAATAATTGTAACCTATAGTTAAGTAGCATATGCCCCAATTAGGCATTCAATTGTCTTATTAAAATACTTATACCTAGAATTTTTTAGAAAATGTTTTCTTTATTTTATATTAATAATACTTCCTACTATCAGGTTTAAAATTTCCCCAAGAAAAACCTTGAGGTTACAACTAAATGACATACTTTATTTTGGGTCATACATATCTAGATTGTAAGTTTATAAAAGATGTAAGTCTACAGCTAGAACAGAACTTAAAAAAATAAGCTATGAATATGTTATAGACTTCTGAAACTCAACATGTACCAAGCCGAGTCATTAATTTTTTCCCTAAATTTCATCTAATTCTATGGCCATTTCTATACAAATTCCTACCAAATCTTTACCTTAAACCCTATGTTCAGACTTCCCTGGTGGCACAGTGGTTAAGAATCTGCCTGCCAATGCAGGGAACACAGGTTCGAGCTCTGGTCTGGGAAGATCCCACATGTCACAGAGCAACTAAGCCCATGCACTACAACTACTGAGCCCTACTACTACTATTGTATGTGGCAGGTTATCCATTGTTATCTACTGAATTGAATTGAATAAATGGTTACTGAATGAAAAATATACATATAATTTTATCTACATAATTATGGCTAAGCTGATACAGGTGTGTACTATGTAATTCTTTTTGTTTCCAAGCCCCAACTTGCTGTTGAATCATTTGTAGACTTCCTGACAGATTATTTTTTTTATATTGCTAGGATCTAGTGGTATAAAAATGTGATCTAACAATTTGACTTACTGCAAAAGTAGTTCCTTAGTTTTATAATCTGTGTATAGTAAGGGTGGCAACTGCATTATTCTTCCATCTTAAGTAAGGCAGGTTCAGTTTTAGGGTGAGGTTTTGCCTTTTGCCTTTTGATGTCAGCCCTTTAAACTCAAACAGAACAATTTTATTCCCACAGAAGCTGATAAAAATTACACTACAGATGAATCTTGTGTTGCACAAAGTTTATGGCCCATACTAAAATAAATTTTCAATAGTCTCTGCATATAAATTGAGTGATTTGGTATAGATGGTCATACCCTGTACTAAATCTTCAACAACTCAAACTTTTCTGCGATGAATAAAGTCATCATAATAATATCATTTCCAGGCAGCAGCTGATTGGAAATAAATAAAATATTAGGGAAGTTTCATTTACCTTGGCCCATTTCTATGTTGGAGATGGTAGCGACCCAAACTTCTCAGCTCTCCTATTTGGGGGCATCTTGGTGGCTTGGGGACACTTGAGCCACTGGAACATTTTCAGTCGCTGACTCTCTGCCTTCAGCCTTAAAGGTCAATCCTATTTTGTTCTTGAGTCACTTGGATCACAGTTTCACTAATATCAGCCCCATGCCTACGTGAAGACCTGAAATTGATATTTATCTTTACATTTTATTTTATAATAAATGCTTTTCATATTTCAAAACAAATCATAAGCAATTAATTTAAAACTGAAATCTAAAAAATTAACTGTAAGTTGATTAAAATACGGTCTTTAATTTGAAACTCCTTTCTCTGTTCCAAAGATTTAAAAGGGTTATTTTGCTCATTGAATTATGCCCAAAACTAATGATCAAATGTCTGGCAAATTAACCTGAAAACTTAATAGATTCAAATGAAGAACTCTATTACAGGCTTTTAAAATACAATTCATATGTTTCAATCACAAATCTTATTGATTTTAATCAAATATATTAGTCTCTAGTAGTCCAGTCCTACATATCTGACATAATGTTTAGTCCATTCTGCTTGATATATTGAATTTTTTCATTTCTGAATAAAAGTTTGTCATTAAAAACAAGTCTCAGACTTCCCTGGTGGCACAGTGGTTAAGAATCCGCCTGCCAATGCAGGGGACATGGGTTCAAGCCCTGGTCCGGGAAGATCCCACATGCCGCGGAGCAACTAAGCCCGTGTGTCGCAAGTACTGAGCCTGCGCTCTAGAGCACGTGAGCCACAACTACTGAGCCCGCGTGCCACAACTACTGAAGCCTGTGTGCCTAGAGCCTGTGCTCCGCAACAAGAGAAGCCACCACAATGAGAAGCCTGCACACCACAACGAAGAGTAGCCCCTGCTCGCAGCAACTAGAGAAAGCCCGCGTGCACCCAAAATTTAAAATAAATAAATAAATTTAAAAAAACAGAAAAACAAAAAAAGCAAGTCTCATCCATTGTAGTTAGAAGGCAAGTTTGTAGTTTCACAAACGAATGTATCAAATTTTAAAAGCCTATTTTTTCGGTAAAAGTAAACGTTCCCAGTGTCTTATAGAGCATTGCTTTTAACACATACAATGTCCTCCAGTGATCCCAGACCTACTTTCACTAGAAATTCTGAAATATTGTCCACTGTGATTGTTTCATTGGCCCTTGTCAGAATTCATAAGGGAGAAATTCTATAGCTCCAAATGAAAACAACTTTTGGCCTTTGAAACACATTACTTCATTTAGCCAAGGCGTATGTTATTCCCTGTCCTGTGCATAGTAAGATTAATCCGAAGTAGGAGACAAAGCCCTTGGCCTCAAACAAGTCATTATAATCACATAACACAAAGGGCACAGACAACAAAAACTGTAGGAATTCCAGATGAGAAGAAATAGAGAAGCTGAGAGCAGGAGGAAAGTTATTTGACCTTCTTGGTGGGTGTTGAGGAAACCCAACACGAGAAATGCTTGGGGTTAACCCTGAGGTGTTCAAGGAGCAGAGGAATTCTGTCGAGGAGCAATAGAGATGGGGACAGATTCAAGTGTGAGGAGTATGGACAAGGAGTGAGAATGGTAGAAAAAAATCCCTGGTTTTGCAGATGGGTTTGAGTTCGTAGTCTGCACCGAGCTGAGTGCCTGGGTCTGTGCTATGACCTTAAGCAAAGGATTTGAACTCCATGAGCCTTCATTGATGAGATTCAGCACTTGTAAACCATAAAGCACATTAAAAAAAGGCAAGATGATTTTAAAAATTGATATTAACATGTTATTAATGATCATATTAAAACATTCTCTGTTTAAAACCCTCTAGGGACTTCCTTTGGCACTTACCATCAAATCTCAACTTGTTGTGATCTACAGATGCTGACAGCATCTGGGACCTACCTACTCTTCAGCTTTGGTTTATTCTGTTGCTCACTTTTCTTCCGACGTACTGTCCACCCTTCCTACACCCCCAGAACTTCCAAGCTGAACTACATCATCTGAACTTCCTATTTTCTCTGCTCATCGCTCCCTCCTCCCAACCCCACCCCCACTGAAAAAATCCATATCTCAACTCAAACATTTCAGAAAGGCCTTCTTTAGCCACTTTAAAGTAAGATCCCAATGTTTCTCTGGATCCCTATCCTATGTGGTTTCTTCGTGGCATTTACTGTCATCTGAAATGACATTGTTTTGCAGTTTCTTTGTTGACCATTGGCTCCTTCATCATCAGTTGTTTCTGCTCTAGTGCATTATTCTCATCCCCATGGAGCAACAAAACAAAACTTATTGAGTCTACATCTCTCTTCAGTCGTTGCTTCCCTTTACTGCCTGCAAAACTCATTGAAAAGAGTTCGGAACATGCTGGCTCTATTTTCTGCTCTCCCCTCAGTCTCGAACTTACTCCAGTCAGGCCCTCTTCCACCCCACCCCATGCCTCACTCCCTGACACTGCTCTTACTAACGTCATTAATGGCCTCACATTGCCAAATCCAATGGCCAATTCTCAACAACCATTTTCCTTTGAACAACAGCATTTGACAACATTGATCATTGCTTCCTCCTTAACATGTTTTCTTTCCTTGGCCTCCCGGACTCCATTTTCTCTTGGTTCTTCTACAACCTCATAGACAGCTCTTAGTCTCCTTTATTAGGTCCTCACCATCTTGGAGGTCAGGAAGTAGGGCTCATCTTCAGGCTTCCCCTCTGTCTACTCTCCCTCCCTAGCTTGCCTTATTCAGTACTATGACTTTAATATCATCTCTGTGTTGGGCTTCAGATCATCCCCCCATAAGAAGTCTTTATTTTGCAGAAGGACTCTGTCACCCACCACATAGTTGTTTCTGCACCTAATGTTATTTGCTAAAAAGCAACCTGATTGTTTAGGCAGTCAATAATGTGGTACCCCACTCTTGTAGAAACATAGATTTTTTTCTTGCTCATTGCTTTATTAGATATGAAAAATAACCATAATTGTTTTAACAGATAAACCTCCCAATCTCAGTGACTTAGCACAAAATCTGTATCTCATTCATATCACAGTCCAACATGGGCCAAGGATTCAAGGACTCAAGCCTTCATCTGTGACTGCCTCTTCCTCTGGGTCCCTGAAGGGCTTCCAATTTATCTATCTCATTGTGGTTCCTTCTTCGTGTCTTTAGTTTTAGAAGATCTTTTCTGGTAGGTTCTGGTCTTTTTCATAGATGGTTGGTCTACAGACAGTTGTGATTTTGGTGTGCTCATGAGAGGAGGTGAACTCAGGGTGTTTCTACTCTGCCACCTTCCTGCTCACATCAATGAAACATAGAGTTTTTAAACATAATAAAGACCTTAGTGGGCACTTAGCCTTTCTTTGTCATTTTACATAAGGAATTTGATAAGAGAGAAATCAAATGACTTGTCATAAGTCACATAGAGCCAAGGCTACAATCTAAGTTTTCTGAGTCTAAAGATTCCTAAATCAAAGTTCTTTCTGATAGCCAACATTGCCTGAATTCTTACCTGAAAATATGTGCCTAAACATCAAGTATCACAGAACTAAAAACTAGCAGTGCCCTTCATCATCATCATTTCAGCTCTATCCCTTTGTAATTGGATGTGTCTCCACTGCCATTTAAAGCAGAGGAAATATATGCTACAACCAGTTACAGATTTGGACCTTCAGACACAAAGACCCATGAGATGACAGTTTTCTTGAAATTCAGTCCATGCTCTTAAACTTTTATTAATCTAAATTCTGCTTGTCTTTTACTTATCTTTCTTCATCATCCCAGAGTATTTCTCTTTTTTCATTCATTATTCGTAGGATTATTTCATCTGCTATTCTTGTGAAACCTTGCCATTCTGAAATGTCACATGGAAAAGTATTTACTTTGGCTTGAGAGCAGTTTCCCCTTCACAATGTCCTGTCCCACTCTATAACATTCTGTTCAGCTGGTCGGGTTGTCAACATAGGATGTTTGGTGATAAAATGCTGACATATTGCCTGTTTATATGCTGTCATGTCACTTTCTAATTGAGTGGCTTGAAAATAGAAGTTTATTATTCTCTGGATCCCTTCCACTGTTTGTTTCAATGTTCTTTCTTGGCAATCTCACTGGTTGTTGACTGACGTCAAAGCATTCTAAGCTGTTGTATCCTACTGAGGTTTGTTTCTTCTTTTTTTTTTTTTTAAGATTTTTTTTGTTGTTGTTTCTGTTTTATGTTTTGGTTTTTTGGCCATGAGGCATGTGGCATCTTAGCTCCCCGACCAGGGATAGAACCCACACCCCCTGCATTGGAAGGCAAAGTCTTAACCACTGGACTGCCAGGGAATTTCTTATACCCGATCAGGCAATGCCAGTTTCCTGCCTTCACAGTGTAGGACAGTCCATCACCGAAAGCAAGCTTTAACCCTAGCACCACTTTACCTTGAATTCACCATTCCCCTGTTAATTTATTTAGAAATTCTAGGATGAAGTGCAATGAATTACAACGTGTTTAGTCTTCAGTTGGCCAGCCTTTGCTCACCGCACAATATTGGACATGATGTTTATCATTCTTTTACTATCCTAAAGATGGGGGAAATACCACGATTTTTTTTTCCAGAAGAACTTTCCTCATTTTCATCTTATTGATTCCTTCTTAATTTGGAGACAATGTCAAATTTCATTTTTAAACTTCATTTTTCCAAGGCCAGTGCAAGTCCCAGCTCAAAATATCTGTTTTTATAGCTATCATTTTTTCCCTTCCTTCTTATCTAATAAGCAGAGATATCCCAGTTCCTTGCCTTCTTGCCATTCTATGATCTTCCTGCTCTACGAACTTACTTCTTCTGTTAATCCCTGCCCCTCCAGCAGGTTCAATGTCTGCATTGAATTGTTCTGTCCCTTCTGCCTTGCAAAAGGTGTCTTGAAAACCACCTTCCTGCTGCCTACACTTCATTCCTTTTGGTTGTCAAACTTCTCACCTGCCACCTTCTACCCCTCCTGCCACCATCTTTTTCACTCTGGTCTCTCTCCAAACCATCACAATTCTGAAAGCCTGTTCTAAGGTTAACAATGACCTCCTTATCAATAAATTCAGTGCCCTTGGCACATTCCTTAGGGGCCTTTGTAGTGTCTATCTACAGATTAGACCCTGCACTCCAGGCTGGAAGCCCCCTCTCTGTACTCTATTTTTACTTCAACTTTTGGTTTCTCCTTCACCCCCTGCCAGTTCTTTACCTGCCTTCTTAGCAGCCTCTTCAATGCTTTCCCACTCCTCTAAGTATAAGGCTCTCCTAGGTATAGCTTCTGCCCTCTGCGCCTCTCTATACCTCAGCAATTTCATTTCCCATCTTAATTGTAAAACAGTATATCTTCAACTAAATTCACCCTACCCCTCTGAAAACTGGCTGCCCCTTCACACTTCTCTTTTAATAGACCACCATTTCCTAAGTCAGAGGATCTCAAAATTTCAGAATTGCCTGTATCAATTTTTTCTTACCTGTACTTCCTTACTCATGTTCAATAAGTCATGAAGTCTTACTTTTCTTCTGCACAAAATCTCTTAAATCTAACCCCCTGTTATTGTTTTTATCCTTATTATCAACATTACAATTTGGGCATTTACTTACTCATGCTAGATTTAATGCAATAGTTTTAAAGCACTGTCCTGGCCTGTAACTCCAGCCCTCCCCCCAGTCCATTTTTTACATCATTATCCTATATGGCAGTTTTACATTATGTCACTGTCCACATCAAAAACCATCCCTGTTTACCTACCAACACACATAATTCACATTCCTTAATTTGCCATTTACTAAACAGCATCGTACTAAGCACTTTATTTATGCATTATGTCAATTCATACACACACACATACACACACATACACACCTACCCCTAAGGAATAATTACGATTAACCATATTTTATAGATGAAGAAATGGAGGATTAGAAAGATGCTTTCTTGTCCCCCCAAAATAGTGAGTAGGTAACTCTGGAATTCAAACCCAAGACTCAAAAGCAGCTCTTAATACCTAGGATATATTGTTTTTACCCTTGGACACCAACTTACTTCTCAGACTGCAATTCTCCATTTTTCCCTTTCCGCAGAAACATAACTGGCATGCTCCTATCTCTGTATTCTCTTCTTCATCTCCATCTACACATATTCTACTGGGACCCATCCTAGACCATTGAGCCCTCATAACTCTCTTTCCCTCTTGGACATTTACTATCGCCACCATTCATTTTGTTCTCAACTGTATGTTGCTCGTTGGTGTGTCTTGTAATGTTGTCTTGTACTGCTATTTCATCCTAGTCAACACTAATGCACGTCAATGTATATTGTCTCATCACTACATTGTAAGGAAAACAACTTTTCTTATATGTTTTTGGACCCACCTCTCAAATTCTATCTATCACACTAACTCAATTTCCTCATAGCCCATGCTTATTGCATAGATGACAATATGATTTTATTTGATGCCTACTGTATATAGAGCAATATATGTTCTTTTTTTCCTTCAGAATGTATGGTTATTTTTGTGGTTTACTTACAGGGATTATTCATCTCAACAAGCATTTATTTTAAGTAGTCTAGCTTTTGATAATGTTTGTATTTTAAAATTTTTTCCAGCTTTATTGAGGTACATTAGATAAATAAAAATTATATATATTTAAGGTGTACAATATGATGCTTTGATATATGTGAATCGTGAAATGATACCACAATCAAGCTAATTAACATATCCATCACCTCACATGGTTACTTTTTCTATATGTGTGGTGAGAACACTTATGATCAACTCTCTTGGCAAATTTTGATTCTACAATACAGCATTATTACCTGTAGCCACCATGCTACACATTAGATCTCCAGAACTTATTCATCCCACACAACTGAACCTTTGTACCCTTTGACCAACATCTCCCCATTTCCCCCAGCACTCTCTCTTCTTCATAGATGACATGGCTCCTACATTTGTGATCTAGTGGCTCCAGAAGATGTAAATTTGGAATGATAAGTATGTCCTAAAAATGCTGAAACTTTGAAAGCATCCAAATAATATGTAATTCCACACCAAGCATACCAGATCTGTTTTACTATCCTATACATTTTATCATTTTTAAAATGTACTACTGCTAATGTATCTTTCAATTTAAATCTCCTCCTTTATTTCCCAATGAGATGAGCTCTATTACAAACATTAAAAACTTACAAAGGGCTAAAAGAAATCACAGTAGACATTCAGCCTAGAATCAAACAGCCAAAGTAAAATAAATATACAATATTTTATCTCTCTTAATTTTCCTTTGGTTGGTTTTAATAAAATTTGGTATTTTTAAGAGATTTATATAAATCTCTTAAAAAGCAATTCTGAATGATGATAAAACAGTTTTTGAAGGTGAATGGAAAAGCATCTCTGTCCAGGACCTACAGATTCTCCACAACCAAACTGAAAGCCCCCAATAAAGATTACATGAAAATATTTTGTTTCTTTCCAGCTTTATTGGTTTTTATTGTATTTATTTAAAGTATACAACATGGTGATTTGATATACACATACATTGTGAGATGATTATCACAATCAAGTTAATTAACACATCCATCACCTCACGTAGTTACCTTTTATTGAGTGGTAAGGATGCTGAAGATCTCCTTTCTCAGCATATTTCAAACGTACAGTACAATATTATTAACTCTAGTCTCCATGCTGTAATTAGACCCTCAGAAGTTATTCATCTGATAACTGAAAGATTGTACCCTTTACCAACATCCCCCCATTTCCCCCACTCTTCAGCCAATGGCAATCATTATTCTAATTTCTGTTACTATGACGTCGACTTTTTTTTCTTTTTCGATTCCATATATAAGTGATTCCATGCAGTATTTGTCTTTCAATGTCTGGTCTATTTTATTTAGCATAATGCCTTCAAGGTTCATCTGTGACATCCTGAATTTCCAAATGACAGGATTTCCTTCTTTTTTATGGCTAAAAAATATTCCATTGTACACACTTTCTTTATCCATTCATCCATCAATGGAAACTTACGTTGTTTCCATGTCTTGGCTATTGTAAATAATGCTGCAGTGAACATGGGGGTCCAAAAAACTCTTCAATATAGTGATATTATTTCCTTTAGATATACATCCATATGCTATGTCATATGACAGTTCTATTTTTAATTTGTTAAGGAAACTTCATACTGTTTTTCATAGTAGCTACACCAATTTACATTCCCACTGACAGGGCACAAGGGTTCCTTTTTCTCCTTATCCTCACCAATATTTATCTCTTGTATTTCTGATAATAGCCATTCCAACATGTGTGTGGTGATATCTCATGGTGTTTTTGATTTGCATTTACAAGATAATTATTGATGTTGACCATAATTTCATGTACTGGTTGGCCATTTTTTTAATGTCTTTATTGGAGTATGATTGCTTTACAATGGTGTGTTAGTTTCTGCTTTATAAAAAAGTAAATCAGCCATACATATACATATATCCCCATTTCCCCTCCCTCTTTCATCTCCCTCCCACCCTCCCTATCCCACCCCTCTAGGTGGTCACAAAGCACCGAGCTGATCTCCCTGTGCTATGAGGCTGCTATCTATTTTACATTTGCTAGTGTATATATGTTCATGCCACTCTCTCACTTCGTTCCAGCTTACCTTTCCCCCTCCCCGTGTCCTCAAGCCCATTCTCTACATCTGCGTCTTTATTCCTGTCCTGCCCCTAGGTTCTTCAGAACCATTTTTTTTAATTCCATACATATGTGTTAGCATATGGTATTTGTGTTTCTCTTTCTGACTTACTTCACTCTGTATGACAAACTCTAGTTTCATCCACCTCACTACAAATAACTCAATTTGGTTTCTTTTACGGCTGAGTAATATTCCATTGTATAGATGTGCCACATCTTCTTTATCCATTCATCTGTCGATAGACACTTAGGTTGCTTCCATGTCCTGGCTATTATAAATAGAGCTACAATGAACACTGTGGTACATGACTCTCTTTGAATTATAGTTTTCTCAGGGTATGTGCCCAGTACTGGGATTGCTGTGTCGTATAGTAGTTCTATCTTTAGTTTTTTAAGGAACCTCCATACTGTTCTCCATAGTGGCTGTATCAATTTACATTCCACCAACAGTGCAAGAGGGTTCCCTTTTCTCCACCCCCTCTCCAGCATTTATTGTTTGCAGATTTTTTGATGATGGCCATTCTGACTGGTGTGCGGTGATACCTCATTGTACTTTTGATTTGCATTTCTCTAATGATTAGTGATATTGAGCATCCTTTCATGTGTTTCCTGGCTATCAGTATATCCTCTTTGGGGAAATGTCTATTTAGGTATTCTTCTGATTTTTGGATTGGGTTATTTGTTTTTTTGATATTGAGCTGCATGAGCTGCTTGTATATTTTGGAGATTAATCCTTTGTCAGTTGCTTCATTTGCAAATATTTTCTCCCATTTTGAGGGCTTTCTTTTCACCTTGTTTATGTTTTCCTTTGCTGTGCAAAAGCTTTTAGGTTTCATTAGGTCCCATTTGTTTATTCTTGTTTTTATTTCCATTTCTGTAGGAGGTGGGTCAAAAAGGTTCTTGCTGTGATTTATGTCATAGAGTGCTCTGCCTATGTTTTCCTCTAAGAGTTTGATAGTGTCTGGCCTTACATTTAGGTCTTTAATCCATTTTGATTTTATTCTTGTGTATGGTGTTAGGGAGTGTTCTAATTTCACTCTTTTACATGTAGCTGTCCAGTTTTCCCAATGCCACTTACTGAAGAGGACATCTTTTCTCCATTGTATATTCTTGCCTCCTTTATCAAAAATAAGGTGACCATATATGTGTGGGTTTATCTCTGGGCTTTCTATCCTGTTCCATTGATCCATATTTCTGTTTTTGTGCCAGTACCATACTGTCTTGATTACTGTAGCTTTATAGTATAGTCAGAAATCCAGGAGCCTGATTCCTCCAGCTCTGTTTTTCTTTCTCAAGATGGCTTTGGCTATTCGGGGTCTTTTGCATTTCCATGAAAATTGTGAAATTTTTTGTTTTAGTTCTGTGAAAATGCCATTGGTATTTTGATAGGGATTGCATTGGATCTGTAGATTGCTTTGGTGAGTATAGTCATCTTCACAAGGTTGATTCTTCCAATCCAAGACATGGTATGTCTCTCCATCTGTTTGTATCATTTTTAGTTTCTTTCAACAGTGTCTTAAAGTTTTCTGCATACAGGTCTTTTGTCTCCTTAAGTAGGTTTATTCCTAGGTGTTTAATCTTTTTGTTGCAGTGGCATATGGGAGTGTTTCCTTAATTTCTCTTTCAGACTTTTCATCATTAGTGTATAGGAATGCAAGAGATTTCTGTGCGTTAATTTTGTATCCTACGACTTTACCAAATTCATTGATTAGCTCTAGTAGCTTTCTGCTAGTATCTTTAGGATTCTTTATGTATAGTATCATGTCATCTGCAAACAGTGACAGTTTACTTATTCTTTTCCAATTTGGATTCATTTTACTTCTTTCTGTTCTCTGATTGCTGTGACTAAAACTTCCAAGACTATGTTGAATAATAGTGTTGAGAGTGGTCAACCTCGTCTTGTTCCTAATCTTAGAGGAAATGGTTTCAGTTTTTCACCATTGAGAACAATGTTGGCTGTGGGTTTGTCATATATGGCCTTTGTTATGTTGAGGTAAGTTCCCTCTATGCCTACTTTCTAGAGAGTTTTTATCATAAATTGGTGTTGAATTTTGTCAAAAGCTTTTTCTGCATCTATTGAGATTATCATATGGATTTATCCTTCAGTTTATTCATATGATTTATCACAGTGATTGATTTGTGTATATTGAAGAATCCTTGCATTCTTAGGATAAACCCCACTTGATCTTTGTGTATTATCCTTTTAATGTGCTGTTGGATTCTGTTTGCTAGTATTTTGTTGAGGATTTTTGCATCTATGTTCATGAGGGATATTGGCCTGTAGTTTTCTTTTTTTGTAGTATCTTTGCCTGGTTATGGTATCAGGGTGATGAAAGCCCCATAGAATGAGTTTGGGAGTGCTCCTCCCTCTGCTATATTTTGGAAGAGTTTGAGAAGGATAGGTGTTAGCTCTTCTCTAAATGTTTGATAGAATTCGCCTATGAAGGCATCTGGTCCTGGGCTTTTGCTCGCTGGAAGATTTTTAATCATAGTCTCAATTTCAATGCTTGTGATTGGTCTGTTTATATTTTCTATTTCTTCCTGGTTCAGTCTTGGAAGGTTGTGCTTTTCTAAGAAATTGTCCATTTCTTCCAGGTTGTCCATTGTATTGGCATATAGTTACTTGTAGTAATCTCTCATGATCTTTTGAATCTATGCAGTTTCAGTTGTTACTTCTCCTTTTTCATTTCTAATTCTATTGATTTGAGTCTTCTCCCTTTTTTTCTTGATGAGTCTGGCTAATGGTTTATCAATTTTGTTTATCTTCTCAAAGAACCAGTTTCTAGTTTTATCGATCTTTGCTATTGTTTCTTTCATTTCTTCTTCATTTATTTATGACCTGATCTTTATGATTTCTTTCCATCTGCTAACTGTACAGTTTTTTTGTTCGTCTTTCTCTCATTGTTTTAGGTGTAAGGTTAGGTTGTTTATTTGAGATGTTTCTTGTTTCTTGAGGTAGGATTGTATTGTGTAAACTTCCTTCTTAGAACTGCTTCTGCTGCTTCCCATAGGTTTTGGGTCATCATTGTCATTTGTTTCTAGGTATTTTTTGATTTCCTCTTTGACTTTTTCAGTGATCTGTTGGTTATTTAGTAATGTATTGTTTAGCCTCCCTCTGTTTGTACTCTTTACAAATTTTTTTCCTGTAATTGATATCTACTCTCATAGCATTGTGCTTGGGAGGATATTTGATACAATTTCAATTTTCTTAAGTTTACCAGGGCTTGATTTGTGACCCAAGATATGATCTAATCTGGAGAATATCCAATTAGCTCTTGAGAAGAAAGTGTTTTCTGTTGTTTTTGGATGGAATGTCCTATAATATCAATTAAGTCTACCTTGTTTAATGTATCATTTAAAGCTTGTGTGTCCTCATTTACTTTCATTTTAGATGATCTGTCCATTGGTGAAACTGGGGTGTTAAAGTCTCCTACTATGATTGTGTTACTGTTGATTTCCCTTTTTATGGCTGTTAGAATTTGCCTTATGTATTAAGGTGTCCCCAAATTGGGTGCATAAATATTTACAGTTGTTATATCTTCTTCTTGAATTGATGCCTTGATCATTATGTAGTGTCCTTCTTTGTCTCTTGTAATAGAATTTGTTTTACAGTCTATTTTGTCTGATATAAGAATTGCTACTCCAGCTTTCTTTTGATTTCCATTTGCATGGAATATCTTTTTCCATCCCCTCACTTTCAGTCTGTATGTGTCCCTAGGTGTGAAGTGGATCTCTTGTAGACAGCATATATATGGGTCATGTTTTTGTATCCATTCAGCCAGCCTATGTCTTTTGGTTGGAGCCTTTAATCCATTTACATTTATGGTAATTATCGATAAGTATGTTCCTATTACCATTTTCTTAATTGTTTTGGCTTTTTTATTGTAGGTCTTTTCCTTCTCTTGTGTTTCTACCCTAGAGAAGTTCCTTTAGCATTTGTTGTAAAGCTGGTTTAGTGGTACTGAATTCTCTTAGATTTTGTTTGTCTGTAAAGTTTTTAATTTCTCTGTCAAATCAGAATGAGATCCTTGCTGGATAGAGTAATCTTGGTTGTAGGTTTTTCCCTTTCATCACTTTAAATATGTCCTGCCACTCCCTTCTGGCTTGCAGAGTTTCTGCTGAAAGATCAGCTGTTAACTTTATGGGGATTCCCTTTTCTGTTTGTTGTTTTTCCCTTGCTGATTTTAATATGTTTTCTTTGTATTTAATTTTGATAGCTTGATTAATATGTGCTTTGGCATGTTTCTCCTTGGATTTATCCTATATGGGACTCTCTGTGCTTCCTGGACTTGATTAACTATTTCCTTTCCCATATTAGGGAAGTTTTCAACTATAACTTCTTCAAATATTTTCTCAGTCCCTTTCTTTTTCTCTTCTTCTGGGACCCCTTATAATTCGAATGTTGCTGCATTTAATATTGTCCCAGAGGTCTCTGAGACTGTCCTCAATTTTTTTCATTTTTTTCTTTATTCTGCTCTGCAGTAGTTATTTCCATTATTTTATCTTCCAGGTCACTTATCCATTCTTCTGCCTCAGTTATTCTGCTCTTGATTCCTTCTAGAGAATTTTTAATTTCATTTACTGTATTTTTCATGATTGTTTCTTTGCTCTTTTGTTCTTCTAGGTCCATGTTAAACATTTCTTGTATTTTGCCCATTCTATTTCCAAGATTTTGGATCATCTTACTATCATTATTCTGATTCTTTTTCAGGTAGGCTTCCTTTTTTCTCTTAATTTGTTCAGCCTGGTAGGTTTTTACCTTGCTCCTTCATCTGCTGTGTGTTTCTCTGTCTTCTCATTTTGCTTAACTTACTGTGTTCGGGTTCTTTTTTTTGCAGGCTGCAAGTTCGTAGTTCCTGTTGTTTTTGTTGTCTGCCCCCAGTGGCTAAGGTTTGTTCAGTGGGTTGTGTAGGCTTCCTGGTGGAGGGAACTAGTGCCTGTGTTCTGGTGGATGAGGATGGATCTTGTCTTTCTGGTGGACAGGTCCATGTCTGGTGGTGTGTTTTGGGGTGTCTGTGACCTTATTATGATTTTAGGCAGCCCCTCTGCTAATGGGTGGGGTTGTGTTTCTGTCTTGCTAGTTGTTTGGCATAGGGTGTCCAGCACTGTAAATTGCCGGTCATTGAGTGGAGCTGGGTCTTGGCATTGAGGTGGAGATCTCTGGGAGATTTTCTCCATTTGATATTATGTGGAGCTGAGAGGTCTCTTGTTGACCAGTGTCCTGAACTTGGCTCTCCCACCTCAGAGGCACAGCCCTGATGCCTGGCTGGAGCACCACAAGCCTGTCATCCACACAGCTCAGAATAAAAGGGAGAAAAGAACAAAGAAAGAAAAGGATTTTTTTTAAGTTATTAAAATAAAAAACAAAAAATAATTATTAAAAAAAATTTTTAAGTAATTAAGAAAAAGAAAGAAAGAAGAGAACAACCAAACCAAAAAACAAATCCACCAATGACAACAAGCACAGAAAACTATACTAAAAAGAACAAACCAGGAAAAAAAGGGACAGACAGAACCTTAGGACAAATGGTAAAAGCAAAGCTATACAGACAAAATCACACATGGAAGCATACACATACACACTCACAAAAAGAGAAAAAGGGAAAAAAAATATATATCATTGTTCCCAAAGTCCACCTACTCAATTTGGGATGATTAGTTGTCTATTCAGGTATTCCACAGTTGCAGGTACATCAGGTTGATTGTGGAGATTTAATCCACTGCTCCTGAGGCTGCTGGGAGAGATTTCCCTTTCTCTTCTTTGTTCTCAGAGCTCCCGGGGTTCAGCTTTGGATCTGGACCCACCTCTGCATGTAGGTCGCCTGAGGGCCTCTGTTCTTCGCTCAGACAGGATGAGGTTAAAGGAGCAGCTGATTTTGGGGGCTCTGGCTCACTCAGGCCGGGGGGAGGAAGAGGTGCGGATGTGGGGTGAGCCTGTGGTGGCAGAGGCCGGCGTGATGTTGCATCAGCCTGAGGCGTGCCGTGCGTTCTCCTGGGGAAGTTGTCCTTGGATCACGGGACCCTGGCAGTGGGGGGCTATACAGGCTCCCAGGAGGGGAGGTGTAGATAGTGACCTGTGCTCGCACACAAGCTTCTTGGTGGCGGCTGCAGCATCCTTAGCATCTCATGCCCATCTCTGGGGTCCGCGCTGATAGCCGCAGCTCACGCCCGTCTCTGGAGCTCCTTTAAGCGGTGCTCTTAATCCCCTCTCCTCACGCAGCAGGAAACAAAGAGGCAAGAAAAAGTCTCTTGCCTCTTCGGCAGGTCCAGACTTTTCCCTGGACTCTCTCCCGGCTAGCTGTGGCGCACTAGCCCCCTTCAGGCTGTGTTCACGCCGCCAACCCCAGTCCTCTCCCTGGGATCCGACCAAAGCCCGAGCCTCAGCTCCCAGCCCCCGTCCACCCCAGCAGGTGAGCAGACAAGCCTCTCGGTCTGGTGAGTGCTGGTCGGCCCTGATCCTCTGTGCTGGAATCTCTCCGCATTTCCCCCCGCACCCCTGTTGCTGCACTCTCCTCCACGGCTCCGAAGCTTCCCCGCTCCGCCACCTGCAGTCTCCACCCACGAAGGGGCTTCCTATTGTATGGAAACATTTCCTCCTTCACAGCTCCCTCCCACTGGTGCAAGTCCCATCCGTATTCTTTTGTCTCTGTTTTTTCTTTTTTCTTTTGCCCTGCCCAGGTACGTGGGGGGTTTCTTGCCTTTTGGGAAGTCTGAGGTGTTCTGCCAGCATTCAGTAGGTGTTCTGTAGGAGTTGTTCCACATGTAGATGTATTTCTGACGTATTTGTGGGGAGGAAGGTGATCTCCACGTCTTATTCTTCCGCCATCTTGAAGCTCCTCCAGGTCTTGTTTTTGTATCCATTCAGCCAGTATATGTCTTGTGGTTGGAGCATTTAATCCATTTACATTTACGGTAATTATCGATATGTATGTTCCTATTACCATTTTCTTAATTGTTTTGGGTTTGTTATTGTAGGTCTTTTCCTTCTCTTGTGTTTCCTGCCTAGAGAAGTTCCTTTAGCATTTGTTGTAAATCTGGTTTGATGGTGCTGAATTCTCTTAGCTTTTGCTTCTCTGTAAAGTTTTTAATTTCTCTGTCAAATCTGAATGAGATCCTTGCTGGATAGAGTAATCTTGGTTGTAGGTTTTTCCCTTTCATCACTTTAAATATGTCCTGCCACTCCCTTCTGGCTTGCAGAGATTCTACTGAAAGATCAGCTGTTAACCTTATGGGGAGTCCCTTGTGTATTATTTGTTGTTTTCCCTTGCTGCTTTTAATATTTTTTCTTTAATTTTTGATAGCTTGATTAATATGTCTTGACGTGTTTCTCTTTGTATTTACCCTGTATGGGACTCTGCGTTTCCTGGACTTGACTATTTCCCTTCCCATGTTACGGAAGTTTTCAACTATAATCTCTTCAAATATTTTCTCAGTCCCTTTCTTTTTCTCTTCTTCTTTTGGGACCTCTATAATTCAAATCTTGGTGCATTTAATGTTGTCTCAGTGGTCTCTGAGACTGTCCTCAATTCTTTTCATTCTTTTTTCTTTGTTCTGCTCTGCCATAGTTATTTCCACTATTTTATCTTCCAGGTCCCTTATCCGTTCTTCTGCCTCAGTTATTTTGCTATGGATTCCTTCTAGAGAATTTTTAATTTCATCTATTGTGTTGTTCACCACTGTTTGTTTGCTCTTTAGTTCTTCTAGGTCCTTGTTAAACGTTTCTTTTATTTTCTCCATCTTATTTCCAGGATTTTGGATCATCTTACTATCATTACTCTGAATTCTTTTTCAGGTAGACTGCCTATTTCCTCTTCATTTGTTTGGTCTGATGGGTTTTTACCTTGCTCCTACATCTGGTGTGTGTTTCTCTGTCTTCTCATGTTACTTAACTTACTGTGTTTGGGGTCTCCTTTTTGCAGGCTGCAGGTTTGCAGTTACTGTTGTTTTTGGTGTCTGCCCCCTGTGGGTAAGTCTGGTTCACTGGGTTGTGTAGGTTTCCTGGTGGATGGGATTGGTGCCTGTGTTCCGGTGAATGAGGCTGGATCTTGTCTTTCTGGTGGGCAGGACCGCATTCAGTGGTGTGTTTTGGGGTGCCTGTGACCTTATGATTTTAGGCAGCCTCTCTGCTATGGGTGGGGCTGTGTTCCTGTCTTGCTAGCTGTTTGGCATAGGGTGTCCAGCACTGTAGCTTGCTGGTCATTGAGTGGAGCTGGGTCTTAGTGTTGACATGGAGATCTCTGGGGGAACCTTCACTGTTTGATATTACATGGAGCAGGGAGGTCTCTGGTAGACCCATGTCCTGAACTCAGCTCTCCCTCCTCAGAGGCACAGGCCTGACACCTGGCTGGAGCACCAAGACCTGTCAGCCACAAGGCTCAGAATAAAAGGAAGAATAAAATAAAATAAAGTTATTTAAAAAATTATTAAAAATAAAAAAAGTTAAGTTATTTAAAAAAATGGACACACAGAACCCTAGTACAAATGGTAAAAGCAATGCTATACAGACAAAATCACACAAAGAAGCATACACATACCCATTCACAAAGAGAGAATAAGGAAAAAAATATATATATATATCAAAAAAAGGAAGACAGCAAACAAATCAATAAACAATGTACAAATGATAATAAACTCTAAATACTAAACTAAGATAAACATAAAACCAGAAACAAATTAGTTGCAGAAAGCAAACCCCAAGTCTACAGTTGCTCCCAAAGTCTACCACCTGAATTTTGGGGTGATACGTTGTCTGCTCAGGTATTCCACAGATGCAGGTACATCAAGTTGATTGTGGAGATTTAATTTGCTGCTCCTGAGGCTGCTGGGAGAGATTTCCCTTTCTCTTCTTTGTTTGCACCACTCCTGGTGTTCAGCTTTGGATTTGGCCCTGCCTCTGTATGTAGGTCACCTGAGGGCATTTGTTCTTCCCTCGGACAGGACAGGGTTAAATGAGCAGCTGATTCGGGAGCTCTGGCTCACTCAGGCCGGGAGGAGGGAGGGGTACGGATGCGGGGCGAGCCTGCGGTGGCAGAGGCAGGCATGACGTTGCACCGGCCGGAGCCGCGCCGTGCGTTCTCCCGGGGAAGCTGTCCCTGGATCATGGGACCCTGGCAGTGACGAGCTATACAGGTTCCCAGGAGGGAAGGTGTGGAGAGTGACCTGTGCTCGCCCATAGGTTTCTTGGTGGTGGCAGCAGCCGCCTTAGCATCTCATGCCCGTCTCTGGGGTCCATGCTGATAGCCACGGCTCACGCCCATCCCTGGAGCTCATTTAGGCGGCGCTCTGAATCCCCTTTCCTCATGCACCCCAAAACAATGGTCTCTTGCCTCTTCGGCAGGTCCAGACTTTTTCCCGGACTCTCTCCCAGCTAGCTGTGGCGCACTAGCCCCCTTCAGGCTGTGTTCACGCCGCCAACCCCAGTCCTCTCCCTGGGATCCAACCCCTGAAGCCCGAGTCTCATCTCCCAGCCCCCACCTGCCCCGGTGGGTGAGCAGACAAGCCTCTCAGGCTGGTGAGTGCCAGTTGGCACCGATCCCCTGTGCGGGAATCTCTCCGCTTTGCCCCCGCACCCCTGTTGCTGTGCTCTTCTCCGCGGCTCCGAAGCTCACCCACAGTCTCCCCCCACGAAGGAGCTTCCTAGTGTGTGGAAACCTTTCCTCCTTCATAGCTCCCTCCCACTGGTGCAGGTCCCATCCATATTCTTTTGTCTGTGTTTATTCCTTTTTCTTTTGCCCTACCCAGGTACGTGGGGAGTTTCTTGCCTTTTGGAAGGTCTGAGGTCTTCTGCCAGCGTTCAGTAAGTGTTCTGTAGGAGTTGTTCCACATGTAGATGTATTTCTGATGTATTTGTGGGGAGGAAGATGATCTCCACGTTTTACTACTCCGCCACCTTGAAGGTCTCCTCTGTTGGCCATTTTGTATGTCTTCTTCAGTAAAGTATCTAATCAGGTCTTCTGTGAATTTTTAAAATCAGATTTTTTTTTTGCTATTGGCTCCAGGCTTCACCCTTGAAATCAAACCTCCACAGAGCCCCAAGAGAGACCTTTCTAAAATATACATCTGAAAATCTCATTTCCTGGCTTAAAAGCATCCCATGGTTTCCCCTTATCTTCTGGAAGTTTCCTGAGAATAAAGTGTAAACCGTAGGGGTTAGCACACAATACACTTTGCCATCTGACTCTTGCTTTTTCTCTCTAGCCTCATCTCTCCACACTTAAGTTCTTCCTCCTCATGTTTCGGCTTTTAACATTTAGGAGGTCTTTTTTTGCCATTGCCCTTTATGATACTACTAGTTGGACTAGAAATATAATACTAGATGCAAATTGTAAAGCTCAAGCAAAGGTTAGAGCATGTGAGAGTTTTCACGTGTTGGTGAATGAACCTCCAAGATGTGGTGTTGCTTGCTAGAACTGCAGTTATCTGAGTCTGGTATTCCCCATGAACCCTACTTCCCTCTATACATCTTTTCCTTAGAAAAGAAAGGCGCTTTGCTCCCAGCAAAGTGGTTAGCAAGAAATCAACAAGCTCTTTAGGGATTTGCCCATCTCTACAGGACAGAGAACAAATTCCTACTGTTTGTCAGGTTTCTGTGAATTTATAAAAACAAGTTTCCCAGACATGAAGGTACAAAACTCAGATGTAGAGGCAGAAAAACATCATAGTACAAAACGTCATTCAATTCTCTTGGAAGCACTGTGCTTATTAAAGGCATAAACACTAGGTACAGAAAGTTCAGTAATCCTTTTCCTAAGGGAAATAATAGTTTTTACATTACAAAATCAAATGGTTGCTCCTTATTTGAAGGATGAAAATAAAGTGCCATTTTGGAGACGAAATAAAGTGTAACCAGGTCAAATACTTGCATCTGAATGGAGGGTCAGTCATTTTCCATCGTCAATAGCTTTCATCCAAGTGTATTTATAATGCAGTCAGGTTTTATTTTTACTTCTCCCAGGTTGTATATCTTTACCATTGGTTGAGATTCTGGCATAATCACAGAAACCCATCCACTCGCTTAATTCTTAGCTCTTTGGGCTCTCCCTGCACGTCCTACAGGGAAGCCAGGACATGGGAAGCAGGCAATTCAGCACCATGGGGAGCCTTTATCACAGAGCTATTGCCTCTCTCTGTTCTCACAACAATTGCAATATTGATAAGCAATAAAATTATACCTGACAACTACTTCCTCAGGAAAGGAAAGGAATAGGAAGTAAAGAGACCATGCTTTGAGTTACTTTGTAGAAATGATCTCCCATATAAAAAAGACTCAAAAGTAGTTATTTTTGAAAGCGATGGATTCCTGCCACCACACTGCAGCTCGGCACACCAAGCCCAGAAGTGAAGTGTTTTGCCCAAGCTCTTGCAGTTAGTAAGTGGCAGAACCAGGATATAAACTGATATTCAAAGGACGTGTTCTTTCCCCTCCATGCCAGCTGCTTCCCAGAAAAGAAGCATAGCCCTATTGTGATGCAGTTACTTTCTAGCAAACCAGAAATCTAAATCTGGAAACTGATTCTAAGCAATTCCTATGGCTTCCTTGTATCTTGAATAATGAGCGGATCATGCAGAAAATAAGTTCCACATCTCATGGTTTCCATTTTCGTTCTGTTGTAATGAACATTATTACAATGATACTGACTCTCTAAATTCTGGGTCTTGATTTCATTAAAAGGCGTTTATAACTCAACAAATATCTCCAGGACAAGTGGAGGCAATGATAAAAGATATCAAGGCACAGAAAAGGGATTACTACCTTAAACGTAAAACCACCTCTGCTTCCCCATTACACACCTTTAACCGCAAATGAAATCTTCTCTTTGAGTGTCGCATTGTGATGAACAATGAAATGCAAAGGAATTACCCTTGTGTTACCTCTGTGGATATTACAAGTTTGGACTACAACCCATAGTAGTATCCTTCATGAACTCAACCACTGCTAGTAAATTTAAAAATCAATCTTTCATGGCACCAAAGGTCAATGTATCACTGGCCTTTTGTTGTTGCTTGGATATCTGTCCCTAAATAGTCCTCTCCAAACATCCATTCACTCAGCAAAGTGTCTGTTGTGTATGCCACATTATGCTAGGAAATATAAAAGGCCCAATGGGCTATAGCTCCAAAAACAGACATATCATTTTTTGTATATATATATAAATTTATTTATTTATTTATGGCTGCATTGGGTCTTTGTTGCTGTGCACGGGCTTTCTCTAGTTGCGGCGAGCGGGGCCTACTCTTTGTTGCAGTGCACGGGCTTCTCATTGTGATGGCTTCTTTTGTTGCGGAACACAGGCTCTAGGCACGTGGGCTTCAGTAGTTGT
Organism: Neophocaena asiaeorientalis asiaeorientalis; assembly: GCF_003031525.2. Classification (NCBI taxonomy): domain Eukaryota; kingdom Metazoa; phylum Chordata; class Mammalia; order Artiodactyla; family Phocoenidae; genus Neophocaena; species Neophocaena asiaeorientalis. The sequence continues at coordinate 2,691,836 of NW_020174046.1, read as the reverse complement.
GGCTCTTGGGCTCAGTAGTTAGGACTCATGGGCTCTAGAGCGCAGGCTCAGTAGTTGTGGCACACGGGCTTAGTTGCTCCATGGCATGTGGGATCTTCCCAGACCAGGGCTCGAACCCATGTCCCCTGCATTGGCACGTGGATTCTTAACCACTGCACCACCAGGGAAGTCCCAAAACCAGGCACTTCCTACATCTCTACTACTCTCCTCATAATATAAACAAACATCATCTCCCACCTAGAACACGGCAGCGGCCTTCTAAATGGTCTCTGAAGTCTTTTGAAAATCAAAATCCAACTACAACACACGCCTATTAAGTTCTTCCAATGACTGCTTATTGCAATTACAACAAAAATCGAGGGCTTTACCTTGACCTACAAAACCTGCACAATGTGACCCCTGCTATGCTCTGGCCACACTGCAACTTTATGTTACATATTCCCTTTACCTGGAGTGACTTTGCCTCAAATCTTCACACATCTGGGATTCTCCCCATCATTCAGGTTCACCTGAAACGTTACCTTCTCAGAGAGACCCCTCCTGAAGATTCCATCTTAAATAAAAATAAACTCTCTACAATATTTTCCTCTTTAAATACTCTTTGGAGCATGTATTATGATATGAAATAATTTTTAAACTGTTTAATACCTATTGTTATCACTAGAATGTCAATCCCTTGAGGACGGGGAACTTAGTGATTTTATTTACCACTGATTCCAGGGCCTTAAGCAGAACCTGGTTCACCCAGGAGCTCAAGAAAATCACGTATTTAAAGTATACAATTCGGGTTTCCCTGGTGTCTCAGCAGTTAAGAATCCGCCTGCCAATGCAGGGGACACGGTTTCGAGCCCTGGTGCAGGAAGATCCCACATGCGGTAGAGCAACTAAGGCCATGCACCACAACTACTGAGCCCACGTGCTACAGCTACTGAAGCCCACATGCCTAGAGCCTGTGCTCCGCAACAAGAGGAGCCACCGCAATAAGAAACCCGCGCACCACAAGGAACAGTAGCCCCTGCTCGCCACAACTAGGGAAGGCCCGTGCAGCAAAGACCCAACACAGCCAAAAATAAGTAAATAAATTAGTTTAAAAATAAATAAAGTATACAATTCATTCATTTTTTTGTGTATTCAGTCATGTAGGCATCACCCTAATCAATCTTAGAACATTTAGATTGCTGCAAAAAGAAGTCCCATACTCAGTAACTGTTGCTCCCCATTCTTCCTCCATCCCCAAACACAAACTTTTAAAGACAGAAACAATGGTATGTAGAAACTAAGAAAAGTAATGCGGAGGAACAAAAGAAACTAAAGGAAGAAACAGCAACTGCCAGGGAGGTGTAGGAAAAAAATGAGCAAAGACATACGTGGATGGAGATAAATAAATGATCATGTTGTTCACTCCAAATCCACATTTCAGCAAGCACCCTAGTGATGCCAGCACCACAATGGGCTCACTTCCTTAACCAATAGTCCTCCTCTTGTCAGAAGGGGAAACACGTATACTAAAAGATACCTTATGAGGACCTGTTTAAACACAACTTGCCAGAATATAATAAAAATGAAACTAAATAACCAGACTGTTGACCACAATTCTGTTACAATGAAAGCCATAGAATATTTCATAACTTAGGAAGTTACTGAGATGGCAAAACTTACAAGTTGATCATTTTTTCTACAGCCCAAAAGGAGTCTCCATTCCTGACACTCTGTGATATAATAATGAATTATAAAACATTTTCCATCATATTGGCAGGAATAATGTCTTGGACCATTCAAACATCTGAGAAGACTTCTTATTTTTACAACATCTTCTCCCTCATCTGATTTAATTATTTAATAGAAGGTCATTCTTGGACAAAGGGTCACAGAATACTGTTCTGGTATCTTGACCTTCCACGCTCACATGTTCAGGAAACACGTGGAACGTCATGTTAGCCCGCCCAAGTTGAAGCTATGACTCAGATTTTGCCAGCTGCAATCTCACTCTCCTTCATCTAAACTTTTGCACCTTTCAAGACCACAGAAGTCTAACTCAGTGATAAGACAAGGAAAAAACACCTAGAAGTAAATTTTCCAGGAGCCTGACTTTCTTAAGTTTTGAGGTAATTGCCATAGGTTCAAAAAGAAGAGGAGTTTACATGTAGCTGGAAAAATCTACACTGTACGGGAATCATGCAGGTAGGATACCAGTTGTTAAGAAGGGCTCCCTTAAAGACTGTGTTGCTAGGTCGTTGATAAATAAAAACAAACAAGGTTAACTACAGAAGTACTGAGTCTGAACATGACTTCTTGGACAGAGAAATCAATAAAATGCCGCTTCATGAGGTAAGAAGAATGAGATTAAACATACAAAGTCTACTAGCATTTTTTTCTTTCTTTTTTTAAAAATAAATTTATTTATTTATTTTTGGCTGGGTTGGGTCTTCGTTGCTGCTATATATATAGACAGGTGCAGTGAGAAATCACTGATGTGGGAAATGGGAAACTGATGAGACGAAGTTTGTTTCAACGGTAGGGTTAAAAGGAAAGGGTTGGACCAGTGACACAACCATCGGCATGTTGCCATCTACAGTTTGTTCTGTGGAATGGCCTTAGGCCCTAGGTACACAAACCAACTATTTGTTGAAAAACTGTACTTTGGAGACCGAACCAGATTTCTCACAGCTTCCTACAAGGTGTCAGGACAACAGATCTGTGAACAAATAAAAGGTTGCTTGGGCTACTACATACAAACTGAAAGATTCACAGCAGTATGCAATGATGCTTCATTAGAGAGCTCCCCATTGGCTGCCAGGGAGAAACCAGTTCCCAAGGCCGTCTGGTATTCAAGACTTTTCCCAATCACAGCCCAACCACTTTTCCAAAGGTAACTGCTTTGCTCCCTGACACAAGCAAATTGCTTCCTCTGTCCAGACTACTGGGTTCACTATCACCTCCCCCAGTCTCAAGACACACATTGCCCTTGCCCATCCAGAATGCCTTCCTTGTACCTCTCCATCTTTCCAAATCTGATCTCAAGAAATCTCTCAAGTCTCACCTCGTTCACGAAACTTTCTAGCTCACTACAGCCTAAAGAAATCTCTCTTTCCTCCCATAACCTCTATTGTATATAGTCTGTGGTCTGAGTGATGACATACCTGTACAGGCAATTTTATTATGATGTGTTTTATCTGTTCAATTGGACTATAAATGCCTTAAAGAAAAGGACTAAGAATCATTCATTCTTGTTTTCACACCCTCAAAGAGCGAGGGTCTAACACATAGTCAGTGTTCAATAAATGTCAATAACTTTATGTAGATGGAAAAGGGAAAGACCCTGTATTAGGGAACTAAAAGCTACTATAAAAAGTGCAATGCAGTGGTTGAAACTGTCCAGTTTTAGCACGAGGCTTGCCTTTACACAGGTGTTCAGGGCGCCAGGCTGATGCAGCTCTGCCAACTTCAACAAATGGCTTCCATCATCAGTTTCATGGCTTCCATTCCCCACCTCAACCCCCAGTAGAAAGAGAGGGAAAAGTAGAGATCCAGGGCTTCCCTGGTGGTGCAGTGGTTGAAAGTCCGCCTGCCGATGCAGGGGACACGGGTTTTTGCCCCGGTCCAGGAAGATCCCACATGCCGCGGAGCGGCTGGGCCCGTGAGCCATGGCCGCTGAGCCTGCGCGTCCGGAGCCTGTGCTCCGCAACGGGAGAGGCCACAACAGTGAGAGGCCCGCGTACCGCAAAAAAAAAAAAAAAAAAAAAAAAAAAAAGTAGAGATCCAGTGCCAGACTTTCCTTCTCGAAATGAGTGAGACGTTGCACACATCAATTTTGAGCACATTTCTTTGCCTCAATCCTGGCTGCAGAGGGAGCTGGGCACTGCAGTGCTGAGGTAGGCAGCCACTCCCAGCTGCAGCTCTGCCATCAGGAAAGAAGGGTAGAAGAAGTTTCCGTGGACAAGTAGCACCCTCAACACAGACACTCCGGGCATCTTTCCCGTCTGCAGAGCTGATGAAACTTTTTATCTAACGACATAGTGTCCTTCTTGATGCTGGAATCAGGCTTTCTATGAAACGTCAACCTCTTGTAATCCAGGGATGAATCTCATCTCTCCCTGCTCAAATCTCACCACGGAGTGGCCAAGAACCTCATTTTGGGATAATGTACCAAGCAGAAGTAGCTCTCTCTCTTCACTGTCTCGTAGAGAAGGAAAGCCCTGTCCCCTTACGCCTCCATGGTGAGACCAAGTGAAAGACACCTCCTGCCCACCAGCTCACCTCCCATCTGCTGTCTCACTGAGGGGCTGGGATCAGTGAGGACTTCCCCTGCTGCTGACTGTCAAAGAGGCTGGAGTGTCCTATGCATTTCAATTTACTGTACTCTCATGTCCCCAGAGCCACACTCCTAAGTTTTGTAACAAATATGCCCAGACCACTTAGAGATATTGAGAGGCTATCCACATAGTACCTAATTTTAATTCAATTCTAAAACATTTATCTATCGTATATTGTGAGCAAAGCACTATGTAGATACTGAGATTTTTTAAATTCCTGCCCTGAAGTTGTTTAGAATCCCCTGCAGGGGATAGATATCAGCAACTCACTTTATTACAAAACATAATTGGGCAGGTCTAGCTAGAGATAACAAACAAAGTGCTATGAGACTGTGACCAAAAGAGCAATCAATTCTAAGTAGGTGGCCAGAGAAGGCTTTAAAACATATTTAGATAAAAATGCTGCCCGGAGGAGGTGACACTTGACCAGGGCCTTGAGGGATGAGTAGAATTTTAACAAGTGGCAGAGAAAGAAAGTGACATTCTAGGCGATGTGTGAGCAAAGGGGCAGAGGAGTCAGAGCGATCCAGATCCAGGAGATGCCAGATGCCTGCGGGGCTGGGATGAAGGAGCCTCAGGCGTGACGTAGGGATGGCAGGGATGGCTGTGAGTACCAGCAATGACCTGTGATTCCTGAGGAGGGCAGCAACTTGATCGGTTCCGTTCCGGGTAGAAGGAAGACAACTTTGCTGATCGTGGGAAGGTGAGGTAAAGAGGCAGGAAGATTAGTGGACACTCCTAATATTTCCTCTTTTTTTGGCTATGCTGCATGGCTTGCAGGATCTTAGTTCCCTGACCAGGAATTGAAGCCAGGCCACAGGCAGTGAAAGCACCAAGTCCTGACCACTGGACCACCAGGCAACTCCCCATAATAATTCTTATTGAGCCCTAACTATCCAAGCACCATGCTAAGTATTTTATTTGCCTGCTCCCATTTAAGAGGGAAGTCCCATTATTATGCCCGTATTACAGCTGGGTAATGACATCCTCCACATGCAAAGGCAGGACATGAGCCAGGGCTTTGCCTGGGTAACCATTACACTATAGTCCTGTCGACATGACAGCTATCCAGCCTGGGGACACGAAGGGGCTGTATGAGGGCAAGTGCCATGGAGAGAGGGCACTGAACAAATGTGCCAGAGTGGGATCAAAAGAAGACTCGGAGGCTTCCCTGGTGGAGCAGTGGTTGAGAGCCCGCCTGCCGATGCAGGGGACACGGGTTCGTGCCCCGGTCCGGGAAGATCCCACATGCCGCAGAGCGGCTGGGCCTGTGAGCCATGGCCGCTGAGCCTGCGCATCAGGAGCCTGTGCTCCGCAACGGGAGAGGCCACAACAGTGAGAGGCCCGCGTACCGCAAAAAAAAGACTCGGGACAGTGCCTTGAAGGAGAATGAGCCTGGAAGCGGGCAAAGATAGACCCATGGAGTTCTGAGGGCTAGAAAGGAAAAATACTGGGACTGCAAACCATTCCTGAGAGCTGGGGTCTGGGGATTAAGGCAAAACAGGCACAGAGTGGCAAGTTACAGCACTCACAGTTGTTGATACTGTGCTCAAGGAAATCAAGCAGCATATGAACAAACAAGGCAAAAGGCAAGTGGCTGCCTGGGTGAGTTCTAATGAGCTGATTTGGAAGAAAAATTCAACTTGATTGACTGGGCTGCATTATGCTGATAGCAGTAAATCCCTTTGGCCAAACAGAACTTGGTTCAACCTTAAAGGTATGCTATGCATTATCGCTCTGCATACCAAAATATGCATCCATCTTGGGAAAGTCTAAAAAAAGTATGTTTTTCCTTTCAAAGAGTGGAATGTAAAATACCCACCAAATCCACCTGGATAGCGCCTGGGTGAATGTATTCCTTGTTATTTCATTTAAGCTGCTAAATATCTATTAGAGAAAAATTATGGGCTCTTTGCATGTGGAGTTTCCGCTTGTAGCTTCCTGAGCATCGCAGCAATAAATGTGATTCGGAGCCCTTCATTTTGTAAGGCAAATCTGCTTCATGGCTGTGATTGCCTAGCAAGTGGGCAATGGTTCCTACAAGAAACTGTTTGCTCTATGATCTAAACCAGAGGGTTGCGTAGACTCAAAAAGGTAGCCCAGATCCTGGATGGACATAATGACCAAGCAAGGGCATCTGCTGATGTTAGACTTTCAGGGGAAAACCTCAAGACACTGGCAATTAAAATTATCTAAGCATGTCTCTCTGTGACCTTCACTCTGACAGAGACTGCTCTTTCCAGAAATGACCAACCTACTTTGCAAAGTCAGTATGACTCCTTTCTCTGTAAGCTCTTTCTACTCAGCCTACAGTGTGTATTTCAGGTTTTTCAAGTGAGACACCTGTGTCCTTCACTAAGCCATGAATGGAAGGGGAAGGTGGAGGTATAACTCAAGTGCTTATAAAAACACACACAACCATTCCCTTTATTCAGCTGTACTAACTTTCTCAGCACATAGACTGAACAAATACAAGTAAGACGTTAAGATCAGCAGCTGTATCAAAGCACAGAGCTGTCAAGTTCTGGGGGAGGCTATTTGCCAGATCAGAGCACATAAACTTTTAGGATAGAAACTAGAATATGAATTAAGCTCATATCACTCAAAAAAGAGCTGAATGCATCTGAAACCAAAGTACACTGGCAGCCTCCTCCACTTGCTCCGGGCGCTGATGCTTCGATTAGCTATGCAAGAAGCTACCTGCTATTTTAGAATTATATGAAGTCACCTCGGGGTATCTACAAGCTTCTCACGCACAAGATACTGACTTTTTTTTTTCCTCCTTATTCTTGGCTTAGAGCACAGTTGTTGCTCCATCCCGGTAAGTACTATATCATGGATTGTTATTGCATAAGCTGTCATTAAGGCAACTTGACTCCTCACAGAAGAATCAGCCTGCAAACAATAATGGTTTGTTACTAAACCCCCCCCAAGACTAAAATACACCTAGCATATTTTTTCAAGTAGTAAGTATTCCCCTAAAAGATTAGGGAGCTGAAAGCTTAATTTCTAAAGAGGATTTTTTTAAAATAATGGAGAACATTCCCTCCACCCCATTTTTTAAAAATATTTGTCTCTTGAAATAGTAACTAAATTTATAGGAACAAAAGAATAGCTCACGTGATAGGTAGCTAAGCCACGAAGCTGCCAGTGTACATAGGATTACAGGTACCGTGCAGTTTAACATGTTTCTACCTGAGGTACATGGATTCTGTTTTGATACTGGACGGCTTCAGAACATTTTTAGATGAAAATGTGATCATGAAAGTGAAGGCCTGACAACTCAGTCTTCAAAAGCCAAGGTTAATAAAGGGCTTTTGTAGAGTTTCCCAAATAAATACATTAACACAGTTAACCTTTGACCTACAGTGCCCTTAATCTTTCAGCCCCAAGTTTCTCTCCTGGGAAGGGTGTAACGATGTTGCCAAAATGAGCTTTGCCAAAAAGAGTGCTGAGCACTCACTCTGGTTTAGACCGAAACCACCTTCATCACTCACCTTTCATCTTGCCAGATTTCCAGAGTCTAACTCTTCCAACTGCGCTTAGATTTCTCAGGTTTAATCTGCCCTACAAAACTTGAGTATTTCCAATGAAAAAAGAAAGGCACTAGATTTCTGCTTCTGCTCACTTAGCTTGGACGCATTTCCCAGCTCTAACTCACGATACCACCCTAGAAAGTATTGCTCGGAATCTGAGTGCCCACCTGCTCCAAACTCAGATTGGAATCCCTATCCGCTAGCCCCTGTGCTAGTTTTTCACTTGTGTAACCATATGTGGCCTATAAGTCCACTCTTCCCGAGGCCTTAATAAAACTTCCTTTATGGCACATGCAATTACTAAGCATGCAATTTATATTTCCAGGTGCAAAAATGTCTCGTGCAAATCTCTTTGACCTGAAGTAAATGCAGGCACCTTCGAAACAGGAGTCTTAGAGCCTACTTCTTACTCAACAGATCCACAGCAAACGCCACTGACCTCATCTTATTCTGCCCTACTCTAAATTGCCAGGGCTTAATTAGACATATCTGAAACCGAGCCTGGCTTCTCCAAACCCATCACGGATGAACTGGATGAACTGAGCTGCAGCTATGCAACGGCTTTTGTCTCTGTGGTTTATACAAGTAAAGAAGGTGACTAAAATCCAAGAGTTCTACTCTTGTGACGCGAAGACTATGGCTTCTACGTGGTTCTGACCTAGGCTGTTTTGACCATATAAACTGTAAGAAAAAAAAAAAAAGAATATGAAATAGTTACTGCTACCAGTATTTCAAAACGAAACCAAATGCTCTAAAGCATCACCCTGAAATCAGATTTCCAGTTGATTAAGTGGAAGTTTGGAAGAGGGAGAGACTGATGCATTGGGAAGCTGTTGAGTAAGTAATCTCTAGGCATGGCCCGTGGCCCACGGAGCAGCACACAAGTTGAGTGTTCCAGAAAGATTACATGAGTTACAACCCTTGACATTTTATTCCCAGCTAGACAAGGATTAGCTCTCCTCAGCATGCAGGAAAATGTGAATGCATTTTTCTAGGGCTAGTGCTAAGGCAGAGAAGCCACCAGTGGAAGGACCATGAGTACTTCCTGTATTAATATTATCTCAACTCCTGGGAACAATAGGCAAATGCACTTGAAAAGCTACCCTTGTCCCTGGAATCAAGGAGAACACTTTGCCATTGGCTAATTACTTATTTATTCATTCAACAAATATTTATTCATAGCATACTTAAGTTCTTGCATGCATGCATCATTACACTGGAAACACACTATAGCAGGAAACCCTAGCTAAATAAATGCTAGTTTCTTTCTTTCTTCTCTCTGGGTAAATGTGTTCTAATCAAATACAATGAACTGACAAGCAATCTTTGAGGACTGCCTTTAACTAAATTCAAGATATAACAGGAAGGGTTATGGGAGGCTCCAAACTGTTCATTCCTTTTTCAAATTACTTCATTTCCAAGTGGATACTGCTAACGAGAGTTAAGGTAGGCCAGCCTTCCACATGTCAGAAGTAAAGCTCATTGTGCTATCTGAAGTTTCCTTACCATATTTCTTGACGCAAAGTACAACATCATTAGATTTAAAAACAAATTAAAGCAGGTATTTTTTCTCTTCAGTCTTCAGGTGTAATTTGGCACATTAAATTGTTTTTTCTTGATAATTTAAAGAGTGACATGATAGATTTGATCAGTAGCATTTTATTACAAAATCAACAGGCAATCATTACCAGGGTGACTCATGATGGGGTGTAGAGCTGTTCTTAGCCCATCTAAAAAGGAAGAAAAGTTCATTAAAGTTCAGGTGTTGAGAACACAAATTTGAAAGCCTAGGTGTTTGAAAATTGCCCAATTTCATGAAGCATAGACTCTCTTAAAATCTGACTCTCACCCAGGCTTTGTGAATACATGACTTCAGCGACTTAAATTAGTCATGTGAAGGGGAGCTGGCTAGTTACAAGATGGGAATCATGCCATTCTCCTCTGTTTACCACAGACTAACAGGGGTTGAGTTACAAGTGTTTATTATTTCTGAAGCTGTACTATCACATAAACACCAATGTGAAATTCTCAAGTGGACACTGCCTAGGAACAAGGACTCACAGGGGTGACAGAGGAGTAAACCTATGCCAGTCTCCATGCAGTCTCCTCTTTCCCCAAGGCAGCCTGTGACGTGAGATGTCACTTGCCCAGCTCAAACGAAGGGAGGATCTACAGGCTGATAGGGGAAGAAAGGGTCATTAGGTAAACGTATGCAAGCAGAAGTCCTTTCTGAAATGGATCGAGTATCTTTAATCCTGTATTCTGGCCTCCAGTTGATTTATGGCTCTTATTTTCTTTTCTCTCTTTCCTTGTAAAGCTTGCCAAAGTAGACTTTCCCTCTGCCTTGAAGCGTGCAAGCACAGAGTTCTATCTTTCTTGATGAATCGGATTCTTGCCAAGTGAAAGCTTTCATGACAAAATTATGCTCTGAAGAAGGGACAAGGTGATAGCCTGAGAGACTTGAAACACCACAGAGTGTTCCTTGGACTGTTAAAAGTTTAGGAGGTTAAGAACTAGGCCATGATCCTCCCCCCACACCTCATCAGTGTCCCCACACCCTGCCCCAACTGCAGCTCAGTGATAATACAAAAATTGCACATATGTTAAGTCTGATTTGCTCCATTTTGGGTAAGGCATTAGGGGTTCTGCCCCATCACCTTCTGGTTCTGCTTTACCTTAAATGACAAGGAACTGCTATGCGCATTCTCTAATGCTTCCCCTCCCTCAACCTTTGGCCTTATGTCAAATTGGGAAGTAGGTAAAGTGTGTCTCAGGCACCCAGTCACGTTCCTTTGTGATCTTCTCCATCCCCACCCACCCCAGCCTTCCAGAGCTCCACATCACTCAGACTTCCTCCTGTGAGGACCTGGTCATTATAAACAAGGATATTCAAAACTGCAAGAGACCTTCCTTTTCTCGTTCTTTTCAAGCCTACCATTACAGGAGAAGACTTCCAAATTTCTCTCTCCACCCCAGATCTCTACCCTGGGCTGCAGGGCTACACATTAAACAATATGTTGGACATGTGCACAGGAATAGTCAACCGATATCTTCCATTGTCAATCTGTCTTTCTGTACTGACTAGTGGAGCAGTCTTCCTTCCCATAACCCAGATCCATAGCCATAGAATTTCGATACACCCTATCCTTTCCTTTACCGTCAAAGCAATGTTCAATTCTTGTCTATCCTACCTTCTATTCAGTTTATCAACAAGTATCTATGGAATGCCTATTCCGTGCCAGGAATGTTTCTAGGCTCTTGGGATATATCAGCAAGCAAAATGGGAAAAGAGTCCTGCCCTCCTAGAGTTTACATGCGAGTTTTGACAGACCGGACCCTTCCTAATAATGGTGATAATGATGACAATGATAACGATGACAATGATGATGATAAATAAGTAACTTAAACAGTCTCTTAGAGAATGAGAAGTGCAATGGGAAGAAAATTTTAAGTAGAATTAAGAGGATTGGGAGTGACACATGAGTGGGCAGTCGGGGTTGAAACTTTTAACAAAGAGGGCAGGTGGGCCTCAGTGAGACATGCTATTCAAGCACAGGAGCATAGCCATGATGGTATCTGGAGGAAGAATGTTCCCTGGCAGAGGGAACAGCCAGTGCACAGGTTGTCCAATGAGGACGTTCCTGGTCTGTTCACAGAACAGCAAAGTGCTCAGTATGGCTGAAGCAAGTGAAAGGGTGGGAGAGTGGTACCAGAGGAGACCAGAGGGGCAACTGAGGGCCAGAGGGTATGAGGTCTTGGGCTTCCATGTAAGAACTTTGACTTTTACCAAAGTCCAATGTGGAAAAAATGTAGGATTTCATGTTTTTACTTAGAAGAGAATTATTCCGGCTACTGCACTGGAAACTGAGGAAGCAGGAACAGAAACAAAAAGACCAATTAGAAGGTTATTACAATAATCCAAGTGAGAGATAATGATATCTTGAATCAAAGTGGTTTCAACAGAGGTTAGAAGTGACCAGATTCTACATAAATTCCGAAGGAAGGTCCAACAAGATTTCTTTTTCTTTTTAGTCTTGGTCTTCTTTTCCCCTTCATTTTGAAATAATTTTAGACTTACAGAAATGTTGCCAAAAAAAAGAGAGAGTTCCCATATACCCATCACTCAGCTTCCCCAAATATTTACAACTTACTTAATTGCAGTTGTTATTATTTAAAACCAGGAAATTAACAATGATACAATACCATTAATAAATTACAAACTTTATTCAACTCTCTCCGGTTTCTCCCAATGTCATTTCTCTGTGCCAGGATCCCACACTGCATTTAGTACTTGTGTCTTCATAATTTCCTCCAATCTGTGACACACAGTTCCTCAGCATTTCCTTGTGTTTCACGACCTTGGCATTCTCGATGAGTAATGGTCAGTTATTCTGTAGAATGTCCCACAATATAGGTTTGTTTGATATTTTCTCATAATTGGATTGCATTTTTGGCAAAAAAAAAAATATGACAGACAAGATGTATTTCTTTCTCTATGCATCATATCGGAATATACACGGTGACAAAGTGTCTTATTAACTGGCGGTGTTACTCTTCAACGAGATTTCTTGACAGATTGAAATATGGGGAATAAGGACAAGAGGAGTCAGGAATGACTCCAGGATTTTTGTCCTGAACAGCTAGAAGGATAGAGTTATCAACTGGGGTAGGTGGAGCAGGTCTAGGGGAAGCTGAGTTCGTCTTTGAACGTATTAAGTTTGAGGTGTCTACTAGATATCTAAGTAAGTGTAGGTTTCTTGCAGGCAGTTGCATATATAAGTTTGGAGTATGAGAAAGAGGTTGGGCTAGAGAAATTAATTTTGGAATCGTCAGCATATGGATGGTTTTTACAGTTATAGGATTAAATTAAGTTCACTAAGCAAGAACATAAGAATAGACAAGTAAAAAATAAGGAGTGAGCCCTGGGACTTTCCAACATCAGAAAGTTGGTGAAAAGAGGAGAAACTTGCAAATGATATTAGAAACAGCAACCAGTAAAGGATTAGGAAACAGTCTTGGTTGATTCTTTATCCTTTCCTCTCCATCTTTATTCCCATGGCCTTAACCTAGGCCAGTTTCCTTAAAATATTGTCTACCCCTTCAGGATTCCATTTTCCTCTGGAAAATGGGGTTTTAAATAGCTTTTAATTCTTAGGTCTGATATGAGAGTTAGGAGAGAAATAGCTATAAATTATTTTGCAGTGTCTGGTATGCGGAAAATGTTAGCTACTTTTGTCATTATTATTCTTCTCTGTCTCCTTCATTAGACTGTGAACATCTTAATAGCTGATCCAGTTTTATTTTCTTTTGTTCCATTCCCTAATACTGCATTAGTACATTATTAATGCTCAATGAACAATCCTTGAATGAATAGAAAAAAGAAGAAAAAAGTTAAGGGCCCAGCTTAACCCAAAAGATGGAACTCTTATGAAATTCCAAACAATGGCACTTAGGATACATTTTTGCCAGAGGGTCTTCCTTGACACCTCTCTGAGCATATCCCCTGGGCGACCACCTTGGTGTCAATTTTCCCGTTCTGTGTCTTGAGTTCAGAAGAGCTACAACTGAGCTCAGGCTGGCCCTTGTCCGAAACTTCCCCTCATTGCATTTAGCTTCTCAGGATTTATGAGCCAAATCAATCTCTCCCAATGACAACCCTCTCAAGAATGGCACTGAACTCCTGACAATCTAGAATAGAAAGATATGCTTGACCTTGGACAAGTTAATTAATTCTTTTTTATGTCTTGGTTGTATTTGTTAAGTGGTTGTATCTGTAAAACTGGAGATGATGCCTCTTCTAGTAGAGCACAATGGCTGAACAAGACCATCTCTTCAGGTTGTTTTTTTTTTTTTTTTTTGAGGTTCTTATTCTTAATAGACAACATGATGAGAAATAGAAACCAGTATTATATTTATTGTTCTATATTAGATGGTTAAGTGGGCTGGTAGAGGGACCACATACCTACTGAGACTCCATGTATGGGATTATCTAATGTTATAGTATTAAATCTCGCTGCAGTATTATGGAATGAATATTAATATTAGCAAATATTTAAGAATTTGTAGAGAGAGATAGGGACTCGAGTCCTTCTGATCCAAATGAGTGCTTTTTCCACTGCACCAGGCTGGAAAATAAGATAGAGAATCTATCTGAGTAGAAGAAAGTGCTCATCTGAACTCTGGGTGGAAAAAACCACACGGCTCTGTGCTTCTGCCCTCTGCAGTGACTCCTAGACTGTTCTAGTATACTATTCTGAGTTTCCATTTTGGCAGTTTAATTTAAAGGAAAACTTCACCTGCGTAATTAAAACTAGGCATTTATGCTACAGAGACCAGTGATTTTTTTCTCTTTACATCAGTGTTACAGACTTGCTTGCTTTCAATATTTTCTCCTTAACCAACATTGCACTTTTAACTCTCTTGGGTGAGGGGTTAAGAAGCAAGACAGAAAAAATCAATGGCACCAATGTTCAGAGTTCCCTGTATAAGAAGCAGTAAAACTGGAACTCAACTATTAAGAACCTTTTAGTAATTAGTCTTGTTTTGGTTTGGTTTTTCTTCCTATGTCCCACTTTATTAAAAAAAAAAAAAAAAAAAAAAAAAAAAAACGGAGGTCACTAGAAAACAAGTATATAGCAGAGATTTAACATTGGCATCAAAAAAGCAATTTCTAGGGGCTTGCCTGGTGGCGCAGTGGTTGAGAGTCCGCCTGCCGATGCAGGGGACACGGGTTCGTGCCCCGGTCCAGGAAGATTCCACATGCTGCGGAGCGGCTGGACCCGTGAGCCATGGCCGCTGAGGCTGCGCGTCCGGAGCCTGTGCTCCGCAACGGCAGAGGCCACAACAGTGAGAGGGCCGCGTACCG
>NW_020174046.1:2665112-2677111 GCF_003031525.2 Neophocaena asiaeorientalis asiaeorientalis | reverse complement strand
ATCAGAAAAAAAAAAAAAAAAAAAAAGCAAATTTCTAGAGTAAATCCCAGTCCTCATACACACACAATTAGCTAAACCTTCAGTATCTACATTTGCTCGGCTGCAAAATGAGAGTTCTTATCTTTAATCATGACCTAGGGGCACTGCAAGATAATCATTAAATATATTCACTAAACTGTACTTACAAGGGCAGAAAATTGGAATAGCACATCAGAAAGATTTTTTTAAACAAAGATTGAAATTTAGAACTGGTTTTCTAGTTAATTTTCAGTTAATTAAAAAAATGTTACTCTATCCCACCACAGCAGTTTCTGATGGAAGATAACATAAAATGAAAATCATTTATCTCCGTATGATTCATTTTAGCAAACATTAATTCAGTGCCAGGTATTTTGTTCATTGCCAGCAGTGTATGAAAATAAATATAAAATAGACTTACCATTTAGAACAGGGTTAACACACTGCGGCCCACGGACCAAGCTTATTTTCGTGTGGTCCATGAGCTAAAGAGAGTTTTCACATTTTTTATGGTTGGGGAAAAAAGTCAGAAGAAAAAAAAAATTTTGTGACACGTGAAAATTATATGAAATTCAAATTCCTGTCCATAAGTAAAGTCTTATAGGAACACAGCCACACTCATTTTTTTAGATATTTATCTAGGGATGCTTTCACACTAAGATGGCTTAATTTAGTAGTTGACACTGGTACGATTGGCTTGCAAAGCCCTCTCCAGAAAAAGTTTGCCAACCCTACTTGAGAAGCTCACAATCTATGGTGGGAGAGAGGTACACATATGCACTTAGTTTTCCTAACATGATTAGTGCTGTAACAGTGGAAGAGTTATTCCTTCTGTCTGTAGAAGTCTGAATTTAATGAGTATATTTAAGGAGAATGAAGGCAATGAGGTAATGAAAAAAATTCTAAGCAAAGACATGGAGAATGAGAGCATAATATAGGGACAGAGAATAATGAGTCCATATTGTATCTGAGAGAAGTTCTGGGAGGAGTATGGAAAGAAGTGGGAGATGAGATTAAGAAGGTACGTGAAATCTGTGCAAATGTAAATTGGTGCAGCCACTGTGGAAAACAGTATGGAGGTTCCTCAAAAAATTAAAAATAGAACTACCATACAATCCAGCAATTCCACTTCTGGGGTTATATACAAAGAAAATGAAGACATTAATTTGAAAAAATATGCATACCCTATGTCCATTGCAGCATTATTTACAATAGCCAGGATGTGGAAGCAACTTAAATGCTCATGAATAGATGAATAGGTAAAGAAGATGTGATACACACACACACACACACATACACACACACACACACACACACACACACTGGAATATTAGTCATAAAAAAAGAATGAAATCTTGCCATTTGTGACAACATAGATGGACCTAGAAGATATTATGCTAAGTGAAATAAGTCAGACAAAGAAAGGTAAATACTGTGTAATTTCACTTATATGTGAAATCTAAAAACAGATGAACAAACATAAGTAAAGAGAAACAGAGTCATAGATACAAAGAACAAACAGGTAGTTGCCAGCAGCAAGGCAGGTGGGGGAGGAGAGAAATAGGTGAGGGAGACTAAGAGGTACAAACTCTCAGTTACAAATGTCATGGGTATGAAATGTATAGTGTGAGAATATAGTCAATAATTATGTAATAATTTTGCATGGCGACAGAGGGAAACTAGATTTATCCTAATGATCATCTTGAAATGTACAGAAATACTGGATCACTGTGTTGTGTACCAGGAAATAACGTAGTGTTGTAGATCCTTCATACTTCAAAAACAAACAAACTCATAGAAAAAGAGATCAGATTTATGGTTACCAGAGGTGGTGGGGGGGGGAAGGAGGAATTGGATGAAGATGGTCAAACACACAAATTTCCAGCTATAAGATAAATAAGTACTAGGAATGTATGTACGACACGACTGATATAATTAACACACATATATTATATATATATAACTGTATATTATATACAAATATATATACAATATATAATATATAAAACTGTCAAGAAAGTATGTATTATATATAAATTGTTAAGAAAGTAAATCCTAAAAATTCTTATCACAGGAAAATGAGTTGGTAACTATTGTGGTAACTATTTCATGATGTACGTAAGTCAAATCATTATGCTGTACATCTTAAATTTATGTAGTGCTGTACGTCAATTGTATCTTGATAAAAAAAATGGGAGATGAGATTAAGAAAGTACATGAAATCAGATTAGGATTTCTAACCTATTCAAAGATTAGGTGTCTCCTGTAGTTGGTCATTAAAGATTTTAAAGCAGAAGTGCTTGATCAGATCTCTGAGAAAGATAACTCCAGCAGAAATGTGGAGGAGCATTCCAGTTCATTTGACTTTAAAATACCATACCTGGATGCCTACTCCCTTGTTAAACTATAAAATAATCCTGTTGAATTGAATAGGCACTGCAGATCTCCACAGCCTGTATTCAAACAGTAACACCGACATTAAATTTTAAACTGAGTTTAGAAAATAAAATGAGTATATATGTCAGGCATGGAACCCAGAATTTGCTTTAAATATGATTTTAAGTATTTGGCAAACAGAAACAAACAAAAATACTTGATTGTATTGCAACTCTAGGCATAAAGACTTGTTCATTCTTCTGTTATTGGAAAGTGAACTCCAATTGCCAGAGGCAAGTAGGTTGGATGGGGGTCATCCACAAGGTGAAACCCCAAGGGAGAAAACGTAGGATTTGGTTTCCTTCTCCCATTGTACGACACTTGCGGGTGTTTGGGAAACACAGCATTACAAAAAGTGAAACATATTTTGATATGGCTGGACTTCCTGGTCTTTAATCCAATAATGTATCTCATACATCTTCAAGAGTAGGGTACTATGTGATACATTTTCTAAACTTATTTGACCACAAATTAATTTTATTCAGAGTATCTAATAGAACTAGTCTATCATGGAACCCTCTTTGGGGAAAAAATATACTAATTAGCCTCAAAAGCTACACACCTCTTTGCAGGCAATTTTATCCACTGCTATCTTTCAATAACCATATATTTGCTGATGATGAGCAAATTTATATCTCCATTCAAGTATTTTCTCTCTTGAGCTCCAGACATGTGTCTTGCAGACATCATCATTTGAATGTCCTGCAAGCACCAAAAAAATCTATACGTCAAAAATTGTCAACATTTCCATCTCTGCTTCTCCCCAACACACACACACACACACACACACACACACACACACACACACACACATTCATTTTCAGCCCTCTGAGTACTACTCTCAATCTCAGGAAATAGTACTACTGTATGGCCAGTTGCTTCAATAAGAAATCTTGGAGATATCTTTGAGTTATTTTTCTTCCTTACCACTGATACCCATTCACCTCCTTGATGTAACTACCTCTGAAATATCTCTTAATTCAAGTCTTTTTTCATAAGCCCTGCCATCCTGATTCAAGCAATGGTCTTTAACATACCTCTGGTCTTGCTTCCTTTCAGTCCATTCTTTGTGACACAGACAAATGTTACATGGGTTTATACAGTTGTCAAAACTCACTGCAACACCCAAGATGTGTGCATTCTATTTTATGCAAATTATATTTCAATAAATATAAATGTTGCAGCGCCTTGATACCAAGTAATTCAGATGCCTTTAAATAACAAAAGGTAAGTTAGTTACTGGTTCTCTAATGTAATTATTGCTGAACTAATTTTGATTAATGAATTGAATGAATCATCTAAAATTCTGCTGTCATGAGTCAGTGATCTTCTCATGGTTATAAGTGCCAATAAAACTCAAACTAGTCAGATTGGTACATGTCTAATAAAAAGTAAACACACAGGCAAACCTCAACCCTGTAAGGTAAGATTACTCAGAACAAATATTTCAACTCCCAGGCAGAGCCAGTGTTGGCTCAAAGACTACAACATGGCGCTTCTGTAGCTACCTTTTCACCAATTTAAGAAAGAAAGAACTGAGAATTACAGACAGAATTTTGTCTCTACATCACATTCTATTTTGTATTTGGCAAAACAGCCTTATAAACTGTCTTAAAAGCCATTAAGAAAACGCAGGTCTTTTTTCCCACAAATCTCTTTTTTTATCCACATCCTCATACTGTCACGCATATAGGGAAAAAAATCCACATTTCCAAAAGAATTTAACATTTTTTTCTTCACTCTGCATGCCTTTAAACAAAGCCCATACATTCAAGAACCAAAAAGGAAAAACACAATTGTGATATTACTTAAAAGGCGGAAAAAGAAAATAAAATAAGAATGGCTTTAAAGAGCTATAAGTTTATGTAAATCAACTATACATCAATAAAATAAATTTTTTTTAAAGCTGTAAGTTTAGTTTCCTCATGTCATAGTTCTCATGGAAGCTTTCAGGGCTGTCATGGCTGCTGCAGAGTACTGGGAATCCAGGATTTTTCGTCTACTCAGTATGCCAACTTCAGCTGGTAGCTTCCAACTCTTGGTCCGAAGGCAACTTAAACTCTTACCATCTGTGATGGTTAATTTTTAAATGTCAACTTGACTGGGCCACAGGGGGCCCAGATATTTGATCAACGTTCTTCTGGGTATGTTGTGGGGTGTGTTTGGATGAGATGAACATTTGAATCAGGAGACTGAGTAAAGTAGATTGCTTTTCTGAATGTGGGTGGGGCATCACCCAATCAGTTGAAAGCCTGAATAGAACAAAAAGACCTAACCTCTTGTAAATAAGAAAGAATTCCTCTCTATCTGACAGTTTTCAAATGTGACCTCAGTCTTCTCCTGCCTTTGGACTCAGGCTCAGACTGGAACTTACATCCTTGGTGGCCCTGGTTCTCATACTTTCAGATTCAGACTGGAACTATACCACTGGCTCACCTGGGTCTCTAGCCTGCCAGTTTCAGATCTTAAGGCATCTCAACCTCCATAACTACTTGAGCCAAAAATTTATAATCAGTCTCTCTCTTTCTCTCTCTCTCTCTCTACACACACACACACACACACACACATACACACATCCTTTTGGTTCTATATCTCTGGAGAACCCAGAATAATATATATTTTGGTACCAAGAGCGGTTCTAGAGGAACAGAAGTTTAAGGATGAGTTTTCCAAATTGTTTCAAGAGTTTCTGGTATCGACTCTCTAATCTGATTAGATTTTAAAATGATAATTACTCTATTCCTAGTGGTAAAGAAAGAATTGATAGTCCATGGACTGATCTGGCAATAGAGATATGCAAAATACCTCCACTGGATACTCTGAATCAACCACTCCTAAGAAGCAAGGAGGTGGGCGACTGTGTATATGATACTTTCAAACAATTTGGGAAAACTAACAAATAGAATGAGATTGCCTGGTTGTTCCTAATGTCACTGGACAAAGTGGTGAAAGTAAAGGATAAGCTCAGGGATTTGAATTCCCAGCTCAAGTACTGCTTCAAAGACTTGAAAGTGTCTACTAGTGCCCTAAAGAGAGCTTTATCTCCTGCAGCCACGGGGCGAGGATTGCTGAAAAATCAAACACAGAATCTTATCTTGTGACTGGTTGAATTACAAGTTGCACTCCCATCCTCACAGGGTATCTACTGTGAAAGTAAGGATATAAATTGGGAAAGAATGGGATGCTCTAAGTTGGTATGGGAAGACCCAGATGAAACGAGAGACATTGAACCCCTAAATTCTGATGAGTCTTCTCTGCTACTGGAAGCAGCCTTCCCACCCCCAGAGGGAGAGGCTTTCCCATCGCCAATGGTAGGCAACAGCCTCTTCACCCCTGTCAAAGGGGATTAAACCTGCATTGCCTGAGGAAACTGTAATCAACTCCCCTGAGGCAGTTGCCATAAAAGACTATCCTCATTCTCCTCAGAACCCCCTGAACACTCCTCTTTGCTTCTAGACCTGTAACTAGATTCACATCACAGTGGGCCTCTAAAGGTGAGGTACAAAGTGTGACCCATGAGAAGGTATGCTACATTCCAGAAGAACTGCATGGGTTTTCTAATTTAGATGGAAATCTGAGGGATGTGTGTGGGAATGGACAGTGAGGGTGTGGATAATGGTGGGAGGAACAGAAAGTGGGATCAGGCCAAATGTATTGATATGAGCTCATGAGCTTAGATTCTGCATTCAGTATTGCAGCCCAGGGCATTAGGAAGGGTTCTAATGGTGCGTTTGGTTGGCCAAACCATGGACCAAAATGTGGTCCACAGTGAGCCATTGAGAAATGTTACCTCTGCCTTACTTTAATGTAGAGGAAGGGATTCAAAAGTTTGGAAAGACTGGAATGTTAGAGTGGATTTGTTACTTATAAGGCTTATTCTCACATGATGGGAGGGTCTAGCAAACAAACCTACTCTCCACAAATGTGAGAAAGAAATTTGTGAGGGGAGATTCGGTATCCTTGAAGAGCTCCGTGACCACCCTTGTTTGCAGGCCAGACCTTAGCAGACACTGAAGTCACTGAATCAGGAAACCTAAATACAATGGGAATAATTGGATCCCAGCATGGCAGGGGTCAACTGGCAGCATTCAACCTCCAGAGGCATGGTGCATGTGTTATCATAACGGATAGTAGAGTTAAAGCACCAATCAAGAGTCTACATTGTATATATCCATGGCGTTTGGCTAATGGATCATGGTGCTTCTAGAAGTGAAATAGATAGGAAGCCTACTAAGTGCTTCCTCGATCTATATACACAGAAAATTTTCAGGTCAGATGAACAAAAGTCTCTTTGGAATCATAAAAACAAAGTCATGGTTTCTCAGTTATTTCCCAGACATAAGCCCGTTTACAGACCCAAGTTCCTAGGAGAAAGGCCCTGGTACACTACCCAAACTTTATACTGTTCATTTTTCTTCCAGCCTTCCCCAAAGGGACCTACAGCCTTTTACCAGGGTAACTGTGCCTTTCTGGAGTTCTGGACACTGGCTCTGGACTGACAGTAATTCCAAGAGACCCAAAACGTCACTGTGGCCCACCGTCAAAGAAGGGGCCTATGGAGGTCAGGAAATCAATGGAATTTAACTCAGGTTCATCTCACAGTGGGCCCAGTGGGTCTCTGAGCCCGTCCTGTAGTTATTTCCCCAGTTTTAGAACACATAATTAGAATAAATGTACTTAGCTGCTGGCAGAATCCTTGCATTGATTCCCTGATGTGGGAGTGAGGGTTGCCATGGTAGGAAAGGCCAGGTGGAAGCCAATACAATTTCCTCTACCTATGAAATACTAAATCAGTGGCAGATATCTCATGCCTTAACATTTTTGACAAGAAATATTTTATTATTTTAATGCTATTCCATTTTTAGGAATCTAGACTTTAAATTCCATGAGGCTAAGGACTGTGTTTTTCTTATTCAACAGTGTATATTCAGCACCTAGTGAGGGTCTAACACATTATTATACAATTGGTGTTCAATAATAATACTGAATAAATGAATAAGCAACAGTAAATCAACAAATGTTTTCATGTAGTAAAATGATACAATAATCTTTGCTTTTTAGACAATATGAAGAAAGTAGGATGGGAGTTAGAAAACATTTAAAACTAAATGATCAAGAAACATTATACATATGAAAACTCATTAGATGCAGCTAAAATAATGTTAGAGGAAAATCTATAACCTTAGATGCTTATATTAGAAAAGAAGAGTTAAAAATTAAGGGGCTAAATATCCAACACAAGAAATTATTAAAATAGCGATAAAATAAACCCAAAGAAAATAAAATTTAGGAAATATTTTAAGGTAATAATAATAAGAAATTAAATAATAAACTTAAAATAATCTAAAAGTTAATAGAAAGGAACAACAAATCCAAAGTTGATTCTTTGAATAAAATACTGATAAATAAAATTAACAATCTCAGAGACTGAACTTGAGAAAAAGAGCAGTGTAAGAAGCAATATGATAAATGGAAGAGGAACATTATTTAAGATGAAGCAGGAGGTTTTAGAATACATTATGAGAAAATATTATGATCAGTTTTGATTCTAAAGGAACCCAAATGTGATTGAGGAGCAGAGGGGTTTGAAATTCTACTTCCCCTTTTAAATTCCCTGTGAGATGACAAAGCTTAGGTTCATTGCTTATGTAATCAGAGAACCAAGGATCAGATCAGATTCCCCTGCAAGCAAATTTGAATGGAATCACTACCGATTACAGCTATGGTCACTTGGCACCTTCCCAATTAGTAACTTTGTTCTCAAAAGCAAACTCGGGCTTCCCTGGTGGCACAGTGGTTAAGAATCCGCCTGCCAATGCAGGAGACATGAGTTCGAGGCCTGGTCCAGAAAGATCCCACATGCTGCAGAGCAACTAAGCCCATGCACCGCAACTACTGAGCCTGCATGCCACAACTACTGAAGCCCGTGCACCTAGAGCCCATGCTCTGCAACAAGAGAAGCCACCGCAATGAGAAGCCCACACACCACAGTGAAGAGTAGCCCCCGCTCGCCACAACTAGAGAAAAACCGCGTGCAGCAACAAAGACGCAATGCAGCCAAAAATAAATAAAATAAAATTAATTAATTAATTATTTAAAAAGTAAACACAACCTTTCCCCAGCATATCAAGGTCACAACTGCCAAAAAGAAAACCAAAGGAAAACATGCTCTTCTCTTGAGAGTTATCAGATTGATGACACTGCAACATTAGAATGATAGCCATTATTTCACTTATAGACGTACAGATAGAGATGGAGTTGGAGTTAAGAGATAACGAGTGAGATTTATCCTTGTTCTTTCTGCCAATTTTTTTTTCTGTTCTTTTTTTGTTTGTTCGTTTTTTTCTGGGTTGACAACTATACTCAACCTAAAATGAATTTATAATTAATATGATTCTATTCTAATGGAAATAGCTAAAATTAGAGCTTAGTTTACATCTACTCTTTGCTGGTCGCTGTTTAAACTGTATTTCCTTCCAAAGTTTTGTGAAGTTGCTTGGTGCACTTTTCATTAGGTTAAAAACACATCATTTGTTTGGAAAAATACATGATTTTTTATAAAAGCTCTAATAAATTCTAATAAATTTTAAGTGTTGAAAATTGAAGGAAAAAGAGTTTACACAGAGACTTCCATTTAATAAACTTATAAGTTTATACACATTCATCTCAGCAAACATTTAATCTTTGTAAAAAATTAATAAAACGCAAACCTCAATTAAAATAGAATCAGGTGACCAGAAAGGGGGCATGCCCTGCTAGAGATCAGAGCCACCAGAAAGAAGAAAGACTTCCTCCTCTTTCTTGCCAAGAGCTCAGCCAATGAGAGACTGTCAGGACTCAGCCAATGAAAAGCCACTATACTTTGAACACTCAATTCCTCCAATGGATTCTTTGTTTACTACAGCCCTCCCAACTTCCTTTCCCCTTCTTTAAAAGCGTTCTCCTCTCCCTGCTGGGACTTGCTCGAGGCTCGCCATGGTTGCAGACCCAGAATTGCAGTTCTTTGTTGATCCGAATTAATCCATTTGTGCTGGAGAAATAACTGTCAGTCTATTTGTTTTAGGTCAGCATCTTCTTCCTTTCAGATGAAAGTTTGCTGCTTGCAGCCACGGGGACTTCATGGGCAGGCGAGTTTCCAGGGTGTCTGATATAAACAAGATGCGATTTGGTTCAGTTACAGATTAAAGTGAACACAGCATGGAGGCGGGTAGAATAAAGCAGAATAGAGGCCATAGCATAGGTTCATCTTGGGACACGGTGTCATATAAAGACATACTCTAGAATCAGGGCTCAATGCCCAGCTCTGCTTCTTACTAGATGCCTGATCATGGGTAAGCTCCCTAACCTTACTGTGCATCAGTTCCCCCTTCTGCAAAATGAGGTTAATAATAGTACTTACTGCATAAAGTATTGGAAGGACCAAATGACACAGGCATGTAAATCTTTTAGCATAGTGTATAATATGGTGAATATTTTAATAAGTAGTTGCCATTATTATTATTATCATCAGAAACATCTTGTAAAGCTGTCTGGACCTAGCAGATGAGGTCACATGGTGAGGACCACAGAGTGGGTCATACCTGAGTAGCTGTGTCTCTCATATTTTAGATGAAATATTCCTAGTATCATTGACCATATTTGATTAAAATGTCCACGTACACCGTAAGAACTCTGCATTCAAGCAGCATGATATTTTTCATAATATTCTTTCCGTAAAGACTTTTTATTATAAAGAAATAAAATTCTTCTTAGTATAACCTAGTTTAGAGGATGGTAATTTGAGGGGCTAATTGACATTTGCTATTCCCAACTCAGTATCCTTCAGCTGAGGTGGCCTCCTGGGTCACAATTGCACAGGGTCAGTGAGATATTCACACAGACACAAGAATATGAGAAATAAAATGCATCTCATATGAAAACCTTGATAGATAGTACAGAATGCAAAGAATTCCAAAATAAGTTTCAACAAGAGCAAAATATATATGAAGTGGAGATGATAAATCTAACAAGCTGTGGAGGCAACAATAATTCAAAAATTCCTTCTCGGGGCTTCCCTGGTGGTGCAGTGGTTGAGAGTCCGCCTGCCGATGCAGGGGACACGGGTTCGTGCCCCGGTCTGGGAAGATCCCTCATGCCGCGGAGCGGCTGGACCCGTGAGCCATGGCCGCTGAGCCTGCGCGTCTGGAGCCTGTGCTCCGCAACGGGAGAGGCCACAACAGTGAGAGGCCCGCGTACCGCAAAAAAAAAAAAAAAAGAATTCCTTCTCTCCTACCCTAGGGATAACATCTCACTGCTGGGGCACCTTCTTCCCTACCCTTATCACCACTGCACACACCTCTCCAGAATGACCAGCCTTTGTATGGGAGGTGCGGGGTGGGGCGGGGCGGGGAGAGGTAGAGTCCTGCTATGGCAGAAACCTCCTTCTGAAGAATAAACTGTCTAAGCCCAGTCCTGACTCTGCAGGGAGTAAGAAATCAGGAGGAGGGAGTGGAGAGTGATTATAAATAGCAATGTATATAATAAATACACATAGAGGAAGATGCCTGAAAGCTTTCAAAGATTCTCAAGAATCAAACCTTCCATCCACCAATAAACCATATTACCAAAATAAATCCGTAAATGGCAATCTGAAACATATACATTCTCACACAGGGCTCCCTAAATTTCCATCTGTCCATTTTCCATCACTTTAGGGATGGGCTCTTTAAAAAATATTTCACACCAACCAAAGGAAATCAGTAAGCACTTTGGGCACGGGGTCTGTGATGAAATAGTTATGGCCAGCCACAGCCGTTGATACCTCAGGTGCAGAATGACCAATCTATTCTTAGGTTTTTTAAACAAATTCATGCAGCTCAAAATCAATCACTTTAGCCACTGAGAAGTGGTGGTTGAGAAGCAGTGTCAAGGAATGTTCTGGAAGAGAGATATCATTATTCCAAGAGGTTATCTTTGCCCTACCAGGATCCTCATCTAGAGGATAGTAGGCTGAGTATCGTGATAGAGAGTATGCAGTATGACAGAGGAGCAAAGAAGTGGAACATATACATCAGACTGGAGGAAATTTGGGTAGGGGGGATGGGTCAGAAAACTTGATGAGGAAAAAATCTTGCTGAAGCTGTCAATTCCAATCCTGACCCCAGAAATAGCTCCTATTAACGCTTCGCCTTCTACCAAGTCTTTGAAGAATCACTCCCCAATCCCAGGAGCTCCCCATATATTGCCCTCTACCTATCAGTACAGCCTGGAAAATAATGTTCTTCCTCCCTAAACCTCTAGACCTAAGTTGAGAAGTTTCTCACTTTCACATATACTATTACCATATACCAGGTTCTGTGTTAGCTGAGATTATGATAAATCCAAGTAAAGACTTTTTTTAAAACTTATTTTTTTCAAGTATAGTTGATTTACAATGTTGTAGTAATTTCTACTGTACAGCAAAGTGATTCAGTTTTACATATATATATTCTTTTTCATATTCTTTGACCTGATTTTTTATCACAGGATATTGTACATAGTTCCCTGTGCTATACAGTAGGCCCTTG
>NW_020174046.1:2663544-2664944 GCF_003031525.2 Neophocaena asiaeorientalis asiaeorientalis | reverse complement strand
AAACCAATACTTAAATTTCAATTACTGGATATATATATATCTTATATATCTTATAACTTAAATTTCTGTCCCTATTACATATTTCTTGCTTAGGTGGAGAAAATAGTATTTCAGAAATTTCAAAACCATTATGTGTCATAAACAGATTAGAAATTCTCTAATATAAACAATCTGGTCCAACATCTGTTAACATGTGGCCAACCACTTAAGAATTTAACCAAACTCCAAGTCTTAGCTTTTAATATCTTCTTGCAGGTAAGTCAAACAAGAACTTATTTTCACTCCAACTTTTTGATGCTTTTAACGAAGTGTTTTTCAATGCACTTTAGATGAGAAAGATAAAAGACCATGAACAATTTTCACTCAAAACTCTATTTTCTCAAAACATATAGTACGATGAAAACAACATCATTGTAGTTAGGCCCCAGAACACTTTTCTTAGCACAATTTCCTAAAGCCTAGGTGTAATGAGAAAAATAACATTATTGGGTTTGGTTCTCTTTGGCCATTTTACCAAAAGCCTTGTTTTCTTTTTGTCATTTGCAGATTTCATGGGAGGAAAGTCGGGGAGCAGGGGATGCAGAGGAACAATTCCTCCAGTGTTTATCTGAGTTCATGTCTGCGCCTGGGTGGGGATGAATGGCATTCTTTGCATTATGTTTATACAAAACAATAAAGGCTGTTGCTAATTGTTTTTATGATCTTCTCTATCTGGTTTGTATTTTAAGCAGAAGAGCAAGAAGATTTGATTCACCTGAAAAAATTAACAGTTTTGTGTGCCTTTTTTGGTTTGTTTGTTTTGTTTTTGCGGTACGCGGGCCTCCCACCGCTGTGGCCTCTCCGGTCGCGGAGCACAGGCTCCGGACGCGCAGGCTCAGCGGCCGTGGCTCACAGACCCAGCCGTTCCGCGGCGTGTGGAACATTCCCGGACCGGGGCACGAACCCATGTCCCCTACATCGGCAGGCAGACTCTCAACCACTGTGCCACCAAGGAAGCCCTACAGTTTGTGTGTCTTTGATTCACCCTGGAATTTTACACTGCAAAAATCTACTGCTATTTTTGTCTCCCAGAATGTGTTCTAACAGTGTACAGAGTTTATACCTAATACCCAAACAAAGATTAAATTGTCATAAACTATATAAATTAATTTCAGGAGGCTCAGGAATATATTTGAGTAGAAAGAGTCATATTAGATAGACTTGACTCATCAAAACATGTTCTTCCCCCACCCAGAAAATTCTCCCAACAATAAGTCCTCAGCATTATATTCAGAAGCAAAACATGCAAATTGGGAGATGGTATTATCAAAATATAATTGGTCTAGAATGGAAGCAACTTAAATGTCCATCGACAGATGAATAGATAAAAGAGATGTGGGATATATATATATATATATATA
>NW_020174046.1:2617581-2663292 GCF_003031525.2 Neophocaena asiaeorientalis asiaeorientalis | reverse complement strand
ATATATATATATATATATATATATGTATAACTGAATCACTTTACATCTAAAACTAACACAACATTGTAAATCAACTAGACTTCAGTTAAAAAAAAGAAAAAAATTTGTCTACAAATATATGGGTATATTTTAATTATAATTCATGGAAAATACTATATTAAAAACTTAAAGACACACCCATTAGAATGGCTACTATTTTTTAAAAAAAGCACAGAAAATAACAAGTCCTGGCAAGGTATGGAGCAATTAAAAACTTTGTCCACTGCTGGTGGAAATGTAAATGGTGCAGCAGCTGTAGAAATATTTTGGTACTTCCTCAGAAAGTTAAAGGTGGAAGTATCACATGATCCAGCAATTCCACTTCCGGTTATATACCCAAAAGAATTGAAAGCAGGGACTCAGATACTTGTACACCAATGTTCATAACAGCATTATTCATTATAACCAAAAAATGGAAATAGCCCAAATATCTGTCAATAGATGAATGAAAAAGCAAAATGTGGTATCTACATGTAATGATATATTATTCAGCCCTAAAAAGTAATGGAATTCTGATACATGCCATAACCAGGATGAATCTTGAAAACATATCCTAAGTGAAACAAGCCAGACACATAAAAGACAAATATTGTATGATTGCACTTATCTGAGGTACCTAGAATAGTCAAACTCATAAAAGACAGAAAATAGAATAGAGGTTACCAGATATTGGGGGCAAGGGGAGCATGGGGAATTATTGTTTAACGGGTATGGAGTTTCTGTTCTGGATGATGAAAAAGTTCTGGAACTGGATGGCGGTAAGGGTTGCACGACACTGTGAATGGACTTGATGTCACTGGGTTGCACACTTAAAAACAGTTAAAATGGTAAATTTTATTTTATGTATATTTTACCATAATAAAGGAAATTAAATGCTTTTAAAAATATGAAGAAATACAGTGCAATTTATACAAAATTAAGTAAGATGCCACATACATAGCTAATCTCTTCATCTGTGGCAGGGAGAAAGAATGCAGAAAAGAAGCCAAAGACCCTCGATGCTTGAAGATAGGCTAGCCTATGGCCACGGATTCTGTTGGGCCAAAACATCCCCTCAGAAGATCAGTCAAAACTACAACAATGTCGCAGAGAAAAAAAAAATTTTATTAATTAAATATTTCAGCTTCCAGGCAATTGTTACATTGTCTTGAATATACAGCCTACGAATTAAGAAATTTATGCTCTTACTTAAAACAACAAATTATTTCACCTAGGGTTTTCCCTCACAGTGATTTAGTTAAAGAATACTATAATTCACTTATTAAACTATTTTATTTCCATCACATAAATGTACAAATACAGCCACCTAAATTGATAAACAAATATATCTTGTAGAAAATGATCAGATCATAGAACCAGACTCAGTAGCTATGTAATCCTTGGATAAATCCATATCCCTAGAGCCTTGGTTTCCTAATCTGTAAAATGGGAATAAATACATAGCCACCACAGAATCAATGTAAGAATGAAATGAGATAATGTGAAAGCACCACCTCTGGCACATTATGAGGATCCAAATATTTTTTGATTATGTAAATGAGTGAATATAAATGAAGCGACTGGAAGAAAATAAAAAGAGGAAAGTTAGAACTTTAAGCAACTATATGCATGCACGTTGTCAACACATGATTTCATCTGATCTGTGGAAGCTTTTATGCAAAATGGGTGTGGAGATTCACAAGATTGGACCTGAAATTAACTGATGCATTCAGACATACTATATGTTATACTAATTCTAAAATAAAGCAAAAATAAACAAAATGACACCAGTAAAATACACAGACAAGATGATACAGGAGAAACCACATATAATTGGATAATAACCACCACCACTGTGAATAGCATGCAATTGTGACTCACAAAACATTTGTTTGCTATGGTTTCTTTCTTTCTTTCTCTCTTTTTTCTGTCCCTTTCATGAAAAAAAAGAAGTTTGTTTTTCTTCAAAATAAAAACACCGGTTTGTGGGTTTGGATTGATTTTTTTTTTTTTTACTCTTTGTTTAAAAAGGTCAGTAACTGTCAACCCACGTATGAGAGGGTAAAAGTTTCTGGCTCTCGACGTTTGATTGTTGAACAAAAGAAAAAAAGAGACCACCTTGTATCACTGAAGACAAAATAAAGAAAACATTACATGTTTCCAACTTGCATGTCATAAGGAATTTTGATCACTTTGGCATTAGTGTTGGAGAAAACATTATGTTAATGTTTGTTTTCCTGACACTTCAAAAGTTATTTCTTATATCCAAATAAGAAAGGAACATATCTCCCCTGACAAGAATTTTTAATACCAAAGTAAACAATCTGTTGGATTATTTTACTGTAACTTGACTAAACACCGATGGTTCTCTAATTTAAACTCTATGAAAATTAAGGTTGCATCATGGTAATGACAACATGAATTGTGCCAAAGAAACAATATTTTGCTGGGATCCATGGCAATGTCACAGTCATCACACGTATGGAACAGACCTCTAGAACATTAGGTCATATTTACCTCATCAGGTAAAAGTCAGAAAGGCTAACTGTGGATCATTATAGTATTGGAGTTAACGAATTTATTTTTAACTCACTTCTCACTCATCTAAATAGTTAATTTAGTCCTGACCACTAAATTACATTTTCTTAATAATCTGTGTGTGTGGTTTTTAAAAAATATATTTGCAGTTATACGTCATGTCAGTTCGTTTTGAAGTGATGAAATAGCTTCCTTTTCTTTGTATAAATGTCATCTACCTTAGATTAGACTCTGTGGAGGAAATAAATA
Organism: Neophocaena asiaeorientalis asiaeorientalis; assembly: GCF_003031525.2. NCBI lineage: Eukaryota > Metazoa > Chordata > Mammalia > Artiodactyla > Phocoenidae > Neophocaena > Neophocaena asiaeorientalis. The sequence continues at coordinate 2,660,487 of NW_020174046.1, read as the reverse complement.
TTTCTTACCTGATGACTCCAAGATTTTTCACAGAACCAATTTGCCTGTATCTACTCAAGATAAATATTAAAAGATAATATCTACTTTGATCAGAAAGTACACATATTGTAGTAATGGTACAATGTAGTATTGTACCATTGCTACAATATTATTCTGATGGCTAAAATTATAATCCTATCTAACAATAAATGCAAAAATGTAAGTTAGTTTCTCCTTTAAGTCACTTTTTTGTTTTGAAGGATGGAAGAAATATTCAGGATCCATATATATATATAAGACTTTGCCATTAAATAAATGAAGATAAGATGTGAAAAGAAAAATACTTGTAATATCGTTATATTGTTAAGGCAATACTTACAGAGAAATGAATCAACTAATTGAAGAGTTTAGGAAGGGAAGCAGATTCACATTCTCAGACAGTGATATTCTGATTGGAATACTTGCTATAAATCTTTCTTATTCACTATATTTCTTAATGGAGATAGTTTTACACACTGGCCTCAAGCTAAGTCAGAGCAGAAACTAATAATGAAACTAGTAACAGTGAAAACATCTGTGCATTTACACAACTGTTACTTTTTCTATGGTAGAAAGTCAAAATTGTTACACTTATTGGAGCTTGAAGTGAGGATAGCACTTAATAATAAGGAGGGAAGTGGTGACTTCTTAACAAGTACAAGGTTTTTGAAGACATTTTTAGTCAAGAGATAGAGATCAGTAGTATTCTGCCTCTTTGAAAAACCGAAGGAAGCCAGATGAACTAATAAAACAGCAGAAGCGATCCTCTGCTTTGAAAAGAAAAAGAATGCTCTAGTGGAGAGCTTCCTAATGGGAGAGAACCTTAAGTCAAAACGTAGGTATGGACTCCTCTCCCCTCTAACCAAGAAGAAAAAAATACATCTACCTAGAATACTGGTTCTCAACCGGGACATTGTGAATATCTTTTTGACTGTCACCACTGTGGGAGGGGAGAAAGGTTTCCTGGCATCTAGTGGGTAGAGGAAGGCAGGGATGCTACTAAACACCCTACAATGCAAAAGACGGTCCCCCACAAGAAAGAATAACCAGCCTGAAATGTCAATAGTGCTGAAGCTGAGAAATGTTTAATTAGAATGATACGGGATGGGGGTAGGTAAACGTTTTTGTAAAGGGCCAGATGATAAATATTTTAGGCTTTGCCACTTCTACAGTCTCTGTTGCCACTATTCAGGAACTCTGCTCCTGTAGCACAAAAGCAGCCATAGGGGATAACACTTATTTTATTTATAAAAACAGGCAGCAGGACCAATTTGGTTCTCCTGCCTTACTTTGCTGACTCCTGGTATAGGTCACTTCTCCTCTTAAAGATTGCTTTAATTCTTATTTCTGGAATTGGAAAGAATTCCAATTATCATGATGACTCTTTGGTAGTAGGAGTCTATACTTAGGAATGACATCCAATATGAGATTAAAAAAAACCAACAACTCTACTTCTAACAGGAAAATTAAATCTGTGCTATGGCAGTCACAAAATTTTTTTAAATTTACTCTCTACTTTGAAAGGAAATAATTTTTCCACTAAGATTTCATAAAACAGATTTAAAATTAAACCACTTGGCACCCCTCCAAAAAAAATTGGCAAATGAACAAACAAGAGTAGGTTTACACCCAGATTTTCTAAACCAGAGATTCTTATTCTATCTGTCGTGGTGCCATGGAAAGTCCTCAGATAGATCCAGGGGTTTATAAACTTGTTGAAATTATATGTAAAGTATAGTGGGTATGTATGTATGTGCATTTTCATGATGTCCTGGACCTCCTGAAAATTTAAGATCCACTGCTAAACCATGCAAGGTAATTCAGAGAGTGTGTTTTCAAGAATGGACTACTTTTCTGAGGCTGCCAGCATAACTGAAAAGCACTACACAATAGCAGATTTGATTCTGTGTCTTCGACAGGCTGAACCAGTTGTTATAGATTACTACATAGTTTCTGAACAACTACATTAATCTTGGCCTCTAATTTGTGTTATACTCAATTTGGTTAGATGGCAAAGTTACATTCCTGAATCTAAAGTCTTGGTACCAACTCTTTTTCACTGCCTTGTTCCAAAAACCATCTAAGAAGGTTTTCAAAGATAAGTATTTAGAGTGACATAGTGTACATTTTTAAAAGTTGAGAAAGATAGAGGGAAGGGAAAACGTGCAGGAACAAAAATCGAGCCAATAATAGAAATGTTTCTACTATGAACTCACTACACGTATTATAGCAAAAATGTCATTTGATTTCTTGCTGCTTCTGTTTCCTAATCTTTAGATCTGAAATAGATGATTTCTACATGACATTTTCCTTATACTCAGGATTTATTGGTGGTATAGTAATCAGTCAACAAACGTCTAGTAAATCTTCACTGTGAATATAGGACTTCACTAGGTGGTATGGTGAGTCAGAAGTAAGTTTCGCCTACTGAATCATTAACCTCACTTCCTGTATTAAGTGTGCTCTTTTGGGAGGTTCTTCTGTCATCTGGTCCCACAATAATCAGCTTATGAAATCAGACTTAAACTATACCCTGACTAAAGACAGTTTGTATGAGTCTCCTCAGAGTGAGAAAACAAATAATGGGGGAAAGAATGGGAGAAACAGTGGATACTTTGATGAAACAAGAACAATGACTTGCAAGCACTGTTTCTTTTAGCTATTACAAAACATTAGATTTGGAAACTAATATGAGAAATAGATCTAAAGTGGGAATGAAATTCTGCAAATCTTCAACACTGGTTATTGGAATCACCAACATGGGGGAAAATAAACAATATCCTTTCCTAGGGGAAAGACTATAAGGGATATCAGGCAAGAAGAAAGAGTGAAGAATTTCTCTGTTTCTCTTTTAACTGTCAAGATGAAACAGAACTGATGGTGCCAAAACATGTTCTTCCAATATTACACAGCTCTTTTTTAAGGTGCCTTATTGAGTTTAAAGGATCAGTTTACTTGGCTGGGGAGTCCATCCATCCACACCATACTAAGTCAGAATCTGAAGATTCTACTTTTCTTCTTTTTGCTTTCGTTGCTTGAGGGTGAATTGCTGGCTCATTGTGTTGCTCGTGGGAGAGGTATGCATTCTTTAAATTTCGGAACATAGCTGCATCTTACTGCTGTACAACAGGAAAGTAGAACTGCTCCAAGCAATGAGCACTGAGTCTCTATTTTCATGGTTGTTACCATGTAGTCACAAACAAAAATGGATGATGAAAGAATTAAGTTAATCTATCTCATGCAATATCATTAGTCACTTCCTAGGTTCTGGAGCTCCCTAAAGCAAAGAGAGAAAAAAATTTCAAAATATTACTTTGCTAGTCAGTTTTATAGATATCAAGTTCGTACAGGCGCATAAATCAAAATCTATTCAAAGTAAGGAGCAGATGTTTGAACTATTTCAACAAAGTAAAATCATCTTCTCTCGTACATGCTACAAATCCACAGCCTTTTCATAAGTATGAAAGTTGTGAAAAGGATTGGGATTCATCATTTAGGTTATTTACATTCCCTTTGAATTTTGTGCACCACGTGGTGGGACCCGAGGACATCTTGTTACTTCCATAACCATGGCCATTTGTGGTGAGCAGTCCCACTGTATACTGAGGCAGAAGTAGGCAGAAACCAACCCCACTGAATTTTTAAGATAATAATAATCTTTCTTGTTGGCAATTGGTTCGAAGTTATCCTTCCAACCAACATTAAGAACATGGTGGAGAGAAAAAGAATAATAATGGGAAAGAATTCAAGAAGGCCATAGAAGACTTCATTTAGATTATTTTTCAGCAGAGGATACATATTAAAATATATATGAATATATACATAATATATATGTATATTCATTTTACACCCTGCTTCCTTATAAAAGTTGGCTTATAGACTTTCACCTAGTTAAGGCATGTTAAGACAAATGATTGGAAGATTAAACTGAGTCTGTCTGAAAGATACAAAATTAGCAAAAGCAATGCTGTTGCTAAAGAGGTATTTCCCAATCTTTCTTACAGTATAAATGTTTATCTATTTTATACAAGTCCTATAATGAGAGATCAGAGAGAACAGAGCTTGTGTTTGTTGCTTCTACACAGATCACAACCCCCAACACACTTCATATACAGCAGAGCTTTAGCAATTAATAATAATAAACTTAGGCTTTCCTACCATGCAGTCTGCAGGTATATGTCACAGGAGCACTACATCAGTGAGGATCTCTTATTTGGAGTTCTTTTCTTTCTTTTTTTTAAAAAATTAATTAATTTATTTATTTTTGGCTGCACTGGGTCTTCGTTGCTGTGCACAGGCTTTCTCTAGTTGCGGCGAGGGGGGATCTACTTTTAGTTCTGGTGCGCGGGCTCCTTATTGCGGTGGCTTCTCTTGTTGCCGAGCATGGGCTCTAGGCCTGCGGGCTTCAGTAGTTGTGGCACACGGGCTCAGTAGTTGTGGCTCGCAGGCTCTAGAGCACAGGCTCAGTAGGTGTGGCGCACTGGCTTAGTTGTTCCGTGGCATATGGGACCAGGGCTTGAACCTGTGTCCCCTGCATTGGCAGGCAGATTCTTAACCACTGCGTCACCAGAGAAGTCCCTGGAGTTACTTTCATACTTAAGGAAATTATCACCCTTGTATAGAATTCAAGATGAATCCTTGCACTGAATCACTATGGAAAAAATCTCCAACATCAAAAAACAACAATAACATAAACTGTCTTAACTTCTAAGACAGTGTTCTGATAAAATGTTAGAATTAGATTCCAGTTGAATATCAAATATAAATGAATATATAATAATGCAGAATTAAAAATTTAACAAGGATAATTTGGAAACTAACACACATAATTATCTTAGGATATTACCAAAATAATAAATCAATAAATTTTGAGCAGTAGAACAGATTTTTTGCTCTTTGTTAAATCATTGTTTCAGTAAAACTGTTAAAATTAGTAGGGGGAAAATCACATTATTTTATCTGTAACACCAAGAAAAAATATGACTCTGAAAATATTGTTTAGAAATATAAGGAAATTACAAAGTGTCAAAGTCCTTATCACCAGGAATATCTTCATAGAGAAGCATTATTTCTCCCACTAACTGTGTGTATCACAAGAGTTAGAATTATCTTTTTAACTCTCTGTATCCCTGGTACTAGCTCAGTACTCGCTCTTCAGAAATTATTTAATAAACAAAGCAATGAATGAATGAATAATTTGTGGGTAAACCAACATAATATCCTTCATTTATAAAAATGCTGCCATAGGAGGCACACTTCAACATTCTTTTTCAGCCTCAGGTGTAGTAGCTGATTTAGTTAGTTCTCGCCCTATCCTTCTATCAAGGCTGTGCTTGTCACATTAACCAGAGAGGCGTGGGATGTAATTTGCCACCAAAGCTAACGAGACCAGTGTCCTACAGGCTTTGTCTCCCCTGGAGCTTTGGGGGTTTGCCTTTGTTAGGGCAGGTCTCTAGTTGGTCTTACTCTAGGTGTTGTCTTTTCTGGGTTCTAACGGCAGTGTTCTGATCTCTGCTCTCTGGCAGGGCTGAACTCGAATATCTTTCTGTACACCCTCCCCTCAGCATGCTTAGCCCTAGTCTATTCTGCTCTCAATCCTGTAGTAGATGCTCTCCAGTAATTTCCAGGTGGTCTTACCCTGCACGTGATGAATAGCCCAGCCTTCAGCCATAGACTCCTGGGTGACCCCAACATGGACTCCTGGGTCCCCCTCACTCCCTTATCTCTGTTGTCCTGACTCAGAGGTTCCAGCCATTTCAGCTCTCCCCAACTCTGATCTCCATATCCTCAGCTCAACGGAAACACCATGTTCAGCTCAGATTCCAACTCTCTGTAACACAGTTAATTATCCCCAAGCAGAACGGGCAATTGTGAGGTACGTCTCAAAGTTTTCGTCCCTAAGAGTTAACTGCCGAAAAACAGTTGTGTCCTATGTTTCACCCAATTTTATATTTGTTCACAGCGTGAAGGTTAGTTCAGTACTAGTACTACCTCATGCCTAGGAATAGAACTGAATGTAATGGAGTGCATTGGAATGATAGAATAGAATAGAATAGAATAGAATAGGATAGAGGATCATAACAATAATACTGACCTCTCAGGATCATAGTAATAACAAAATAATGTAAATTTTATTATGCAAACTTTCCATCAAAGATTTTGTTTCTATGACCTGAGCACTTTTTTTTAAAAGTATGCACAAATTCTATGGAATTCAATTAATCTGATTCCTACGCATTTTTAAAATTAATTAATTAATTAATTTATGGCTGTGTTGGGTCTTCGTTTCTGTGCGAGGGCTTTCTCTAGTTGTGGCAAGCGGGGCCCCACTCTTCATTGCGGTGAGCGGGCCTCTCACTGTCGCGGCCTCTCTTGTTGCGGAGCACAGGCTCCAGACGTGCAGGCTCAGTAGTTGTGACTCACGGGCCCAGCTGCTCCACGGCATGTGGGGTCTTCCCAGACCAGGGCTCGAACCGGTGTCCCCTGCATCGGCAGGCAGATTCTCAACCACTGCGCCACCAGGGAAGCCCCTGAGCATATTTTTAACAAAGATCTTCATGCAACAATCTTACCTCAGAGGTTCAGGCTTGGAAAGAGAATTGTTTCCAGAATAGCTCGAAGGAGGCTCATTGTGAGCACTCATTTGGGAATCAATTCAATCCTGTGAACTTCGGCTAATATCAGTGATGCTGACCCCTGGTTGAACATTAGCACTTCCAGGGCACTTATAAAGGTATCAATGCCCAGCCAATGACATCAGAATCTCTGGGGGTGCAAATTAGGCATAGGTAGCTTTACAAAGTTTCCTTCCACCTCCCCCAACCCCAAGTGAATCTAATGTGCAGTTAGGTTGAGAATTACTAGGTCTGTCAGCCTCAGGTTCTTTATTCGCAAAATAGGACTGAGTCCTCGCTCATAAATATAAGGATTAAAAGAGACAACGTCTATAAAGCACTTGGCACATTTTTTTTTTTACCCGTGCCACGCATGTGGGATCTTAGCTCCCGGAGCAGGGATCGAACCCTCGCCTCCTGCATTGGAAGCTCAGAGTCTTAACCACTGGACTGCCAGGGAAGTCCTGGTACATTTTAGCAATTTGATAAAAATTCTTTCCTATCCTCATGCTCCTTCAATTAATTCCCTTACTTTTTACTAATTGCTGGGATACTAGAACTGTTTTCTTCTTCAATAGTGTCTTTTCGGTAGGTTTATTTATTTGTTGCTTTTAGTTGAAATGGACCAGCAGCTTTTGGCAGTGATTCAACCTCAGCCCTCCTGAGGAACACCTTACATTTCCCCACCGGCCACGTCAGTAGGAGAGCTTCCCTAAGCAGAGATAGACTATTATATAAAAGATGTCCCTCCCTCCCCTCTAGCTAGCTAACCTGCCATAACTCCCAGAAAGATTCCCCTTCTCCCCTGGGAATACTATAACTTTTAGTGATTCCCACGCCAGTATCTCTTTAAAAGTGCAGATTCCTGGGCCCTGCCCTTAACCTACTGAACTAATCTCAGGAGTTACAACTGTCTTTTTAACAACCTCTCAGGTGATTCTTACGCGTACTACTGTTTCGGGAACGTTGGCGAGGAGAAAAGCAACAACTGTAAATACAGCCATCAGATGATTCAGGTTAATCTCCTACCTACTGCAGTTTACTCAGAGACCAGGGAGGAAGGTAACACCAAGCTTTCTTTCTTTCTTTCTTTCTTTCTTTCTTTCTTTCTTTCTTTCTTTCTTTTTAAATCTAATTGCTCTCTACTTTCTAAAAGATTTTTTTGACCTTGAAAAAGTTTTTTGCTCCCATAGCATCTCTTAAATATCATCGAATTCGGCCTCTTGTTTTATAAGAAAGGCTGTGACTTTCCCAAAGTTACCAACCTCGTGGCACCATATTCCTTAAAGTAAACAGCTGCCAACTCTTCTTTTAAAAGACAAAAACGTTTGTGTTGGTGGCTGCATGAAGATACAGCTCTACACTCGCCAGAATTTGTGCATACGCAGCTCTGCCGCCTCTCCTGCCCCCCACCCCCACCGCCCCTTTAAAGGCAATTTCTTCTCTAAAGTTCAGAAATATATCCCATTTCACAAATTCAGGGAATGGTCAGTAGTCAAGGACAGATTCCCATGCACAGCAGATTTTAAATATATAATTGAGCAAAAAGGAGACTTCTACACTGGTTGTAACAGATTTAGAAATGATTTACTTGGAGAGACCTGAGACTATTAGGGCAAAAGCACCTTGCACACAGGTAAATGATTGTCAGAGCCATGGAGACTGCTAAATCACAGTCCTACATTAGTGACACATCGTCCCAGCTAACTGACTCCCAAATGGGTGAGAAAATTCAGCACAGAGCCTTATTTGTGCACAAATTAGAAGAACCAACTCAACCAGCAATGGAAACCAAGAACACTGGTATCATTAGAATAATCCCTTTCACAGTCATAGCTTTGGAATTTGTAAATGTACAGATACAAGGAGCATTATCCATGTTTACTTAACTTGGCTTCCTACTATTATTGCTTTCACTTTTATTCTGAAGTGTTTTTACATTTCTAAAGCTTGATTCATTAAGTAATTGCCATCCTTCTATCTGGGTCATTGGTCATATTTATTGCAAAAGAAAAATACAAATCATTATTCAAGAGCAAATTCCACATATTTTCCATGTCCTAAACTTTTCAACCTCTTTTATTTTGTGCGGGGTTGATTCATTCCAAGGAACAGCACATTCCCCAGAGGTAATCAGACTGAAGCAGGAGAGGAACAGGGTTGGTCTTCAATAGAGAGGGCCACAGAGTTTTTGCCATTTGCTGTCCTTAGTATTAGGCCTTGTTTCTGAACATTATTAAGAGGTTTTAAAAATAAGCCTGTGGTTAGATTGGTTAAAATCGCCCTGACTCGTAAATTGTGGGGAGAATTCACACACACACACACACACACACACACACACACTTCCCTTTCCTCTTCTTGTTCACAGAATAAGCAGGGCATTGTTTTCAGCTCTTCATTTCACTGTTGAAGAAAACATAAATAAAACATGGCAGGATGAATGGATCACACCATTAACTTAAATTGCCCCATACTTGAGAAGAATATACAGCTTACAAAATAATGACGTGTCTGGAGCATGTACGTAGAAAGTGTTCCTGTTTGTAAATAATGTATGCAGCATTGTCGTTGTTTCTTTCACATTCTCATTGTTTTTTTCATTCCATTCTTTTTCCACTACAGTCATCATAGAGTCTAGATTATCCTTTTGTATTTGTGTTCCCTGGATTGCCATCTAAGCTATTTTTAAAAGCTCATACAACATAAACAATTTAAGATTCTTAAAAGCCAAAGGCTATAGGAGGCCCCCAAATGAATGGGAAGAAAGAGTCCTTTCACCTTCTAAACAACCTTTTCCTAGGAAAGCCAGTGGACCCAGGGAGGAAGAAAAGAAGCAGCTGGCATTTACCGAGGGTTTGCTGCCACGCCTTGTGTCGGGAGATTTACATACAGACCTCATTTTCCCTCACAATAACCTTATAAAATCAAAATTATTATCCCCACTTAACAGATAAAGAACAAAGATTCAGAGAGGTGAAATGATTTGCTTGAGATTATAAAATAATAAATGGAAAGGATCTATCCAAATCTAGGCTCCGTTTAACTGACTTTAAATGCTATGTGTGTTCTTTCTATACTGCTCAAAGATGAATATCTTTTCCTTTGCAAAGATATCATAGATTGTTTCCATGGTGTATGGGATTTTTTGTTTGTTTGCTTCTTTGTTGATTGTTTGGGTTTGGGGGGTTTAAATCCTGTGCGTTATCTGATATGCCTTCAGGAAGAGAGAGAGTTAGAACCTTAGAACTCTGGTGCCCTCAAACCCAGAATGATCACCACCTAAAAGTTATTTGTGACAATCAGTTATCTATTGAGCCCAACTGCTCTTACTTGTGAGGCAGAAAACGAGGCAATCCCAACTAAGACACGCAGGGCCGATGAGACATTTGGACATATATTGACAGAGAGGGCGTGGGTTGAGCCCGTGAGAGAAGGTACAGACGGTGCTGTCTGGATTCCTCTCTGAAGGTACTGTAGTCCCTTCGGACTCCTCAGGTACCCACCCACATTTCAGACCTTTCATTGTACATTGGATATTTCCTCACCTTGTTGCTTCTTAGGAAGCCCATCACACCAGAAAGTAGAATATCACCATCCTGACAAACAGGAGCCTCAGTGGATCATGGGACCAAAAGAAGACATGTGGGAGCCACCTCTGGGTGAGAAGCAAGGGTGTCCTTAGACACAGGCTGTTCTTGCTTTTCTCTTTAACCATGTGATAAACCATGTCATGAAAGAGAATAACAAAATAATGGAACGATATGTCCTTCCACACTGCTGTGGTTTCCCAGAATCCTTCCAACACCCAGTGCAAGTACAGTGGAAAGAGTGTCAACTCTGGAATTGGACTGACCTGGTTTTGCATTTCAGATAAACAATTCACTAGCTAAATTAACCTCTCTGACTCTCTGTCTTCACTCGTAGAACAGGGATAATAGTACCAACCTTACCACATTGTTTTGAGGATTAAAGATAATAGAAGTGAAATGTCTAGAAGATTACTGGTTGGTTATTTTAGCCTGAAGAGTGCCCAGGCCTAAAATCTTAGAGTTTGAAGGAGTCTTGGAGGTCTATTCCAACAGCTTTCTAATGTAGAAATATCTTCTCTCACATCTTTGATAGATACAGTTTGAATACTTTCTGCTTTGGTAGACAATCTGGGCCCACTGTTGGATCTATAGAGCAGAAATGAGGAACTATTGTTCACGTATTTGTAGAATTAGAAAACTATCAAGTGAGTTTACTCAAATGGATTCTTTTTATTCGAGAAATATAGAGCTTTGAGCAAGGTAGAACAAATGAGTTAATGAAGTTAAGGGGTGACCAGCTAGGGCATGAAATATATTAAATATCTCAGAAGGGAAATTCTTTTACACTCACAAAGTAGAACATTAATGCCACAATTAAATTCATATGTGTTTGACTGTCCTGGCAAAACTTTTGTTCAGTTTGAGGTAATAAACTTGTAGGTTTTCTTTTTTATACTTGCTGAAGAAATGAGTTCTAAATATGGAAAGATTTGATTAAATAGTCAAAGATTGTCTTTGCTACTTAATTTCTAAGAAATTATGTTGTACCATTCCTGTCCTTGAGCTCTACTCAACATACCCATTTGAAAATTAGAAAATTTGTGTGGAGAAAAGGGAACCCTCCTTGCTGATGGGAATGTAAATTGTACAGCCACTATGGAGAACAGTATGGAGTTTCCTTAAAAAACTAAAAATAGAGCTACCATATGAGCCAGCAATCCCACTCCTGGGCATATACCCAGAGAAAACCATAATTCGAAAAGATACATGCACCCCAATGTTCATTGCAGCACTATTTACAATAGCCAGGACATGGAAACAGCATGGAAATGTCCATCAACAGAGGAATGGATAAAGAAGACGTGGTACATATATACAATGGAATATTATTCAGCCATAAGAAAGAACAAAATAATGCCATTTGCAGCAACATGGATAGACTTAGAGATTGTCCTACTGAGTGAAGTAAGTCAGACACAGAAAGACAAATATCTTATGATATCGCTTATATGTAGAATCTAAAAAAAAAGGTTTCAAATGAACTTATTTATAAAACAGAGTCACAGATGTAGAAAACAAATTTATGGTTACCAGGGGATGGAGTGGGGGGAGGGATAAATTGGGAGATTGCAACTGACATATACACACTACTATATATAAAATAGATAACTAATAAGAACCTGCTATATAGCACAGGGAACTCTACTCAATACTCTGTAATGGCTTATATGGGCAAAGAATCTAAAAAAAAAAAAAGAAAAGTGGATATATGTATAACTGATTCACTTCGCTGTATACCTGAAACTAACACAACATTGTAAATCAACTATATTCTAATAAAAATATTTTTTAAAAATTAAAAAATTACCTTTCAGGAGGATGAGGGTATATAGTCAGAAAACAAACCTTAGTAGACATTCTGGGCTAGTACAACTCAGCTGGGTCCCTGTGTTCAAATGAAAACACCATGCCAAAAGGCTGAGTCAGGGGCATAGACAGTCACACATATCCCACAGCCAAAATGCTTGTCAATTTCTAAGACTTGATAAATGTGATCTTTGAAACCCAACTTGACCCTGGGAAAAATGCTTCTGAGATTACACTAAAGCCACCAGATGATAACTGGACCTCACATGCCAGAAACAGGTGGAAAATCTGGACCACCTGTAGATAAACTGTGGATCAGTTACATCTCTTTCAGGAAATGGAATTAAGTTTAGGTGTATCTGCACTTGAGAAAGAGACTAAAGTAGCCATCCTTAGAGAAAAAAAAAAAAGATCACCCTCTTCAAATCACTTGAACAGCCTTAATTTGTGCTCTTTATACTTTGCTCACAAATATGACGAAAAAGATAGCTAGTATTAAGGGAATTATAGAAATATAACTTTTTTAAGTGTCTAGAAAGTTAATTAGATGAATTTTCTATTTTCAACACATATTTGTTTCAGGGGATAATTTGTAAATTGAAAATGTAAGTGAGCCTAGCTTTGTATATTTACCCTTCACTTACTATTAAAACTGCCAGTGGTAACAATTATGTACTATTTGGAAATAGACAATATACTAACAAATTTCACTTAGATTCTCTATTCCCCATGAAAACTGAATCAAATTTAAGTCTCACTGCTTAATAGGAGAAAAGAAACAAGGAGCAAAATTCGGTCAAACATTCCAAACATTCAGCTTTACTCAATAGTTTGGTTTTAATTTTGGTTTGGGGGGCATAATTTATACACAGTAAAATGTATAAATCCATAGTGGGCAGTTTAAGAAATTTTTACTTATATTTATACCCAGTAGCCACCAGCCAGATCAGGATATGAAAAATTTTCATCACCTCAGAAAGATCACTCATGCCCCTTCCCACTCAAAGTTCTGCCCACTTCTATAATGTAACTTGGCTTTTCCCCACACTTTTCATTTATTCCTTTGTTTGGAAAATGATGAGAGCTTCATTCAATAATTCATTATTAGCACAAATTTAGTGCTAATCACTAGGAATATAAACATGAAAACTGATATGCCCTTGCCTTCAAGTTTTTTCAGTCTTTTTGACTTTAGAATTCCAATGAAGTGTATTTTCAATATTTAAAGCACATCTTTTCAAGGTGTTCAAAATCATTTATCATCAGGAAATGCAAACCAAAACCACCGTGAAATATCACCTCACATCTGTTAGAAAAACTATTATCAAAAAACAAAAGATAAATATTGATGGGGATGTAGAGAGAAGAGAACCCTTGTGCACTGCTGATGGGCATATATATTGATACAGCCACTATGGAAAACAATACAGAGGTTCCTCAAAAAATTAAAAATAGAACTTTCATATAATACAGCAGAGGTCCCCAACCCCCAGGCCACAGCCCAGTACCGGTCTGTGGCCTGTTAGGAACCAAGCCACACAGCAGGAGGTGAGCCACGGGCAAGCGAGCAAGACTTCATCTGTATTTACAGCTACTCCCCGTCACTCTCATTACCGCCTGAGCTCCGCCTCCTGTCAGATCAGCGGCAGCATTAGAGTCTCATAGGAACGTGAACTCTACTGTGAACTGCGCATGCGCATGCGAAGGATGTAGGTTGCGCGCTCCGTATGAGAATCTAATGCCTGATGATCTGAGGTGGAGCTGAGGCAGTGATACTAGTGCTGGGGAGCGGCTGCAAATACAGATTATCATTAACAGAGAGGTTTGACTGCACAGAGACCATAATAAATCAATTGCTTGCAGACTCTTATCGAAAACCTATCAGTGAGTGGCAAGTGAAAACAAGCTCAGGGCTCCCACTGATTCTGCATTATGGTGAGTTGTATAATTATTTCATTACATATTACAATGTCATAATAATAGAAATAAAGTGCACAGTAAATGTAATGTGCTTGAATCATCCCGAAACCATCCCCACCCCACCCCTCTCCCGGTCCATGGAAAACTTGTCTTCCACAAAACCAGTCCCTGGCGCCAAAAATGCTGGGTACCACTGTAATACAGCGAGTCCATGTCTGGATACATAGCCAAAGGAAACAAAATCAGTATCTTGAGCTATTCACACTCCCGTGTTCATTGCAATGTTATTCACAGTAGCCGAGACATGACAAATGAATGGATAAAGAAAATGTGTTAGATATATACAAAGTAATATTATTCAGTCATAAAAAAGAAAGAAATCCTGCCATTTGTAACAACATGGATGAAACTGAAGGGCATTATGCTAAGTGAAATAAACCAAGCAGAGAAAGACAAACACTGTATGGTATACTTCCATGTGGAATGCTAAAAAAAAAAAAAAAAAGGACAAACTCATAAAAACAAAGTAAAATGGTGGTTGTCTAGAGCGGGGGTTTGGGAGAAATGGGGAAGTTAAAAGATATAAATTTTCAAATATAAGATGAATAAGTCCTGAGGATCTAATGTACAGCATAGTGACTATAGTCAATAATACTGTACTGCATATTTGAAAGTTGCTAATCTTATATTCAGTATAATGATTATAGTTCAATACTGTATTATATACTTGAAATGTGCTGAGAGTAAATCTTTAGCATTCTCACCACAACCAAAAAAAGGTAACTAACAACATGAGGTGATGGATGTGTTAATTAACTTGATTGTAGTATTTCTCAATGTATGCATATCATCATGGTGTACACTTTAACATGTACAAGTTTATTTGTCAATTATACCTCGATAAAGCTGGAGTTGGGTGTGGGGTAACACCTTTCAGTAATGAAAAAATTCCTGGATCAGGTATCCCACTGCAGATGCGGACTAGATTAACCACCAGAAATGTTGGTATCTACCCCACAAACAACTATATCTACCCCAGAACAATAGCTTCCTTCTTCTTTTTTTTCATTTTAGATTTATTTTGCATTGAGGTAACATTGGTGTATAACATTATGTAAGTTTCATGTGTACAACATTATATTTCCATTTCTGTATACCCTATAGCCTGCTCACCACCAAAAATTTCATTTCCATCCATAAATATACAGTTGATCCCCTTTACCCATTTCACCATCACTATCCCCACCCTACCCCTTCCCCTCTGGTAACCACTACTCTCTTCTCTGTATCTATATGTTTGCTTTTGTTTGGTTTGGTTTGTTCATTTTTTTGTTTTTTATTTTTTGTTTGTTTGTTTCTTATATTCCACATGTGAATGAAATCATACTGCACTTGTCTTTCTCCACCTGACTTATTTCCCTTAGCATAATACCCTTATGGTCCATCCATATTGTCTCAAATAGCAAGGTTTCTCTTTTTTACAGCTGAGTAGTGTTCCATCATATATATATACACACCTTCTTTATCCATTCATTCATTGCTGAGGCCTTGGGTTGTTTCCATATCTTGGCTTCTGTAAATAATGGCACAACAAACACAGGGCTGCGTATATCTTTTTAAATTAGTGTTTTCATATACTTCAGATAAATACCCAGAAGTGGGTTATCTGAGACATATGGTAGTCCTATTCTTAATTTTTTGAGGAATCTCCATACTGTTTTCCGAGGTGGCTGCATCAATTTACATTCCCACCAATAGTGCATGAGTGTTCTCTTTTCTCCATATGCTTGCCAAAACTTGTTACTTCTTGCCTTTTTGATAATAGTCATTCTAATAGGTATGACATGACATTTTATTGTGCTTTGATTTGAATTTCCCTAATAATTAGTAATGTTGAACATCTCTTCATGTGTCCATTGGCCATCTGTATGTCTTCTTCAGAAAAAATGTCTATTCAGCTCCCCTGCCCATTTTTTAGTGAAGTTAAAATGAGTTGTTTGGTTTTTTTGTTGTTGTTGAGTTGTATGAGTTCTATATTAACCCCTTATCAGATATAATACAATTTGAGTTGATTTTTGTGTATGCTATGAGATAGTGGTCTAGCTTGATTTTTTTTGCTGTGGCCATCTAGTTTTCCAAACACCATTTTCTTTTTTTTATAAAGTTATTTATTTATTTATTTTTGGCTGTGATGGGTCTTCATTGCTGTGCATGGGCTTTCTTTAGTTGCAGTGAGCGGGGGCTACTGTTAGTTGCTTCTCATTGTCGTGGCTTATCTTGTTGCGGAGCATGGGCTCTAGGCGTGCAGGCTTCAGTAGTTGTGGCATGTGGGCTCAGTAGTTGTGGCTTGTGGGCTCTAGAGCTCAGGCTCAGTAGTTGTGGCTCACAGGCTTAGTTGCTCTGCAGCATGTGGGATCTTCCTGGTCCAGGGCTCAAAACTGTGTCCCTTGCATTGGCAGGCAGATTCTTAACCACTGCGTCACCAGGGAAGCCACCCAAACACCATTTTTTGAGGACACTATCCTTTTTCCATTGTATGTTCTTTGCTCCTTTGTTGTAAATTAATTGTCCATATATGTGTGGGTTTATTTCTGAGCTCTCAGTCTGTTCCATTGACCTATGTATCTGTTTTTCTACCAATACCATGCTGTTTTGATTATGGCTTTGTAATATAGTTTAAAATGGGAGCGTGTCTTACTTCCAGGTTTATTTTTTTTTCTCAGGATCGCTTTGGCTTTTCAGGGTCTTTTGTGGATCCATATGAATTTTAGAATTTGGAGTTCTATTTCTGTGAAAAATGTCCTTGGGATTTTGATAGGGATTGCATTGAATCTGTAGGTTGCTTTAGGTAATATGGACATTTTAATAATGTTAATTCTTCAATCCATGAGCTTTCATTTCTTTGTGTCTTCTTCAATTTCTTTCAACAGTGTCTTATAGTTTTCAGTGTACAGGTTTTTACCTCCTTGGTTGAATTTATTCCTAGGTTGTTTCATTATTTTTGTTGTAATTGTAAATGGGATTGTTTTCTAAATTTCTCTTTCTGCTAATTCATTGTTAGTGTACAGAAATGCAACATATTTTTATGTTGATTTTATATCCTGCAAATTTACTGTATTTGTTTACTATTTCTAAGTTTTTTGGTGGATTTTTTTTTTTTTTTTTTTTGATAGGTAAGAAGTATATATTAATATCTTTTGTAAAGAGGTTTTCAGAAAATGAGGTTTGTGAGGATGGCTGTATTCCAGGTCTTGGGCAAGTTCCTGGAACAGCCTGCCAAGTGAGGTTCCTTGGCTTTGCCCAGAAAAGAATTGAAGAGCAAGCCATAGTAAAGTGAAAGCAAAGATACACATTCCATAGGCAGAATGTGGTCTGTCTCAGAAGGTGAGAGTGGCCCTGGGAGAAACACCCTCCACAGACAGAGTGTGGGCCATCTCAGAAAGTGAGAGCAGCCTGGTGGAGTCTTTAGAGTTTTCTATATATAAAATTATGTTACCCACAAATAGTGACAGTTCTGCTTCTTCCTTTCCAATTTTGATGCCTTTTATTTTTTTTTCTGGCCTACTTACTCTGGCTAAGACTTCTAATACTATGGTGAATAAGAGTGGGCATCCTCATCTTGTTCCTGATTTTAGAGGGATAGCTTTCAGCTTTTCACCATTGAGTATGTTGTTAGCTGTGGGTTTGTCATATATGGCCTTTATTATGTTGAGGTATGTTCCTTCTATACACACTTTGTTGAGAGTTTTTATCATAAATAGGTGATGAGTCTTGTCAAATGTTTTTTCTGCATCTATTGAGATGATCATAAGGTTTTTGTTATCCTTCATTTTGTTAATGTGATGAATCATGTTTATTGATTTGTGAATGTTGAACCATTCTTTCATCATTGGAATAAAGTCTACTTGATTATGATGTGTGATTCTTTGAATGTATTGTTGTATTTAGTTTGCTAATGAGTTAGGAAGCATTCCTTCCTCTTCAATTTTTTCAAATAGTTTGAGAAGGATAGGTGTGAACTCTTCTCTAAACATTTGGTAGAATTTACCTGTGAAGCCATCTGGTCCTGGACTTTTGTTTTATGGGGGAGCTTTTTTTTTTTTTTATGGTACGTGGGTCTCTCACTGTTGTGGCCTCTCCTGTTGTGGAGCACAGGCTCCAGACGTGCAGGCCCAGCGGCCATGGATCACAGGCCCAGCCACTCCGCGGCATGTGGGACCTTCCCAGACCGGGGCATGAACCCGTGTCCCCTGCATTGGCAGGTGGACTCTCCACCACTGTGCCACCAGGGAAGCCCAAGGGGGAGAGCTTTTTAATTACTGTTTCAGTTCTTGTACAAGTGATCAGCCTGCTCAGATTTTCTATTTCTTTATCATTCAGTCTTGGAAGGCTGTATGATTCTAAGAATTTGTCCATTTCTTCTAGGTTGTCCAATTTGTTGGCATGTAGCTGTTCATAATATTCTCTTAAAGAGCCTCTGTATTTCTGTGGTATCTATTGTTATTTCGCTTCTTTTGTTTCTGATTTTATTTATCAGAGTTTTCTCTCTTCTTAGTGAGTCTAGCTAAAGTTTTGTCAATTTTGTTTATCTTTTCAAAGAACCAACTCTTAGTTTCACTGATCTTTTCTATGGTTTGCTTGTTCATTTGTTTGTTTTTAGTCTCTATTTCATTTATTTCCACTCTGATCTTTATTGTTTTCTTTCTTCTACTGACTTTGAGCTTTGTGTGTTCTTCTTTGTATAGTTCCTTTAGGTGTAAAGTTAGATTGTTTATTTGAGCTTTTTGTTCGTTTGTTTCTTGAGCTAAGCCTATATTGCTACAAACTTCCCTCTTAGTACCATTTTTGCTTCAACCCGTAGATTTTGATATTTGGTATTTTCATTTTCATTTGTCTTCAGGTAATTTTTGATTCCTCCTTAGATTTCTTCATTGACCCAATAGTTGTTGAGTACCATGTTGTTCAGTCATTACATATTTGTGATTTTTTTTTAAGCTTTCTTCTTGTAGTTGATTTCTAGTTCCATACCATTGTGATTGGGAAAGATGCTTGATATGATTTCAAACTTCTTAAACTTATTGAGACTTGCTTTCTGACTGAACATATAGTCTGTCTTTGAGAAAGTTCTATGTGCCCTTGAGAAGAATGTGTATTCTGCTACATTAGGATGGAATGTTCTGTACAAATCTATAAATCCATCTGGTCTAATGTTTCATTTAAAACTGCTGTTTCCTTGTTGACTTTCTGTCTGGATGATCTGGCCACTGAAGTAGGGTGTTAACATTCTCTACTATTATTGTGTTGCTGTCAGTTTTTCCCTTTAGGTCTGTTAATAATTATTTTATATATTTTGGTGCTCCTACCTTTTTGATGCTCCTACCTTTTTACTTTCTTGCTTTCTTTTTCTTACTTTTTTTTTTTCCATGTGCAGGATTTGTCATTTGCAAATACTTTTTTAACATCAGTTGTGCTTAAACTATTCTCTTATCCAGAATTTGCACTGGCCTTCCCATATTTACTACTTTACTTACTTCTTCTTTTGCCCTTTCTCAAATTAGTCTTTGCTTTTTCAGTTGCTCCAGAACCTATTTTCTGACTAGGTAAATATACCCTCAGAGTTCAAACAACAGAATCTTGTAAAATAGTGGTAAATAAAGAGGAGCAGTAAATAAAATTGCTTGTCAACCCCACTGTCTCAGGCTCATATTTAGTTTGCCTGGAATTATTTTCATGGCTCCATCATTTTCAGTGTTAGAATAACAAACTTCTTTAGAGTGCTTTGATTTTATTTGTCCCTCTAGTTTGTGTTCTTGGTTCTTTCTCTCCCACCTTTAGTTGAGTGTTTAATTAATTGCTTTGCTTCTATTCTGTCATGTAGGACTAAAGATTTGCTTCAAAGTAGGAACTTGGCACCACCTATTTTTTCCAAATAGATTAGTATTCATTATTGTTAACTCAGACTATAGTAATTTGAGTAAGTAGTGATCTGAGAAGTGTTTCTTAATTTTAAAATATTTGGAAAGGGTTTAGTTTTGTTGTAAATTATATTATTTATTTCTGGGTTATTATCCTGCAGTCAGAGAATGTGGTTCATTTTTCAAGGCTTTTTGTGTATGCATATGAAAGTGATTATACGACCAACTTTTGGAAATATTCCATGAACACCTGAGAAGAATTATAGTCTATTTTATTTACTGTATTATTATCAGTTCATCCTCATAACTTACATTATTCAGATTCTGTACACACTTATTTTGGAGTCGGGGGCAGGAAAGAGGCTCTGGGAAGACAGAGATTAAATTATTGCTCCTGTCAATTTTTCCTCTCATTTGTAAAATTTCTTTCCATGTATCTTTCTCCATTGTTATTCAGCAATATAAATTTAATCTGGTTAATGATTTTCTTGTATAAAATATTGTTATCCCTGTTTCCTTTTTAGTTATATTTGTTGATAAACCTTGGCTATTGTTATTTTGTAGGTTAGTCAACTGAGTATCTAGAACACCTTTACCTAAGAGTCTTTAAATCAGTTTTATTTACTGATAAAATGAATGTGTTCAATCTTTTAAAATCTTGTTTGTGAATGCTTTTTATGCTTCCTTATTGTATCTTGGGTGTTTTGTTTTTACTCTATAATATATATTACCCCAAGGAGTAAGAGTTCCTCTCTGCTCTCCATGCCAAAAATTTTACTTGCTATGAAGAGTCCTGTCCCAAAATAGAGTGCCATGACAGGACAAGTAAATCTGCCCAGTTTTGAGGTTCCGTATCTTGTCCATTTGGCTCTCACCTTAAGTTATTGTAATGGGTCAAACTGTGTACCCCCAAAAGATATTTTGAAGTCCTAACCCTAAGTACCTGTGAATATGACCTCACTTGGAAATAGGGTCTTTGTAGATGTAATCAAGTTGAGGTCGTTAGGGTGGTCCCAAATCCAGTACAAGTGGTGCCTGTATAAGAAGGGTAAAGATACAGGGAGAAGATGGCCATGTGACAATGGAGGCAGAAATTGGAGCAATGCATCTACAAGCCAAGGAATGCCAAAGGTTGCTGGCAAACACCGGAAACTAAAAGAGGCAAGGAAGGATTCGCCCCTATGGGTTTCAGAGGTAGCATGGCGTGGCCAATAGCTTGATTTCAGACTTCTAACCTCAAGAACTGTGGGACAACACATTTCTGTTCTTTAAGCCACTCAGTTTGTGATTCTTTTTTTCAGCAGCCTTACAGAACTAATACACTTATGTCCTACAATTTAGACTTTATCAGTAATAAAGGTAATTTTGGTGCCCTGCCCCTCACCCTCTGTTGTCTTATTTTTCAGTTGGTTCAGAACTTAGGTAGGCCCCTGAAAATCTCAACATTTTGGTGCAATGGCTGGAAAATTTGGAAAACAAAACAAAAAAACCAGGAAAGGTGTTTAGTAGACCAAACTTCAAATTCAACAGAATCTTCCTGAATGGAGCTAAAGAGAGCAGAGGGAAAGAAAACCCTACAGGCTTACCCTACATTGTAGAAAACAATGCAGCAGAAAGAAATGCCACATGTGGCCTGCAATATTCAAATGCAGAAGAAAGAGTATCTTGAGGCAGAAGTATATTTTTCCTCATCGGGACCCAGGGATAGAAGCTTCGGAAACATCAGCAGCAGCTGCAGTTCAGGAATTTGCTGAAAGGGACTGTCAGGCTGAAACAGACATGGGAACCGAGGAAGCAAATCTACATTTTCCAAGAAGAGTGTCTCAAATATCTCTCGCTGACAGAGGAGCCGGTATGCAGGGTAGTTTTCCCCAAGATCTGGTAAATACACAGATCAAAATCAACCTCTTTCTGGGAAATTTCTCTCAACTGATTTTAAGTTTTAGGTTATCATTCCAGACAATTAACATAAATTAATTGACCCATAAATAAAACCAAGATTTTCTTCTTCATTCTGATACCTTGAGCTTCTACTGTGGTCTTTGGCAACCCTAAGTACAGGAATGGTAGGAACATTGTTTTGCCTGGAATGACTGATTTGGGGTCTGTGAACTGCTTATTTTTATACATTCGTGTGAGGCCAGAACTGTGATGATCTCATGGATTGTTAACTATTTAGACTTGTGTTCAACAGTAATATGGGACAGTGGCCAAAACAGTGAAGAACCAGGACAACAGTTCCTGTTCACTCTTTCCTACCCACTGCCACCTTGGGTCCCTCTCAGGGATCTAGACAGTTGGGGAGGAGACAGGCGAGGACTCAAGAGGAAGATATAGAGCTTTCTGCCAACACAGACTTGTGGGGACTCTATAACTGTATCTGCATTCCAAGCTGACATGTGGATAATATAATTTTGAAGTATTTGGAAAGCTTTCCTTAATATCTAACCCAAATCCCTTCTGCTGCTAGATAAGCATATTCAATGGCTAATTTCTTTTTCTTTCATTTTGAGGAAATGGGCATAATATACATCCCTATCAATAAAACCCTTACATCCATATTAAACTTTTGAATGAAAGTCACAACTAGTGACACTCAAACTGCTTTTCTTGACTGGTACATTTTACAAAATAAATAAGCACATTTGAATGGCTTTAGTCATGGACAACATTCTCCAGGCCAACCATATACCCCATTGCCCTTATTGTTACAATGAGCCTGATTTACACTTTTGTGTTGTCTGCTGGCCCCTGTAGACTTGTGAGTTTGCCAGCTATGCTTAACAGTTTTCAAAGTCATTTCACCTATATTGTTTACCTTGCTCTTCACAACAGCCCCACAGGAGGGTTACACTAGCTACTGTCATTCTCCCTTTTCAGATGAAGAAATGCAGACTCTAAGGGGTTAACTGACTTGCTGAAAGTAAACACACAATTACTTAATGGTAGATCTAGAGTCAGCAGTTTTTTTTTTTTTTTTTTACCATAAAGCACTGCCTTTCTAAGCAGATAGAGAATAAATGTATTCCAATCACCTTGTTCTCCATTGCGTTAAGTTTTCCCACATAGTTGTTAGAATATTAAAAGGTATAATAAATGATTGAACAGTTGTGAGAGGAAAAAGGCATTATTACAATTGTTTGCTTAATGTTTTCAATGAAGTAAAATCACATGCTGTGACTATTTACAATAGCCAAGACATGGAAATATCCTAAATATCCATCGACAGATAAATGGATAAAGAAGATGTGAGATATATATATATATATACACACACACACACACACACACACACACACACACACAATGGAATACTACTCAGCCCTAAAAAAGAATGAAATAATGCCATTTACAGCAATATGGATGGGCCTAGAGATTAGCATACTAAGTGAAGTAAATCAGAAAGAGAGAGACAAATACCATATGATATCACTTATATGTGGAATCTAAAATATGGTGCAAATGAATTTATCTATGAAACAGAAACAGACCCACAGACATAGAGAACAGATTTGTGGTTGCTAAGGGGAGAGGGTTGGGGAGGGATGCATTGGGAGTTGGGGTTAGCAGGTATAAACTAGCATATATAGAATGGATGAACAACAAGATCCTACTGTATAGCACAGGGAACTGTATTCAATATCCTGTGATAAACCATAATGGAAAAAAATATGAAAAAGAATGTGTATATATATATACACACTCTTTTTCTTATTCTTATACATATGTATGTATAACTGAATCACTCGGCTGTACAGTAGAAATTCACACAACAATGTAAATCAACTATACTTCAATAAAATAAATTTTAAAATGAAATAAAATAAAATCACGTGCTGTGAATAATTTGTGATGATGTCCTAGGCAAACACATTATGAGAACTATAAAAATGATGTATTGCTATCTTAATTACTCAAGCATTGTTCTTTTTGGAGAGATTCCCAATTCTAGTCAGCTACCTTAGTTTACCTTTAGTTGCCAAGTAGAGCCACCTACATTTACAGTAAGGTAGCTAGAGAAGAGAAGATCTGGTCAGGGATCAGGAAAGATGCTGGAAAGTCTTTAGAAATTTTGAGGGCTCAGTTACCCTTCTAAAGGCCTCACCAGAACAGCCCTCAGCTTTTTGAGCCCAGAATTATAGTAAATGGATCTTCTTTATCATCACCAAATGAGAACAAAACTGCTCCCTTTCTTGAGATGACTTAACTCTGAAACTGAAGATCTGCTGAGAGTCTGCAAAATTCTTTTTGTAAAGTGTTAGTGCTTTGAAATACTTAACATCTGTAAAATAATGAGGAAGTTCGCTTGAAAAAGTTATGATCCAAAGAACTGGGTGATGTGGATGGACCTAGAGTCTGTCATACAGACTGAAGTAAGCCAGAAAGAGAAAAATATCATATATTAATGCATATATGTGGAATCTTGAAAAACTGGTACAGATGAATCTATTTGCAGGGCAGGAATAGAGACATAGATGTAGAGAACAGACATGTGGACTCAGGTGGGGAGGGGAGGGTGGGACAAATTGGGAGATTAGGTTTGACATCAATACACTACCATGTGTAAAATAGAGAGCTAGTAGGAACCTGCTGTATAACACAGGGAGCTCAGCTCAGTGCTCTGTGATGACCTAGAGGGGG
This sequence comes from Neophocaena asiaeorientalis asiaeorientalis, assembly GCF_003031525.2. NCBI lineage: Eukaryota > Metazoa > Chordata > Mammalia > Artiodactyla > Phocoenidae > Neophocaena > Neophocaena asiaeorientalis. Next base: position 2,635,983 of record NW_020174046.1, on the reverse strand, counting down.
TGGGATGTGGGGGAGGCTGGGAGGGAGGCCCAAGAGGGAGGGGATATATGTATACATATAGCTGATTCATTTCATTGTACAGCAGAAACTAACACAATATTTTAAAGCAATTATACTCCAATAAAAAGAAGTTTTAAAAAACTAAATAAATAAGAAGAGAGGAAGACTCTGAAGCAGTACACCCCAGTGGGGAAGAGTCACTGATCACTGATATTGTTTAGAAATGCTGGCCTGTGGTTGTAATAAAAGCAGACGGGCATCTAGTTGGCTTTAAGTTTCTCCACAGACATTGCAGTCTCTTACTGCCTGAACCCAAGGTGAACTCCTTCCACCCACCCACCCCCAGGCACTCCACTGCAAAAGGAGAACGACACTTTGATTAAATTCTAGACACTACAAATGGTGCCTTGGGTTCTCTATAGTAATGATGACAAATACCAATGGAAATACAGATCTTGTGGAACTTATAATAAAAGTTTAATTTAATTTTCTCCTAGCTTTATTGAGATATAATAAACATCTGGTTTAATTTTTAAATTAGTCACTTAGTTATTACATAAATGAGCTTCAAAAGAAAAAAGGTGAAATAGTCTAATCTATTTAATGGAAAAAAATATTAAATGCTTAAAATTTTTATATTACAGTCTATAAATGGAGGAGTTGAAAAACATGTAGTTCCTGCCTTTAAGGGACTTTAGGAGCCATTTTGATGAAAGAGAGGACAGTTATTATAAAAGAGCTTTCCTATACCACAAAAAATAAAGAATTTAAACATTTGAGAAAATCTGAAAAGTTCCTGTAAAAACACCAGAATGAACACCTCTTAATAGTACATACATAATTTATTACTAATATGATTAGGTTTAAATCATTTCTATTTCTGTTACTTGGACTAGGTGTGTATATATGTGGAAGGAAAGAGAGAGAGGAAAAAAGAGCATTTATACAAAAACTGAACTGCTTAAGCTGTATATGGATGTAATTAAATAGACAACAGTTCTTGGAGAAAGTAGCAGTTGAATCTCTTTAATTAACATTAGAAATAAATAAAAATGGACACTTTTTCCTGAATCAGACAGACCTATAATCACAGTTGTACCTAATAATTGAATTTAAAGGTTAAGCAAGATGGTTCTCTGTACAAACTTACCTTTATAATTGTACCACTCTTTCAAAAGGCACTTATAAAAATATGACTATTTAAACAATATAGAAAATACATATACTAATATCTTAACAGAGTTTACACTTTATCTCAGGTTAGAAACTCTTGTCATACTTAGAGATGTGGAGAGATTTGCTTTTAATAACTTGAATATGTGCCCCATGAATGAATGAAACAATAACCAGCAAGCAAAATGAGTAGAGGATATTTAACTTTCAGGGACCAAACAATAGGCAAACCTAAACAAGAGAGAATCTTCACTTAGCTAGAAAAAGAATTTTATCAGCCCTGGAAAACCTTATAGCCTACCTCAGCATTGTTAATTGCTGGGTTTGCTATAATTCAATGTAAGAGCTTTTAGTTCCTTATAAATCCCACAGTTGCCTATTGCAATGATCTTTAGGGTGGGTTGGGCATACCAGTAGCTTTATAGCAATAAAGGACTGTCTTGAAATCTGCTGGTTCCTTACTCGTTTTTTTACTGCTGGCCAACACTGACTCAAATTTACAAGCGTTCCCTTAGACCTTTCTTAAACCTGTTTGGGAAAAGATTAACTTCAAACACAGACATTGTAGTATATGTGTAATACACAAATCCACTCCTAGCCATTTCTGTGTATTTCTCACAGGGATGGAGGCATCACATTTCTATCATGAGGAAGGAAACAGATTTAAATGTGCTAAAAATTCTTCAGGTATTTATAAAATAAACTTGGAAAAAGGCTGTGGAATATGACTGCTTAATAGTACTAGGCTATGTGCTGAAATTATGATTATATGTTCCCCAAAAATAGTATTTACCTTTTGTGAAGGAAAAAATAGAAATAAAATGAGTCACACATCATTTTAATAATTAATCTCTATTATCATTATTTTAAAAAGCAAAAAATATATATCCTTCTAACTCCAGAAGAGATCACATTTAAACTGTTCAAAATAGAATAAATTTTCTTCAAGAAACATTATTTGAACATCTAGTATACAATAGCACTCAGCTTGATGCCATAAAGCAGTACTTCTCAAAGTGTACCTGAACTCCTAACAGCAGAATAGAGAGAACTACCTCCATGAAACTGGAGAGGACAGATCTATTGTCTCAGACAGGATAGGCTAGATTGTGCTGCTGTAACAAACATCCTCAACATTTGCCTAAAACAGAGAAGGGTTCTTCTCATTCCCACTTTATATTCATTACAAGCTGACTGAGGAATCTGTTTAGTGTCATTTTTCCTTTCAAGTTCCAAGCTTGAAGAAGTTGCTATCTGAAATATTGAAAATCACTTTATCAAAAGAAAAGAAAGCTCTGGAAGGCTTCACACCGGCAATTAAATGATCTGCTCACAAATATTAGACAGAACCAGGCATTCAGCTTTAGGTTTCAAGAAGGATTATCCATCCATGGGCCCAGAAAGAAAGGCGAGCCAGATCTCAGTGAGTGCCACACATTTCCCTAATTATTTTCCCTTAAAATAATTCAAATTTTGCATTCTGCTTCATGCTAAATCCATTACTATAAAAATAAGGTTTTTAATTACCACTAGGTAAAATTGACAACCGAAATAAATTTTTATTCTGTGGCACTGGAATATACAGTGGTCAGATCATGAAGGACATGTTCAATCACACAAAGAGCTTTGCACTTTATCCTGAGGGCAATTAAATCCGTATTTAAAAGGGGCTGTAAAATGATCAGAATTTTCATTTGAAAAGGTTATTCTGTTTTCCAGTGCGGAATGTGTTTAGATACAGAGCACCCCTTCAGACTGAAGGCAGGGAGACCAATTAGGAGGCTTATAGAAATCCAGAGATGATGGTGACACTGAACAAAGATTGTATAATCAGATTGGATAGAAGTGGACAGATTTGAGAAATATCAAAAAGTCCAACAGAAAAGACTTGGTGATTGGTTATGGAGGCTACAAAAAAAGGGAAAGTCTAGGGTATTCCCAAATTTGGCCAACTAGGCAGGAGTTGACAACCATTCTCCGAGAAGAGAACAGAGATGGAAGAGCTAATTTAGGAAGAAGAGTTGAAGACTTCTGTTTTGGACTTGTTGAGTTAGAGGCATGTAGTAGATAATTCATGTAAGTCTATTAATTCATGTAAGCCTATTAATTCATTCCTGTGTTCAGCTATGTCTACGCACTTACACAGAGCAATAGATTCCTATTTTTATTTAAGCTACACTGACTCAGTTTTCTGTCACTTGCAACTGAGAACACCTGACTAATCCTTGATGAGAGTGGGACACCCAAAAGGAGTCACTGGAAAGTCATTTGAAGTACTGGAAGCCATCTTGAGCAGCTAACAGGGATTGGAAAGGAAATTATCTATTGGAAGGATATTCAACTCAATCTCTGAGATTCCTCTTGTTTCTAAGATTCTATGAGAGTATTTTAACATCCCCCTAGAAAAATTCTTCCCCCCTCCCTTCTCCTTCACGGTGAAAATGTCAACACTTTAACACCACTCTTGCATTATTTCTCCTGATTAATGATTATTTCTAAACAGCTACTTGGTAGCTTTATGACTGGGATAGGGACAAACAGGGAAGAGAGGAGTTAGGAAGATATTGTTCAGAATAGAAAGCACACTAAGTTAACACTAATCCTAAAAAATGAAAACGGTTTAAGTCGTTATGGAGATTGTTTCCGCCTATTCTTCATATTTTCCATCAGGTCCAGTTAACTTGGATAATATCAGTCCAGCCTGGGCGGATTAATGAAGTGTGATGTTTGCATGAATGTTTGGAATCAAAAGATCTGAAAAGATATTGCTAGGACCAGAGGAACTAGCAGCCACAATTCCAGCCTTAGGGTCCCAGTTTGAAAATGAGATTTCCTATCACACTTAGCTTACATAAGAGACTAAGCAATTTCCACCCTTGTAATATGTGTATGTGATGCCACATCCTCCAGCCCTATGAGGGCTGAGCCTCTGTTATAGTCATCTCGATATCTCTTTCCTCTTCTCTTCCAATAACCTCCCTCCCCAGTGTCTAGTACAGAGCTTTGCACACAATCAGGACTAAATAAATATCTACTGAGGGTATTAAAATGTAAAAAGCAGAATCTTCTGGAATACCCACAATCAAACGTACTTATAAGAAAAAGAAATCACACAGATGTTTTCGTAATAAGCAGAACCCAAATTAGTCATTCATGATTTCTGCTGATCATATTAGAATCACCTCGACTTAAAAAAATAATGCACACACACTCAAAATATCACTGGCTTTTTTCCATATAAGCAATATTTAAACATGAAGCAAGCTGGGAAGGGGAATAAAAGCCTTTAGCTGCAGATGATTCTTAATCACAAACCATTTCCTTTGTGCGAGTAGTCCTGCTGGCATTCCCTGGAAATTAACCTTTGCTTCTGCTTGTTACCTGATGCGTTGCATGAATAAAAAGTATGCGTGACAGAACCTCATGTAGTCACCCGGCCCAAAGGAAGCGTGAGCATACAGCACCCTCTGACTCAGCAAAGAGAGGTGCTGGGTCACCCATCTAATACAGAGAGACACACTAGCTGATTCAGAAAACCCATGCTCACCACAAGAAAAAGAAGGAATTCAGCACCAAGTGAGCCGGGCCTCCCGGAAATTAATCATTCTCTTTTTAAATTTAAATTTGCGTGTATTTGAGTCACAGCCCTATGATAATAATATGAGTTTCAGAGACTTTGAGATCTTTAGAAGAAAGATACATTGTAAATATGAATGGTGATAAAGCAAAGTGTGGGAACGTTAGGGCAGTTGAAAGGATCTCGGGGTTCACGCGTTATTCCTTTCCATATGTTCAGGTCAACCTCTGCAAACAGGGCAATATTCTCCTGTCATGTTCCTCCAGTCTCTTGTGGGGGAGTGGTTAAAGAAGAAGATGAAGAAAGATGAAGACAAAGACAAACACGAAGAAGCAGAACTGGAAGAGAAGAATGAAAAGAAGGAGAAATTAATATCCTTTGCAGTCACCAAAATAAAGGATTTTTTGTAAAGCTCTCTGTGTTGTTAATGTATGTTTATATTCCATGTATAGACATACACTTACGCCCATTTTTAAGATTTTAATTTTTATTGCATAAAATATAACTCCAAGTGTAGCCCATCTGCAAATAAACTACAGAAGCTGTCTAAATGCAATATGAATACTAAGACCATGGGAGCTGTTCAGTGTGGTGGTTAAGAAATCTGGCTTTAGAGCAGACACTCTGAGGTGGCTTCAAATAGAATTTCCACCACTTGAATTTAGACATGTTATTTAAACCTTAAAACGCTCAGTTTCCTCCTTTGTTTATCAGAAATAATAATACCTATCTTACTGGGTTTCATTAAAGGTCAAATGAGATAATGTCTATAAAAAGATTAGCTGGGATCCTAACATTTGGTTATCAATAAATGATAATCGTTATTATTAATTGTAGGAGTATTGACCCTGACTTCAGGTAATCAAGATTAGTGAAATTCTGTACACTTAGAAATAGATCATTCTATCTTTCTTTCCTTTGCTTCTCTAACTCATCATAGCCAAGTTCTAGAAACCTGAATGGCCTGCAAGTCCTAGTTAGTGGGTATAATTGCTCTCTTTATTGTAATTATTCACAGTACTGCTAGCTTCACATTTGCATTGCTAATAAACCTTTCAAAGTGTGCTGACATTTAGGTTAGTTTCAAATGATCAAAACTTTACAAGTGTCCATAATGAGCCCCAAATATTCAGAAATCATAAATTACTTTAAAAAAATTTATAGAGAAGTACAAACTGGTATCCTGAAAACAAAAGAACTTTCTCTGTCACAACACTAACATTCATTCAGAAATGTTCCCTTAGGTCAGGAAACTACTTAAAGTAAAGAAACCAGCAGATAACTGGTGTTTAGAGACAATTATCGTGGGGTGTGGCCAAGACCCCCCCCCCACCCTATGGAGACCTTGGAATAATAATATCTATTTGAGCCCTTACTATTCACGCATCCCTAGTCTAAAAGCTTTGCATGTGTTAACTCATTTTATTTTCATAACCATCCCACAAGGTACTATTTTTATTCCCATTTTATGAGTAAGAAAACTGAGGCACTGAGAGATTAATTTGCTTGGTCAAGATCATGGTTAGCAAGTGGGCAGTCAGTATTCAAATACAGACAGTGTTAAACACTATTTCCCTGGGATGTGTTTTCCTCTATAGCCACTGGTGAAAGTTATAAATGTTAAGCATAGCTTGAATTTACTGTACTGTATTGTTAAAAATTTACTTTTGCTATGAACTGCTAAACAAAAATAGGTTAATATTGGGAGGAAAATTTTTTCTCTACTGACTTGGGTCTTGTGCCTGGGGGCCTGCAAATTAACTGACAGATTAACAGGAGAGAAGACAAGATTTATTTACACATATGTGTGGGAGTTGCTTAGCAATGAGTAAGGTTTATATATATCAACTTAACCAAGGTAGGGGCTGGTTTAGGACTTCAGTGGGAAAGCATGGAAAGTTCTGTTGGGCTTTTCGATGCTTGTGGGAATGGGTGGTCAGTCTCCACAGCAACTGAATTTTCTGGAAACTCCTCTGAGGGGTTAATGTTAGGTGTACCCTCAGGAGGTTCCACTTTAGTCAGATAAAGCAAAGTTCAGAGAAGATTTCCTGCTGTAGCTTCTGTAGCTCAAATATTTTCATTTAAAAATGATCTTTATACCAACTCTGAGGGTCCAAATATGCCCCTACACTAATATCATCATCTCTCAGGTGGGGAACAAGGATAGCAGAAATAGATTGCATTCAAAGTTAATTTAGATTAGCTTTGTATAATCTGCATCAGTAATTAGTTCTAGTTACTGTGTTTGAAAGTCAAGCATTCTCTATATCTACAAGTAATATATAGTAACATAATATTCATTAGTGCTTGGACCACAGGAGGTGCCAACTAAATATTTATTGAATGAATAAAAGAATCATTGTAAATATTAAATTGTCTTACACCAATCTAAATACATAGTAGGTTTCCATATACTTGTTGCTATCACTTACTTGAAATATCATTTTATTTATAAATGAACATGACAAATATTTGTGAGAATTACCACTTGAACTTAGGGAAAATCCATTGTCTTTTCCATTGAGTAGATCAGCATCGGCCAGTCACTTCTCAGAACTCAGAGTTTAAAACTCACTGGCATGTTGAGTGATGAGCTATCACGAAGATGGTCCCTCTACGTCAGGCCTCGGCCAAGTGTCGGAGGAGGTAAACTCAACTAATCCATGTTCATTCATGGACCAGTTTCCTCAAGCCCTCCACTCAAAGATTTCTCTGCCACCTGCCTTGGTATCCTTCATTTATTCAGTGAACAGCAAGAGTTGAAACTGGTACCTCCCCCAGAAGCATACATTTTAGCAGACCTCAAAGGTGTAACCTAGAAGGAAGAAGCATGCCCAGAAGTATTTTATTCATACTTTCACCAATTCAACAAATATTTATTCAGTACACACCATGGCCCAGAAACTATTCCAGCTGCTGGGAATACATTGCATGAAACGAAACTGACCAAAATAAATAAATAAATAAATTCCTGCCTGCCCTCATAGAGTCTACATTCTAGTGAGCATTTCAGGCAATTGTCAGTCATCCAAAAAACCCTTCAAAGTACAATCAAAAGAAACATTAAAATGTCCAGAAACAATTGAAAATGATGAATCCTCAGAGCACCAACAAGACAGAGTAAACATGGTCTTTGGGGGCTGACTGAGCTGGGTTCAAATCCTGCCCCTACCATCTACCTGCTATGTGATTGTTGCAGACAAGCTGCTGGTTTTCTCACCAGTGAAAATGCAGCATAACAACATCTTTAGCATACAGCTCTTGAAAGTATTAGACAAAATAATGTAGGTATATTTGGGGAGGCTCAATTTCAGCCCCCCAAAGTTGAATTACAGTCTGTGCTTCTACTCTGAATAATCACTTAAAGTTGTAGTATGATTTACTTTTTATATTTATTGTAATTTTTGTTGGAATGTCTAATCCAATATTTTGAAGTCTCCTGTATCCTCAGAAAATGACCAGTCTTTTCATTCATTTGATTCACTAGCAAAAATTAACAGAGCCCTTACCACGTGGACTAGGCACTAGGTACACAGGATTAAATAGAACAGAAATAGTACCTGTCCTCATGGGCTGACTCGCTAATTGGTGACAAGGACAATAAACAAGTAAACAATTAAAGTTATAGTTGCAAAATGTAATGTGGTCATCAAGTTCAAAAACAGCCCCTCCTCATCTGCCCTTGTCATCCCTTCTGGTCTTTTGGGGGGCTTTCCTCTAACAATATCTCCTCTATTTCTTTCTTTTTTTTTTTTTTGCGGTACGCAGGCCTCTCACTGTTGTGACCTCTCCCGTTGTGGAGCACAGGCTCCGGAAGCACAGGCTCAGCGGCCATGGCTCACGGGCCCAGCCGTCCCGCGGCATGTGGGATCCTTCCGGACCGGGGCACGAACCCGTATCCCCGGCATCGACAGGCTGCGCCACCAGGGAAGCCCTCCTCTATTTCTTGAACCTGTCTATTTCTGCATAATCTTTTCCCTCAACTTAAGAGCAGACACAAGTCTCTCTCATTCTTAAACAAAACCAATGACATCACCCCAGGATCACGTGCCCCTTTGTGATGGATGCTTTATTTCCTCCTTACCTTTTGCAACCAAGCTCTGCAGTCTGTTCCTACTTCTTCATATCTTAGGCAGTCTTCTACTCTTTGAGGATAAGGACGTCTCCAGCCACACAGAGCCCTCCACCACCACTACTCCCACACACATCCCACGGTGCTCCAAGTCACCAAGTGACCTCTCCATGACCAAATCTACCATTCCTGGCCTTCTACTGCACTTCCCTCTGTGGGTCATTCTCTCACATTCAAATTCCTCTTTTGGCTTCAATGACCCTGTGCTCTTCTAACCTTGACCTTTCTCATTCTGCCTAGATGATTCTTTTTTTTCTCCCTGTCTTCTCATTTCTCAGGCATCTTTCCTTGTCTATTTCTCTGCTCCTCTACATAAATCCTCCCTAGAAGTCTGCATCTATTCTTAGAGTTTAGCTTCCTTTAACATGTCTTTATTGTGATGGTCCCTCCACTGTGATGATACATACTCAGACCTTCCTCAGATAACTACTGTGCTAGTCAAAACTAGTTCAAGGATGGTGTCTTCCAGAAAAGTTGTAAGTCTGCATTAGATGTCCTTTACCCCAAATGCTGTAACATTCTGGGCATTCCCTAGTCTCTTTCACCTTAAAAACCAGCAACAAACACACTCTTTTTTTAAAAAAATATTTCTTTACTTATTTTTTGGCTGCATCAGGTCTTAGTTGCAGCATGCGGGATCTTTTGTTCCAGCACACAGGCTTTTCATTGTGGTGCCCGGGTTTCTCTCTAGTTGTGGAGCGCGGGCTCCAGAGTGGGTGGGCTCAGTAGTTGCGGCATGCAGGCTTAGTTGTCCCATAGCATGTGGGATCTTAGTTCCCCATCAGGGGATCAAACTGGCTCCCCTGCATTGCAAGACGGATTCTTAACCATTAGACCATCAGGGAAGTCCCCAAACACACTCATTTAACCTTATACCTCCCTCCAGCTACAGCCCCATGTCTTTGCTTCTTATTATAGCTAAGGTGACCATATGTAACAGTTTCCCTGCTTTATGCCTGCTGTTCTGGTATACCATCTGGTTTAACATTTGTCCCAGAATTTTTCTTTTTAATAATGAGGTAATATTACTAATAGTTGATTCAAAATAAGTTGGAATGGGTGTGATAGACCTCTTGTTTTTTACTCCAGCATCTGTCTTGGTTCCAGCTCAGAGTATGTGAGTCACATACCAGTGAGTGGAGTTCTCACTTTAACACTTGGTTAAATCTGAAAGACAGCAGTGGTAACACATCACTTCTTCCCTGACCCTTTTGTGATACAGCATAACTACATCCTTGCTCTCAGGAGCAACATGCTATTTGCTAGCTGGTAAAAAAAAGATGCTCAGACACAAGCAGCTGGGGAAAACTAACTCCTTCTGGACCTAGATGGGGTACAACAGCCTGCCAAACTGTGGCCCATGCCATGAACTAAGAGAAGCACAAGGCACAAATGACAGTGTCAGTGAGGAATGTGAGGACTCATAGGTTAGATGTAAGAAAAATACACAAAAGAATGGAGGCTGAGTAGTCCTACCTTAAAGCATATAATCTATTTATGTGCCTTTAAATTACTTATTTATTGTTTGCTTGATAAAACATTTCTATTTTTCAATAAACTCTTTTGGTAGCAACAAACTCAAAAAATGAAAATGCAAGTTCAAAATTAAGTTCTGAATTTCCATTTCTCAGGAAACAGTTGGTGAAGAACTTTTGTTGACATTAACACAGAATGTTAATTGCGTAGAATGTGTGTTGACATTAATATTCACCACAGGGGCCAAAACCAGAAGATACACATGTTGAAAAAACATCAACATCTATTGAAAAACTTAGTAGCAAGTTTAAAAGAACTATGCCCAAAGGTGATCATTCCACATGTGTAGCTACAGAAGCTGCATGTGCATACCATTCTACAAGGCATGACTTTTCATTTAGATCCAATGACTGTTCTTGTTAATTAATTTTCCCCACTTTTATTCCAAGTTTTCTTTTACATGGGCAAAAAGGAAGTGATGGCTATCAATATGTTGATTTCATTAGCAGAAGACACTTGCAAACATTAAAATTATGCCTGTTTTGTATTAGTAATATTATATACTCCAAACAAAATATCAATTAAGTTAATTCCAATGAAGTTTTGATTATTTAACTCATTTCATGTACTATAATAAAGTTTTGGGGGGACTTCCCTGTTGGCACAGTCGTTAAGAATCTGCCTGCCAATGCAGGGGACATGGGTTCAAGCCCTGGGCCAGGAAGATCCCACATGCCATGGAACAACTAAGCCCGTACACCACCACTACTGAGCCTGTGCTCTAGAGCCCACAAGCCACAACTACTGAAGCTCACGCGCCTATCCCGTGCTCTGCAACAAGAGAAGCCACCGCAATGAGAAGCCCGCGCACCGCAACAAAGAGTAACCCCTGCTCACCGCAGCTAAAAAAAGCCCGTACACAGCAACGAAGACCCAATGCAGCCAAAAATAAATAAATAAATTTATTAAAAAATAATAATAGTAAAGTTTTTGGAAGTTCATTCTGTAAATGTTGAAACATTTGGCATTATTGTAAATATTATTATAAATCTACTTTATATTCAACACTGAAGATAATTTGTGTGTGAAGGGTGATAATACAGAAACGAATGTTGGTAGAGCACAGAATCACTATTAAACACAGTTTTGCTACTAAATAACAAACTTTGGAGCACATATGTTCTAGGAATTGGTTCTTGTACTCCCAGAGTTCATAACGGCATACAAAAGTTTGTGGTAATGCACTGATCATATTAGAAACATTTTTATATTTACCCAAAGTAACTAGATTACTAAATAATTGAATATAAACATCATTTCAGCATAGCAGTAAATTCTTTTCCTCTTTACTGCCTGACATCAGTTGGAGTTTAGAAGTGTCTTTTTGAAATATTTCTTTGTGATGCAACCAAACCATCCTATAATGGTAACAGGCTTTCTGTAAACAAGTTCTCTAAATTTTGGTTGTATGTTGTTTAGAATCAGCTTGAAATCTTTAATCAAAGCAGTCAACACATGGAACACCAAAAAAGCCTTCAAATTGTGAGGCTCTTCACAAATTGAAATGATTGGAAATAAAGCTTACAAATATGAGGGCATGGAAATTGATCCCTACAAAAGCAAAAAGGAACTGAATATATTAGGTGATGAGAGCTCACTCTTTATGCAAGATTTCATTGTGAAACTCTATAATTGTGTTTTAGAATATTTTAATTTGTGGGGAGCATATTTTGATATAGCACCTTTTGTTACTGGGAAAAAATTCATATTTCATACAGAAGTGGAAAGAAATTGAGAAGGCTTATAATTTTATAACCTCAAAATTTGTACAATAATCAAAAGAATTATAAATGGAGATGAGTATATTAGAGACTTTTGTCTCACCAAAGTATTTTAAAACAAAGATGATTTGAATGAAGGGGAAAAGACAATAACTTAAAAAAAAATTAGCTCAAATATTTAACAGTATATTATCTCCTGACACTGCTGGAAAAAAAAGAAAGAGAGAGAGAGAGAGAATTGAGAACGTCCTCAATTAACAGAATTTGCTCTGAGCTTACCATGTATCCCAGCACCAGTAGAGAGAGGGTATTCTTTATTTAAAATACTGTGTTTTACAAGGAAGAGTAAATAAAGTGTCACATTTTCAAATTTTAAGTCATAAAATGAAACACTGAAGAAGATTGCAGGCAGCTTTATGGAAAAAAATTCCAGATAATAAAACCACATTAGAAAAAATACATTCTTTAGAAAAATAATGGGGAGAGATATGATAAAGGACCCCTTTCAAATTTGTGAACATATGCCAAGAATAATTATTTTGTTTATATTGTTTTTATTGTTCAGAAAAGTTAATATAGTGAGAAATACATTTTTTTCATTACTACATATATAATTAATATTTCATTTCCAGAGAGAATTTTATTTTTGATTTTTGATGGCTATTGTAAAAATTTTTTATAGATCCCACAGATATGCTAAAATCAGTTTGTTAACAAATACTTCAAAATGATATAATTTTACCCATCAAATTATTATACCCATTCACCTTAAAGGGTGAATTTTATAGTCTATAAATTATGCTTCAATAATCTGATTATTTTAATTACATAATTTATTTATTCTTAGCACACCCCTCCCTCTTCACTCTCTAAAGTGTCCTAGCTTGGATAGTAAATTATATGTTCATCTGTTCATAATAAAAATCTTAAAAGAGTTGCCTAAACTTCCTGCCCACACCTCCCCATGTCCCATTCACTCTTCAATTCACTTCAGTTGGATTTTTCAACTCCATCACTCCAACGAAGGCATTTTTTTCAAGACACCGTTGATAAGCATTTTGCCAGGTTAGTGTTCTATTGTCATTTTACTCAACCTCTCTCCAGGATTCAACACAGTTGACCAATTCCATCTTCAAATATTGTCTTCTATTTTTCCATGACAACACATGATTCTGGTTTTCCTCTCAATCCACTGCCCATTTCTTTCTACTGTCTTTTGTTTGCTCCTCTTCCTGGACTGTAAATATTGGAAAGACCCAAAACTCTGTCCTCTATTGCCATTCGTTCCCTAGATGACCACATCCTGGCCCATGGCTTAAAGCACCAGCTATATATTGATGATGAGCAAACATGTTCCTGGTCCAGATTTCCCCTTGAGCTTCAGATTTGCATATCTAACTTCCTACTGTTAACTCCCTAGTAACTCCCTACCTCTCCAACAGAGCCTTCTTATTGCAATAATAATAAAACACAAGCACAAAATTATTGACTAACAAGACCCTGCATGATCTGTCCATGCTTCTACCTCTCTGACCTCATTTTTATGTTTACCTTTCTCCCTCTCACTCTGATTGCTCTATCCATTCTGGCCTTCTTCCCTTTCCTTGAGCCTACCAAGTTCATTGCTACCACAGGGCCTTTATGAATGCTACTCCCTCTTACTGGATCTCTTTGAATGCCTGGTTTCTTCTCATGATCCAAGTCTCAGCTCAGTTCTCTTCCTCAGAAAGGCTTTCTCCAACCACGAAAAGTAGCCTACCCACTTCCCACCCAGCCAAAATCCCTCTGAAAGTGGGATGAATCTGGAACAGTCCCTGCTCCCTGCTCAAATATGTTCAAGTCCTAACCCCTGCAAACTGTAAAGATGACCTTAATTAGATAAAAGTTCTTTGCAGATGTAATTAAGGATCTCAAGATGAGATCATCCTGGACTTAGAGTTGGTGCTAAATCCAATGGAAGGTATTTTTCCTTATAAGAAGAGAAAACACAGAGAAAAGATAATGGGAAGATGGAGGCAGAAATAGTAGTAATCTTCCTACAAGCCAAGGAATGCCAAGAGTTACCAAAAACCATCAGATGCTAAAAGAGAAGCATGAAACCTGTATTCCCTCAGAGCCTTCCAGAAGGACCAAAATTTTGATTTTACATTTCTGTCCTCTAAAACTGTGAGAGAATACGTTTTTGTTGTTTTTAAGCCTCCCAATTTGTGTATTTTGTTACAGCAGCCCTAGAAAACTAATACATCCCCCTAAGATAATCCTGCCTTACTCCCTTTGCAGACCTTCTCAGTAATCGGTGTCATCCATTTGATTATTTTCATACTTGTTTATTTTCTGTCCCCCACACACGTAGGCTCCATGAAGAAATTTATTTGTCGTATTTATCACCGGATATTCATACCTAACTCAGAACTGAATCTACACGCAGTAGAAACTCAGTAAATACTTGTCAAATGAATGAATGTTGATTCAACAGTTACCTCTTCTTGAAACAATTACAGGTCTTTCTCCTTGATGTGACTTAAGCTCTTTGTTAGATGAACATCGGGTCTGTTTTATTCACCACTTTACCCACACTCCCAACACAACCAATTAATATAAGGCCCTCCATACACATGCATTAAATATGTTTGGGACATCCGATGTGTCTTAAGCATTGTCATATACAATGCTCTAAACACAGTTATCTCATTTACTTCTCAGAATAATACCTCAATTTATATACTATTGTCTTCATTATATAACTGAAGAATGTGAAGTTAAGAACAGTTAAGTAAATTGGGAAGATCACCAAGTTAATAAGTGATGGAATCAGGATTTAAACCAAAGACTCTCTGATCTCACATGCCAAGCCTGTCCCACTAACTTAGCCTTCTTAGCAGTAACAATTCCTGTGCAAAATAAAAATAAAATATTAAAAATTAAATTAATATGTTAAAGATTTAACATTTTTTTAAATTTGTGGGTTTTTTAATTAATTTTTTATTGGAGTATAGCTTCTTTACAATGTTGTGTTAGTTTCTACTGTACAGAAAAATGAATCAGCCATACATATACATATATCCCCTCACTTTTGAACTTCCTTCCCATTCAGGTCACCACAGTGCATTAAGTAGAATTCCCCATGCTATACAGTATGTTCTCATTAGTTATCTATTTTATATACAGTATCAATAGTGTACATGTATCAATTCCAATCTCCCAATTCCTACCACCTCCCTCCTTTCCACCTTGGTGTCCATACATTTGTTCTCCACATCTGTGTCTCTATTCCTGCTTTGCAAATAGGATAATCTATACCATTTTTCCAGATTCCATATATATGTGTTAATATACGATATTTGTTTTTCTCTTTCTGACTTACTTCGCTCTGCATGACAGTCTTTAGGTCCATCCATGTCTCTACAAATGACCCAATTTCATTCCTTTTTATGGCTGAGTAATATTCCATTGTATATATGTACCACATCTTCTTTATCCATTCCTCTGTTGATGGACATGTAGGTTGCTTTCATTTTAAAATTACCTCCCTCACTCAACTCCAAATGCCCAATATTCCAGAAAGAGACCATTCTTTCTCTGTCTCAAAACAAGCAGAAGCTTTTCCAGTATCACTGATGAACATTCCTACTAAGTCACATCTGTCATCTACACGTCAGAAGAGCGCATTTGTTAGGTAGAAGAAGAACAGAACTTTGGGAGGCTGGATAGGTTATTAGCTTAGTGGTTTTCAAAGCCCTGTGTGTAGAAGATTATGGGGGGGGGTGGGAAAATGCAGTTAAAAATGAAGATTCCTGGGCTGCACTCACAGATACTCTGATTCAGTAGGACCAGTTTGGCACCGAGGAATCTGATTCCTTAACAATCAATGGCATGTGTACTACTCAAAGAGGAACCATGTGAGCAATATCGAAAAAGAAAAGGGGTACAGTAAAGAGAAGGCCAGAGATGCCAAAGTCAACCTCCGCCGGCTTCCCAGCTGTGCCAAAGGCTGACCCTGGTGGGGAGGCATAATTAGTGTGGGTAAAAGGATTTTGTATCTTTGGGTGGAAAATCATCTAAGCATGCCAAATATCAATATTGTCTTTCATCTGAGCTTCTCTGTTCACTTTCTCCTGCCACACCTTTCAAACTGTGGTGATGGGAACAATAATAAGCCTGTGTTATTTGGTTCCATCAGAGCTTTTTCTTATAAATCTCCTAAAAATCATATTTATTGTCATACAAAGTTAAATGTATTACAGGATGTGAGTGGAAAAAGCAGTGGTAGATATTTACTCTTTGGCCTTTCTTCATGATTGTCTTTTTTTTTTTTTTTTAACCCCCAAAATACATGTAAGATGGCAAATTTCTGCTAAGTAACTTAAAGTGCTTCATGTTTGGATCTAACTCTCAACATTAAATTCTATAATAGTTCCAGGTGGAAGTTGGAAATATTTTCATTAGCATGACATCTTCATTTTATAAGTAACCAAGGTGAATCAGAAAAGGAAGAGATTAAACTTGCCTCTGTATCCAGGACAATCCCTTTATTTATCGAAAACAAGTGATGAAACAAAGTAGAAGGGGAGTGAGGGAAAGGACTAAATCCTGATTATGCCTCTAACTGGTTGTTGGCCTCATAAACCACTTGTACTCTGAGCTTCCCACTTGTGTGAAATGGCAGTTGGGTCAGATGAATACTAACAAAGTAACTTGGATAAGTCTGTGTGATCAAATCATCCCCTTAAAGGAAATTCGACGATACACAGTGAAATAGAAACACAGCCAATTCTTTTTTTTTTTTTATTGAGGTATAGTTGATTTAGAATGTTGTGTTAATTTCTGCTGTACAGCAAAGTGATTCAATTATACACATATATATGTTCTTTTTTATGTTCTTTTCCATTATGGTTTATCCCAGGATATTGGCTATAGTTCCCTGTGCTATACAGTAGGATCTTGTTGTTTATCCATTCTATGCAATAGTTTACATCAGCTACCCAGTCCTTCCCTCTTCTTGATTAGCTCTTCTTAGAGGGAAGTATTTCTTCAAACCATCCAAAAACTATGTTTACCTGCCTTTCAGTTTAGTAAGGGTTAATGAAACTACAATCGACAAATCCAATACAGAAAGATCTGAGAACCTGCTCAATCTTTCCATCATTCAAAACATTAGGCTGGGCTCTACCGTTTGCTTTTTATAGCTCATAACTAATCAGGAGGAAAGCGGGTAGAGAAATAAGCGACACTTTAGCTTTGGAAAATCTTTCCTGTTAGCTGAATTGAGAGTAGAGAGCCTCAAGCCTCTTTTTAATTTTCTACTGGATTAGATTGAGCTAACAGATAATCAAGCAAGAAATGGACAAGTACAGTATTTATGGAGCAGCTACAAAGGGACCAGAATTGAAATAAGCACCATAGGGAATTCCAAAGAATAACATACAGTGTGCCCCAGCCTCATAGAATTTATACTTTATTTGCTGAGGGAAAACACTGACACACCTAAGATCTACAAAGAAAAATTGTTATAAATATAATTTTTGACACAAATAAGAACATTTCTGGATGGAGGAAAGGAAATAATCTCCATAAAGAGAATCCTCCTCTGCAAGCTATACGGTGAACTGAGATAAAAGATGTAACTAAAACCTCCAAATTGAGCGCACTGACCATCTCTCACCTCCAAGGTCACACTACTTGAAAGCTAGGTCAAGCTACCCTTGATAGGAAGACAGTATAATGCTATTCAAGATTAAATTTCAGAGGCAACTCAGAAGAACGTTTTTAAAAATCTGATTTCCAAGTTTCCATGGGGAGTCAACTTTTTAAGAAGAATCCTTTAACATGTTTTGGAAATCTTTTGTAACCTCTAAAGAAATGTTTTTTAATCGGACTGGACAAGGCATAGCGATTATTAATGGCAGTTTTGCATCGTGCCTGAAAATTAGTTAGGAAAATGGACAATTCCTATGGGGTTTGTGTTCTTAGAGATTTTTTTTTCCATAAACAAAAGAGAAGGTCCTTATAATGGAAAACTAGTTCCAAGATATACAACTTAAGTGAAATATGGGAAAGGAATTATTTTTCTCCAAAATACTTTCCTTCCTTCTTGTTCTAAATGGTTATTGAAGTGTTGTGTTTTTTTTTTCTGATAGAACAATAGCTCTTATTTCCACAAAATAAATGGTCTAAGCAATCAAAAAAATATTTCCCTAATGGAAGACAGATAAGAGAGAGAGAGAGAGAACCCACTCTACAAAAAAAAAAAAAAAAAAAAAAAA
>NW_020174046.1:2497274-2617410 GCF_003031525.2 Neophocaena asiaeorientalis asiaeorientalis | reverse complement strand
AAAAAAAAAAAAAAAAAAAAAGAAAATCTCCAGCACTGTGGTTCGTATTCAAATGGAAGAAAATAAAATGAGCTTTTAACATAATGATTTTACTGTTTAGTGTACAATCCCCATTTTCACATTTCGAAATATGTGTCAAACAACTCAGAGGTATGGGAGGATGCATGAAGAAGATCAGAGTACCTCTTGGCATCCCAGCAAACTGAGCCACAGAAACAGAAGATTATGAAATAAAAAAATTGTTCCTCAAGTGGGAAGGTGTGTCTGTTTGTCCCTTGAATACCGAGACTTCTATCTGAGTTTTGTTTTCAACTAGATGATCAGGAAGTCTAATTGCAGATTTTACTGTAGGTAAAATGGTGAAATAATAGGTCATAGTTCTATGTAGCGAGCGCCTACTGTATACCAGGCACTTTGCACACTATACACTTCAGTATATAGTAGAAACTGAGACTAAATAATTAACCTGTGATCACACAATTTATAAATGGATGCAAGATTTGAATTCAGTTATTTTTGGCTCAAAAGCTTTCATTCATCCTCCCTTTCCTCACCACCATCACCTCTCCGCCACCTCAAAATGTACCATTTTGGCATTTTGGTTATTTTGAGTTAAAGGCACTAGAGAAACAGCAGATGAGGGAGGGTTCTCTGACCTCCCTGTCTCTACCTAAAAGCAGGTGATAAGATTTCCTATGAGAAAGGTATCTTTATTGTGCCAGGAAGAACATTCTTATTGTTCAGACTGGGAGTCGATGCCAAAATGCACTTGTACAAACCAACCTACTAAAATAACCCTTATCGGGAATTCCCTGGCAGTCCAGTAGTTAGGACACCGCGCTTTCACTGCCAAGGGCCCGGGTTCAATCCCTGGTCAGGGAACTAAGATCTCACAAGCCGTGTGGCTCGGGAAAAAAAAAAAAATTAAGTAAAATAAAATAACCCTTCTCTTCCATTAGTTTACCCTATATATTTCTTAGTCACTGTCCCACAATTTACAGCCCCTAGCCCAAGCCCCATTGTCTTGTTGCATCCACACAATTTGTCATTCTTTGGTTTAAAAGGTATATAAGCTTTGGGGCTTAATGGTTTCTTTGGGTCTTCATTTTCCTTTTGAAGACTCCTGCATCAACATAAAAATATTGAATAAAATTTGCATGTTTTTTTCCTGTTAATCAGTCTTATGTTAGCTTAATTCTCAAGTCCCACCATAGAACATAACAGAGTAGAAGGAAGTTTTTCCTTCCCAACACCATCTACCCAGTGCTCTCATACTTCTTTCTCTAGCGTTTTCCTGTCATGGAGGGAAAAAAAGCAATTCACATAACTTGTTAATAATTTAATGTGTTATCGGTCCAAGAACAATACAGGAGAGAATAATATTTAAACGTGGGTCCCCAGTGGCAACCTTTCAAAGCATCTGGAGAAGGATGTTTTAAGGTTCAGGTGAAACTTGGTCACACCTTTCAAACCTCCCCACATAGGGCCACTACGTTGCCCAACTCCGGGTTCAGGTACATGGAAATCTAAGAGAACCGTGGCCCGCAGAGTTACATAAGGCACTGCCGTCATGGCTGTGTGGCCTTGGGGGACAAGACCCCATGTAATTGTCAATGGTCAGCAACTAAGGAGGTTTTATTGATTATCTCCATCCAGCATCTGTTTATTTTACAGAAGAGAAAATTGAACCCTAAGAGGTTAAGTAGCTGCCCTATTAATATCAAAGTTAGAATTAGGGAGAGGGCAGAAGTGGTGGGAGGGTGGGGGAATGGGGGATAGGTGCAGGGGGAGGGAAAGGAAACCAGGGGATGAAAGAGACAAGTTTGCTGGACTTCCAACTGGGTCCCACAGTTGACGCTTGAAAATTATTAACTCATCAAATCTCCCCACCCCAACTTTGTAATTAATTTGGCAACTCAAAAGATAAGGGTTGACCCAGTAAATCAAATGAAGTCTATCTCAAAGACGTGGAACAAAATCACAACGCAGGTACAAGTTTTCCTTCTCAGAAAAAGGTCATGGATATTTCAACCCCAAACCCACCAGCTCTAAAATCCAAGGTTCACGGGTTCAATGATTCCTCTAGATTAGGGAAGATACGCAACTTTTGGAAGGAAAGTGAACAGTTTTGGAAATTCCGTTCAGTCTCCTAATTACAAAGTTCTAGTTAGCAAGCTCAAGCTTTGCTTTGGCGGCTTTCAAACTGTGATTGGCTGGGTTTCCAGGGAATTGCTTCAAGAATTCTCAAAAACACATGATTTGCTGATTACCAGATTACCCACATCAGGACAGAGAGGATTAATCACCAGAAGAGCTAACATAATGGAAAAGGACTTGGGAGCTGTTTGCCCTACCTGCTTATCATTAATTTCTTGGACTCCTCCACCCGAACAATGACCCAAATCTAAGATTTTCCTTGTAAGTAGGGTTCCACTGCTTTAGAAAAAGTTTGTTGAATATCAAGTTATGCGGAGAGTTCTGTAGCCCCCTAAAGCTACAGAAATCTCCCTGGGAGAAGTTTCAGCGTTGGAGATGTTTCTGTTTAGCGGACTGCTCACGACAGCAATCATAGTCATCATGGCTGTGAATAGCCAATCTAAAACTGCTGTGCATATTTACAATAGCCAAGACGTGGAAGCAAACTAAATATCCATCAACAGATGAATGGTTAACGATGTGGCATATATACACAATGGAATATTACTCAGCCATTAAAAAAGAATGAAATAATCTCATTTGCAGCAACATGGATGGGCCTAGAGATTATCATACTAAGTGAAGTAAGCCAGAGAAAGACAAATAACATAAGATATCATTTATAGGTAGAATCTAAAAAAAGTATACAAATGAACTTATTTACAAAACAGAAATAGACCCACAGACATAGAAAAAAAACTTATGGTTACCAAAGGGGAGGGGAGGGGAGGGATACATTAGGAGTTTGGGTTAAAAACACACACACTACTACATCTAAAATAGATAACTAACAAGGACCTACTGTATAGCACAGGGAACTATAGTCAGTATCTTGTAATACCCTATAATGGAAGAGAAAGTAAAAAAAAAGAATATATATGTTTGTGTGTGTGTATATATATATATATATATATATATATATATATATATATGTATAACTGAATCACTTTGCTGTACACCTGAAACTAACACAACATTGTAAATCAACTATATTTCAATTAACATTTTTTAAATGTAAAATAAAATTGCTGTGCAAAACATGGACAATTGAGAAATAGGCATTTCATCAAAACAATGTTATTCTGTTAAGGAATGAAACAGATGCTGGTGTGAGCACTGCTAAGTGCAAAACTTACTAGCTGAAGCTGAGGGAACTAGACTTAGATGAAGGATGTGCATTTCATTTTTAAAGCATTATCATTTTCCTGGGGATCCATTGACTAATATTCTTCCCTCCACAGCACTGAGTCATGGAAGGTCCTTATTACTGAGTGGACTGTAGAACCACTTTTAATCCTATTTGTTATGCTTTGTCTATGGGATATCAGCACCAACTTTCTCACTGAAAGAAAAAAGGCAAGAATGAACAAGACTTTAGAAAGCTAGAAGGATGTTCTATCTCTCCACCTTAAAAAGTGGCATATAGGAGCCTGCATGTTCTACTCAAGCATTTCTCAACAATGGGTCGCAATTCCTTGGGGATTGGAGAAGGGTTTGAAGAGCGTGTTCAAACTGATATTTTCAGAAAGCTTCCATCTTTGTCCTGGGCACCAGCACTGCCTGAAAGAACAGTATGAAGAGCAGGAAGAAAAGGTGCCCATGGAAAGTGTGTGTGTTCAACCAGAAAGGGAAATTACAAGACAAGAGAAATGTCCACCCTTCCACACAGCTCCACACCCTGTTGCCACAAAACTATTGTGTTGAGAAAGTTTGATTACCACCACAGCCTGACTTCTGCCTGGTCCTTTAAGTCTACGCTTATGAGGTGGACATAGAGAGTTGACAGAATCTATAAGGTCAGAAATGTTTGCCTGCACTGGAAAGAAACTTGAGGTAAACCTCATGAAGTCTCCCTCCAGCACTCTTGACCAGCACCAAAGATAACAGTGGTATAGTTGCACGGATGACCGCTCTACCCTGGACTCTCCCATAAAGGAAGAAGCCATCTTAGGGCGTAGAAGGTACCACTATCATCTGTGACATCTCTAGAAAAAAGAAAACCTTCTAGAGGCAATACAGTTTGTTGCTGAGCTATTAAAAGATTTCAAATTCTTCACACAAGTCCTGCTGAGAGTACCTGCCGCTCCATTTGAATATAGTGCCCTAGTATTAGACAATCCCTTCTTATAATTTTGAAACTGAATCCATCCAAATTTCCTATAATTTTGTTATAGGAAAGATTTCTCTAGTTAATGTTTTTCAATTCAGCAGTCATTTATTGAGACCCACAATGTGTCGGCACGTAGGGAATATGTCACCTGCTCCAGAAGGGAAACTAAAGTTGTCAATAAACACACTGAAATGTGTGAGAAATGTTATGAGGAAAGTAAAGCTAGGATGTTAAAGGTGAGGTGGGGACACAGCTGCTGAGCGAATTTTTTAAACCAGTTTTCTAAGTAAAATTCCTTTCCTAAAAGAATTCTCTTTTAGCTATTTGATATCAGTTACTAATGGAATTCCTGACTAGGATTCTGATTTCCTACATAAGCCCCCTCATTTACTTCTAAATTATAAATCAGTACATCATTCAGTCATTCAACAGTTACTTGAGCACCTACACGTGTGCAATAAAGAAGAATCTTTTGATTTCTAGATCATGAATCAATGGTTCAATGAGCCTCAGGCTATCCAGAAAATTTCAATCCCTGAACAGAAATATCAGGTCTTTTGCTTGTTATTCTTTGCTTAGCTTTCTGGAAAGAATTTGACAAGAGTCCGGGTGAGACATCTAAAATAAAAATAAAAACCACCTTACCGATCCAGGGAACTTTTTACATCAGCATATCAAATTATATCCAAATAGCCAATATGAAAATTGCTCTCCAGATTTCATAGCATAATCAAACAATAACAAGAAAAAAAAAAGGTCCTTCCAAATATGATCTAGGTAAGATAACCAGCAATGTTTATCTTTCCCTGAGCTATTGTGATGATTAATAAGATAATGTTCACAAAGGACTTTGAAGGAGTAATGTAATGTACTTTGAAGCATTATCGTTTTTTTATTAATGAGTTTTGATTCTGACAACTGCCAATTGCACTACAGCCATGGTAAACTCTTGGTCTTCTCCACAAAGGAAGGGACACATGATCCAAAGGAGCAAATAGCGTATGGTGGCAGCTAATATTTGCTCCAGGAAAAAGCCAAGTCCTGCTGGAGACAAAAGCTACCAGGTAAAGCAACTAGAAAACAATTGGGAGGGACAGGTTAGGATGTTAGGATGGGACCAAAGCTAGTATAGAAAGAAGCGCACTCTAAATGTACATAGAGAAAATTTAAAGAGATAACTTAGAGTTCCCACACCAAGGCAAAGTTAATTGTATTGCATTCATTCATTCACTTGTACTCATACCAAATATTAATTACCTCTATGTACCAGGCAATGTTCTAAGTGCTCAGGATATAAAAACAAATAAAACAGCCCCCGTTTTCTAGGGGCTTACACTTTATTGGGGGACAGAGAGGAGAGGAAGTAGAGAAGCATATAGACAAATAGTTACTATTGAATTATAGACTATATGAAAGAAATCCATACAGGGAGAGGGGACACAGAGGAAGAAGAGCTCCTAGTACTTCCCTTCCCATACAAAGAAGGGAAGTACTGCGAGAAACTCAAGAAAGATTGTGTATTAAAAGAACAGAGGGAGGAAAGGCATTTCAAGTAGAGGGAACATTGGTCATAGAGATCGTCTGTGAACAGTGTCCCCTAGAGTCATACCAGTGACCACTCCAAACTCAGTGACCCTGGTTATGAGTAGAGGTTTAAGGGGCCCAAAGTGGAAAGCAAATTTTGGTCAGAAGTTAAGGACCAGCTCTAGGAATTATGATTTATCCTAAAGGCATTGAGAACCCTCTAGAATTTTTTTAAGCAGGTAAGTAACATAGTCATATTTGTGGTTTGGGGAGATTTCCATAATATCAGCATGAAATGTAGATTGGAGAGAAGGTCTGGATGGAGAGCTTGTTGTCACTGTCCTTGTGAACAGTTCCAAGGGATGAAGAGGAAGCAAAAAATTTACATGTGAAGGAGGTAACATCAGACTTGGATATTGATAAGAGGAGAAGTGGGGGGAAGGAAGTATGAAAGTCATCCCCAGGGTCATGACTTGGGTGGCAGAGTCAGTAACCCAAAGAGGAAAAGGGAAGAAGAAAAAAGCCAGTGGGCAGAAAGTTCACGTATTCCTTCCCTTGGTCACCAGCCTCACCACTCATCCTGTCCCCAAGATACCTGTGCACCTCAAATTACTCTTGTGAGACAGGAAGAGAAGAAATGCCAGATGGAACAGGGGCTCCAGAAGTAATTCTCTCCCCTAACTCTCTCTGGGGTTTATTGCATCCTAATGCTGCCTGGGACATGCATTCAAAGGGTTAAAGTGGTTAAAGTTGTTTTAGAGGCAAATTTCAAACAATGTTTCTGTCACTCCCCTTTCAGATTCTTTAATGGCACCTAAATGAAAATAAAGGTTCAAATTAAGTTCAGAAAACTTTAAAGCACTTTTTAATGGTGGAACTTCAGCATTAAGGGTTTCTTTATTTCTTACTTTGTTTCATGTGTTAAATATTAACTTGAATTTTGTAAGAATTCAAAGTTTTAACAAGTAGTTTTTATACTTGCCAATTAAAAATGTGTCTACAGTAATAAATATCTCAAACATCCTTCAAATGACAAATATATTTCCATGGCATACACTTTAGAACATGAAGTAATATCCTAGTATAATTAATGTGCCATAATTATATAAATATTCTACTTTTAAGCAAGTCATATGTCTACACTTAAAAAATTTTTAAACCAAAAATTTGTAGTGTCATTATATAAGAATTTGTCATATCATTTCTATTTTTTAAAAATAGCATTTTCAGGGAACTCACAATGTGATTTCCTAAAATTTGTTTTAGTATTTTCTAAAGTAAAAAAAAAAGATGTAAGGAAATCATAGTAAACTTAAAACTGACAAGTTCTATTGTGTTAAAATATGATTTAAAATGTTTAGGGTAAATTTTAAAGTTGTGTAAGAAGTGGGAGGCAAGTTGCAAAATGCTAAAAGAGATAAGCCAGTAAACTTCAAATAAAATAAAATATGTAGCACAGTTACTCTGTGAATACCCTGAATCCTCCATAAATGTTAGCTTCTTACCTATCTTGCCTACCCATCTAGATATGCAAATATGTTGACTAGTTAATGAGATAGGAGAATGGCCAATGACACGCCCACAAGAGCCAAGCATCTTAGAATAAGACCACCATGGGCAACTGAGCTTCTCCTTAATTTTTCCTCGTGTACAATTTTGCAATAGAGTAAAGAGACAGAGTGTTTCAAGCCCGTGAAAAGAAACTTTTCCTCTTCTTGCAAAAAGAGACACAGGAAAAAGAGAGGAGGAGACACAAGAGACAGTTAAAGATATCCTCACTCAGATAATATTAAGAAAGTTAGAGAAGCAATGAATGCCTTCTCTAGTAAGCTCTGTGCTCCTAATTAAAATGCTTAACAATGAAAGCAAAAACACTATACAGTCTCTAAGCAAGAACAGCCTAATAAGTTTCTGCTTTAGGAAAAAATTCAAGGCAGTTGAAGGATGTTTTCTATTTAGCCCAGGTTAGAAAGAAGGCATTAAACAGTCATTGAAAACAGTATAGTGACAAAGATATCAATCCATATCAAAGTTGGTTATGTCTTATTGGTTTCATAAACAGTCTCACATCATTAGGGGTATACATGTAAAGCATTATTTCCTCTACTCTGTTGGCTGCTGTATTAGTTTCCTGGGGCGGCTATCACAAAGTACCACAAACTGGGTTGGCTTAACACCACGAAATTTATTCTCTCACATTTCTGGAGGCTAGAAGTCCAAAATCAAGGTGTCAGCAATGCTATGTTCCCTCTGAGACTCTGGATAGAAACCTTCCTTGTCTCTTACTAGCTTGTAATGGTGGCTGTCAATCCTTGACTTTTTTTTTGCTTGCACCTAAGTCATTCTAGTCTCTGCCTCTGTCTTAACATGGCATTCCCCCTGTGCTTCTCCGGGTCCAATCTTCCCTCTTCTTGTAAGGATCCCAGCCATATTGCACCAGGGTTCACCTTAATTCAGTATGACTTTAAACTTAATTGCATCTGCAAAGACTCCATTTCCAAATAAGGTGACATTCACAGGTACTGAGGGTTAAGACTTAACTTTTTTTGCAGGGAGACACGATTCAAACCATAACAGCTGCCATTGCTATAATTTGTCAAATCTTCCTCTCCCACTGAGTAGTAGTTCCCTTACAATATCTCAGCCTGATTCTAGGTTATCAGGTACTCATATCTATCAATACCGTTTCATTTACGTTTGTAAGATTCAGTCCAGTTCATGTCATCAGATGCAATCCAAAGCTCAATTCTCCTGCCTGGTTGGAGTCTCTTCTGCAGCTTCCACAGTCTAGGGGTGAAGAATGTATTCTGTTTTCTCTCACACCCTCTCCTTTTCACAGAGCTTACCCCTCTGGAGTTGGGTTAAAATGGAGGGAAAGGAAATGTCCACTGACTTCCCATATACTGCATATGACACCATGAGGGTCTTGAATCGTCAAGCCTATGAATGGGCTTTTTCCACATGGGCTCCAGGTGGACATGAGGTGGCCATTCCCCTAGGTGGAGGATGGCCTCTCTTGAGATTGAGTTACACTTCTAGATGATGCTTGGTTGGCAAGAGCATTCATAGCCCCCAGCTGGCATGTCTCCTTGCTCAGTGCAACCTGGAATCCCATTCTCAACAACCTTCTACAACACCCATCTCTGGAACAGTGAGCAAAGGAAAGATTCATTCTATGTATACCTTGGATATAAGGAATTTGAAGTGGAAAGCATTTGTCCCCTGAGGCGGACAAAGTGAGTTGTCTACAAGATGCCTATTTCCCACTTCTTCCATAAAAGAACCCCAATTTTGTGTGATGTAGCAATGTAGTGAATGAAATACCTTTCTTCCCAGCCTTTCTGGCAGCTCAGGGTGCCATTTGACATAATTTTGGCCAGTGAGAAATAAACAGACATAGGGATTCTGAGATAGCTTCTGATGTCCTGATAAAAGGAAGCACTTTTAGCTGGTTCTGCCCTTTGCTGTTTTCCTACCTCAGAAGCAATCATGAAGAATCACAAAGCACCAGCCCCCATATCATACATCCATTGAATCAAAGCTGGTAGCAACTTACCTACAGGAGCCTGATCAGGTGAGGAAACTGAACTCTTATTTGTTTAATCCACTATTAATTGGGTTCTCTGTGATTTGAAGTCAAAGTGTCCCTAGACTGATTTTACCAAGGCTGGTTTAGCAGATGTTCTTCTCCCCACTGGAATGACTCTGCCAGATCAAGAAGAGCTGTGTCTGCAAACACATGAACCAAGGAAACAAATGATCAGTCTCCCTTCTTGCAAGTTGGAAAGTTGTCACATCTAGGAAACCAAGAACCTTTTGGTCCCTGAATTTCATTTTCATCTCCATATTCCCCTGTCAGTCTGACTCTCCAAACCTACCTTCAATGATCTGGTACCATATTTTCCTGAGAAGTTTCATGACTGTTTTTGTTGCTTGTAGCTGTTTAATGATAATAATAATCCAGGTCCTCTTCTATCTTTATTATAGTGCAGGCTCCCAAAGAACACTCCCTTGGCCTGTCTGAACAGGAAATTAAATTGTATAGACAGGATGATCACATCCATATAAAAGGTCAAATTAAATGAGTTAACAAACAAAAAACCATGGAAGAGAAATCTATAAGAATATTAAGTATAGTTATCATTGGGCAGTGGAATTTTTTTTTACTTCTCTGTTTTTCTTGAGCTATCTGTGTTGTTCATGCTTTTTCACAATTCACAGAAAGAAAATTTAAAAGTCTTTTTAAGCTAAGAAAATTAATAATTAAAATTATAGAGATTTTCTTTACATCTCAACTATAAAGAGGTACAAAATTTGTACATTGGTGCTACAAGTCTGAGAGAGAGTGTTCCACCATATGCTAGCAATTCCAACTGATTCTGTGGGATTCTGGAGGGGATCTGGGGGTCACAAAAGCACTTACAAAATTTCTTCCCGCACCCACTGAAGCTCTAATGCTGATTTCCAGCCATTCTAGGTTCTTCTGGAGTTAAATCTTCTTATCTTCATCTTTCTTGATGATATCATAAAAAATCTTTGAAAGAGCATTTTTTGAAATTCATGTATTTCAAAACTTTCTGATTTGAAAAACAAGGAACCCAAAAGCAATATTGCATCCCCTGAATTTCCACCACTCTATTTTAAAAGCGAGTTCTTTGAAAAGTGTTTTTCAAATTTTATTTCATAAAAACACCACAGTGCTTCCATGTTTTTATTTTAATTTATATTTGGAGATACATATTTATGAATAAAACTCACGAAATAGTACAAGAAAAATTTGAAGTGTAAGTCTGTCTTTCACTTCAGGTCCCCCAACCCACGTCCCAGAAGTATATTGTATCAATAGTTTGCTGTGAAATTTTTCATACAGATGAGTGCACACAGATATGTATCACTTTTATCACTCATACACAAAAAGAGGATTTTATACACTACTGTTCTTTATCTTGCCCTGATTGCTTAATGAAATATCTTGGAAACATTTCCAACCAATACCTACAAATATATTCACTCTTTTAATCAGCAACATATTAAAGTATATGCATATTGTAAATTATTTTTACATCCCCACAGTTTGAGACACTTAGAGAGTTTCTAATTTTTGTGAGTACATACAGTGTTATAATTAAAACCATTTTACATATATATTTTTGTACATGTTTGGGAAAAGTCCCAAGAAATGTATTAAAACTGCCAAATTTCTCTCCAGAATTTCTACAAGTGTATGTTCTCATAAACAATACAAGTCAGTGCTGATTTCCCCATGTCCTTGCCAAACCTTGATTTCAACTTTTATCATATTTGCCAATCTGAGAAGTGAGAAATGAGATTTTATTCTTTTAAGTTATATTTCCTTTAGATACTTTTAAACTATAATAAAAATGAATACACACCAAAAAATGCTAAATGTTAAATTTCAACACGTTCAACATCTCCGACATGTTCATTTAACCTGCACAAACTTACAAATGAAGCTTTCCCTAACATTTTTGTGCATGTATTTGAACTTGGACAGGTTTGTATCACTCATTTTACTGTTCATTTTTATAATTTGTACTTTCACATACCCATTCATGTACAAACATGGCTCCATAGCTGTTATGTTCCTGGATCAATCATGCTGGACAGGTGTTAGGGGTGTCATCCGTCATCCTCTGTGCTCAACTCGGCATCATATTCTACGGTGTACCATGTCATGTAAACATCTTAGTACAAAAGGTTTTAGCTCCTATGGTAAGCTTGAATTGTTTTAACTTATCTGCCTTAGATTTATGATAGGCTTATACACTGCACACTGCTTCTATTACTTGCTTTCTGAATTTGAGTTGCCTATGAGATTTCTTTCATTTTTTAAAATAGCATTCTTAGAGTATGCGATAGTAAAAATATGAAAACAACCTTAAATCCATCAGTAGAAAACCAATTAAATTAATTCGATTTATCCACTAAATCTTTTATTATGTGACATTAAAAATAATAAGATCAATCTAAATAGGAGATAATAAATACCTCCCTAACATCTATTGTTTAGTGATGAAGTGCAGAGCAGTTTTATAGTATTCTTCCATTTGTGGTTTTTAAGTCATATATATATATATGTGTGTGTGTGTGTGTGTACACACATATATAACTTAAAAGCTTATATAAGATTGGAAGCTTATATAAGATTGTCAAAACAGTGGTTGGCTCTGATGAGGAAGATGGGGGCTAGGAAATAGAAATGGAAGAAAGACTTTCTTTTGTGTAGTTTTTTCCCTTATATATCTGTAATTTAAAAAGAAACTCACTGTGTACAATTTTTTTAAACATATTTATGAATAATAAGTGGAGAAATAGGCCTCTGAGAAACAAGCAGCTGTACACAAAGCCCATGCACTTGTAAGAGAGATAGGGTTGTATTCAGATGTTCACCACGAACATTATTACTTAAGATGGAGGATTAGAAACTATATAGATCTATAACATCCAGAAATAAGAACTGACAACACTAAGAAGAAACAGAAATTATACTTTAGAAACTAAGAGAACTACAAAAATATATCAGTAGAGGATTGTTAACTCTATGCACATTGTTGTATAACAGATCTGTAGAACTTCATTTCGCATAACTGAATTCTAACCCATTGAACAGCAATGCACCATTTCTCCTTCCCCCAGGCCCTGACAATCACCATTCTACTTTGTGTTTCTAAGAATTTGATTACTTCTAATACCTCATATAAGTAAAATTGTGCAATATTTGTCTTTTTGCAATTTGCTAATTTCACTTAATATAATGTCTTCAAGTTTCATCCATGCTGTAGCATATGCCAGAATTTCCTTCATTTTTAAGGCAGAAAAATATACCATTGGGTATATATATATATATATATATATATATATATATGCCACAATTTCTGTATCCATTCATCCATTGATGCGTTGTTGGACATTTAGGTTGCTTCTATACCTTGCTTATTGTGAATAATGCTGCAATGAATATGGGTGTGCAAATATCTCTTTGAGATCCTGTTTTCAATTCTTTTGGATATATAGCCAGACGTAGGATTGCTAGATCATGTGGTAACACTATTTTTAATTTTTTTTTAGTAACCTCCATACATTTTCCATAAAGGCTGCACTGTTTTACAATCCCAACAACAATGTGCAAGGGTTCCAATTTCTCCACATCCTCAACACTTGGTATTTCTGGTTTTCTGAGAGTGGCCATCCTAACAGGTGTGAGGTAATATCTCATTCTGGTTTGATTTGGATTTCCCTGATAATTAATGATGCTGAATATCTTTTCATATACATATTTGTCCATTTGTATATGTTCTCTGGATAAATGTCTATTCAAGTCTTTTGCCCATTTTTTAATTGGGTTATTTGTTTTTATTACTGATTGCAGTAGTTCTTCACACATTATGGATATTAACCCCTTATCCAATATAAGATACGCAGATATTTTCTCCCATTTCATAGGTTGCCTTTTAATTCTGTTTATTGTTTTCTTTGTTAAGCAGAAGTTTTTAAGTTTGATATAGTCTCATTTGTCTATTTTTATTTTTGT
The DNA here is from genome assembly GCF_003031525.2 of Neophocaena asiaeorientalis asiaeorientalis. Lineage (NCBI taxonomy): Eukaryota > Metazoa > Chordata > Mammalia > Artiodactyla > Phocoenidae > Neophocaena > Neophocaena asiaeorientalis. The sequence continues at coordinate 2,604,028 of NW_020174046.1, read as the reverse complement.
TGACTATACTTTTGGTGTCATATCCAAGAAATCATTGCCCATTCCAACATCATGAATATTTTCTCCTATGTTTTTTGCTAGGAGTTTTATAGTTGCAGTTCTTATGTTTAGGTCTTTCTTTAATCATTTTCAGTTAATTTCTTTATATGGTGTAAGATGAGTCCATCTGTATGCCTTTGCATGGGGATGTCCAGTTTTCTCAACACCATTCACCATTGTGTAGTTCTGACACCCTTGTGGAAGATCATTTAACCATACACACTAGAGTTTATTGCTGGGTTTTTGACTCTGTTCCATTGGTCTCTATGTCTATCTTTTATTTTGTTTGTTTTTGTTTTAGGTAAAGAAACAAATTGTATTTTCTGAAGGAATTCTTTTTTTAAAAAACATATTTATAGGAGTATAATTGCTTTACAATGCTGTGTTAGTTTCTGCTGTATAACAAAGCTAATGAGCTATACGTATACATATGTCCCCATATCTCTTGCATCTCCCTCCCTATGTTGGGTGTGTAGATATTACAATTGTTATATCTTCTTCTTGGATTGATCCCTTGATCATTATGTAGTGTCCTTCTTTGTCTCTTGTAATAGTCTTTGTTTTAAAGTCTATTTTGTCTGATATGAGAATTGCTACTCCACCTTTCTTTTGGTTTCCAATTTGCATGGAATATCTTTTTCCATCCCCTCACTTTCCATCTGTATGTGTCCCTAGGTCTGAAGTGGGTTTCTTGTAGACAGCATATATACAGGTCTTGTTTTGGTATCCATTCAGCCAATCTATGTCTTTCGGTTGGAGTATTTAATCCATTTACATTTAAGGTTATTATCAATATGTATGTTCCTATTATCATTTTCTTAATTGTTTTCGGTTTGTTTTTGTAGGTCTTTTCCTTCTCTTGTGTTTCCTGCCTAGAGAAGTTCCTTTAGCATTTGTTGTAGAGCTGGTTTGGTGGTGCTGAATTCCCTTAGCTTTTTCTTGTCTTTAAAAGTTTTAATTTCTCTGTCGAATCTGAATGAGATCCTTGCTGGGGAGAATAATCTTGGCTGTAGGTTTTTCCCTTTCATCACTTTATATATGTCCTGCCACTCCCTTCTGGCTTGCAGAGTTTTTGCTGAAAGATCAGCTGTTAACCTTATGGGCATTCCTTGTATGTTATTTGTTGCTTTCCCTTGCTGCTTTTAATATTTTTTCTTTCTATTCAATTTTTTAAATTAATTCATTCATTTATTTTTGGCTGTGTTGGGTCTTCATTGCTGTGTGCAGGTTTTCTCTAGTTGCAGTGAGCAGGGGCTACTCTTCACTGCTGTGCACAGGGCTCTCATTGTGGTGGCTTCTCTTCTTGCAGAGCTCGGGCTCTAGGCACGAGGGCTTCAGTAGTTGCAGCGTGTGGGCTCTAGGTTGCACAAGCTTCAGTAGTTGTGGCTCTCAGTCTCTAGAGCACAGGCACAGGAGTTGTGGCACATGGGCTTAGTTGCTCTACCACATGTGGGATCTTCCCAGACCAGGGATTGAACCCGAGTCCCCTGCATTGGCAGGCAGATTCTCAACAACTGTGCCACCAGGGAAGTCCCTGTATTTAATTTTTGATAGTTTGATTAATATGTGTCTTGGTATTCTCCTCCTTGGATTTATCCTGTTGGGACTCTCTGTACTTCCTGGGCTTGATGGACTATTTCCTTTCCCTTATTAGGGAAGTTTTCAACTATAATCTCTTCAAATATTTTCTCAGTCCCTTTCTTTGTCTCTCCTTCTTCTGGGACCTCTATAATTTGAATGTTGGTATGGAAATTTTATCCCAGAGATCTCTGAGGCTGTCCTCAATTCTTTTCATTCTTTTTTCTTTATTCTGCTGTGTGGTAGTTATTTCCATTATTTTATCTTCCAGGTCACTCATCCATTCTTCTGCCTCAGTTATTCTGTTATTGATTCCTTCTAGAGAATTCTTAATTTCATTTATTGTGTTGTTCATGATTGTTTGTTTGCTCTTTAGTTCTTCTAGGTCTTTGTTAAACATTTCCTGTATTTTCTCTCTCCTATTTCCAAGATTTTGGATCATCTTTACTATCATTACTCTGAATTCTTTTTCAGGTAGACTGCATATTTCCTCTTCATTTCTTGGTCTGGTGGGTTTTTACATTGCTCCTTCATCTGCTGCATGTTTCTCTGTCTTCTCATTTTGCTTAACTTACTGTGTTTGGGGTCTCCTTTTCACAGGCTGCAGGTTCATAGTTCCTGTTGTTTTTGGTGTCTGCCCCAGTGGATAAAGTTGGTTCAGTGGGTTGTGTAGGCTTCCTGGTGGAGGGGAGTAGTGCCTGTGTTCTGGTGGAGGATGGGTCTTGTCTTTCTAGTGGGAAGGTCCATATCTGGTGGTGTGTTTTGGGGCGTCTGTGACCTTATTATGATTTTAGGCATCCTCTCTGCTAATGGGTGGGTTTGTGTTCCTGTCTTGCTAGTTGTTTGTCATGGGGTGTCCAGCACTGGAGCTTGCTGGTTTTTGAGTGGAGCTGGGTCTTAGCTTTGAGATGGAGATCTCTGGGAGAGCTCTTGCCAAAAAATATTACATGAGGCCGGGAGGTCTCTGGTGGTCCAATGTCCTGAACTTGGCTCTCCTGCCTCAGAGGCCCAGGCCTGACACCCGGCCAGAGCACGAAGACCCTGTCAGCCACACAGCATAGCTTCCTTTTGCCTTACTATTCCTTGACAATGGTTTTATATCTCATACATACACCTAATATTCAGTCAGGTTTTGTTGTTGGCCTGGAGAGAATCCACTGCAGTGATGAAGTTCAGAAATGTAAATGCTAAACTTTCACTTCAGGATGGTATAAAAGACACACCCTTTCCCTCTCACACCAAACCTCTTCACTAATCAAGGTCATCTGAAGACTTGTACGACCTCTAAGCAGCACATAACCTAACAATAAGATGTTTGCTCGCATTTTCCAGAAACTTGGAGTCCTCTAGGTCTACCTTTATGCCAGTACCATACTGTTTAGATTACTACAGCTTTGTTACATATTCTGAAATCAAGAACTGTGAGGCCTTCAGCTTTGATCTTCTCTCTCAATATTGTCTTGACTATTCTCAGTTCTTTGAGATTTTGAATTTTTCCCTATTTCTGCAAATAATGTCATTGGTAAGTGGTAAAAGTAGGTATCCTTGCCTTGTTCCTGACATTAGAGGGAAGTTTTCAGCTTTTCACCACTGAGTATAATGTTAGCATCACATATGACCTTTATTCTATTGAGGTAATATCCTTCTATTCCTAGTTGGTTGAGTGTTTTATCATGAAAGAGTGCAGAATTTTATAAAATGCTTTCTCTGCAACAATTGAGATGATCATGTGATTTTGTCCTTCTTAATTCTCTTAATGTGGTGTATCACACTGATTCATTTTCACATTGAACCATCCTTGCATCCTAGGGATAAATCCACTTGGTCATCATGATAATCATTTTAATGTGCTGTTGAATTTGGTTTCTAGTATTCTGAGAGGATTTTTGTATCAGTGTATTAGTTTGTAGGTTATTTTCTTTGTTTTTTCTTGCAGTATCTTTGTCTGGAGCAGTCAAATGATTTTTAATGTAAGGGAAAACATACTTCAGTGCATGATAGTATCAAGTTATTTTGAGAGTAATAAATGAAGTTTATAATGATGACGCTGAATTATCAAAAAGAGGTTAAACTATGTTCAACTGCGTCTTTAAGAAGTCAGGAAAGTGCATTATTGCCTCTAACAATAATGGTTAACTTTTTTAAGGTTCAGTATTTAAGGAATATTGGTCAATGACCCGAAAATGTCTTTTTAATGTTAGTTTAATAAGATATAAGTATCTGTGCTTTTCAACATCATAGGAGTTCCCCCCTACAACACAACTATTCTAGAAATCAAGAATGCCATGGAAACTAAGCTTATAGTGTGTGGTTTTCAGCCTAATTCATGTAAGATTAAGGAATCTACAAACCACAATACATCATCTTTCATTGTAGAAACATTCACAGCTCCTAACCCAGTGTAGAGCAGTGGCAAAGCTGTCTGAGAAAACCTACCTGTTCTGATCCCTGTCCCTTTGAAGTGAAGAGTGATTTTATACATTTTTTAGAAAGCATTAAACAGAAATTACCCATAAGTACTTCCCTCTAAAACTGCAAAATCAATTTTAGAATACAAAGAGAAGGAAATTTGTTTGGCATCTGAAATGAATTCCTTTTTTCCCTCTTCATTTAATATTTGTTTTGATAATTCTTCTGTGTCTCTGTTGATGGTATTTACTGTTCAGTTGCTAATGTAGTTTTTGGTCTTTAAAGTTTTTAACCTTTCATCTTTGGTAATTCAAGTGGCTTTAAGAAATCTATTTCACTTTCCTCATGTCCAACAATTGATCTTCAATCAAATTTTCTTTCAAATGGCCCAAACACTTTATTACCTATGGTGTACTCCAACTCAGAGAGGCCTTTCTGAACCATGTGTTTAGTGACCTTTTAAAACGTCCTGGTTGGTGTTATTTCTTTCTTTCTTCTTCTTCTTCTAGTTAGTGTTTTCTTCCCTCCTTCCTTCCTTCTTTCCTCCCTCCCTCCCTCCCTCATGCCGCCCTCGCTCGCTCTCTCCCTCTCTCTTTCTTTATTCTTCTCCTTCTCCTTCTGTTTGAGGGGATGTTAAGAGTAAGAAGGGCAGGGGATGCTGGATGGATACTGAATGTGTTACAGTCGTTGGAAAAAGACAGAACTCCTTAAGTCATATTCTTTGTTTTTTCTTTGTTTGGTTGGTTTATTGTTTTTTAAAGAATTCATTCACATCTAATTTTGCAAGCTTGAGATGCCTGGATTTTTTATTCATATTTCTGAATCACCACGGTAATCTTTGCTACAAATCATGGTAGAAATTTTAACTGTGAAGTTATTTCCTGTCATGGCAAACAACTTAATTGAGAAGCTTGATTATCCCCTTGGCCTTCAAAAAATCCCAGTGTACCAAGAGATTGAATCCAATTTAAATTCCTTTGTAGGGTAAATTCTTCAGTAATGTAATAATATCATCCCATTTCCACTGATATAGAAGGTGTGGAAACACTTTTTTACCATGCTTCCCCCTTTTTTAAAAAAAATCCTTTTTCCAAAATTTTGCAACACATTTAGTCAAATATAACATCCTTGGGTATTTCTTTGGGGTTTTAATTATATCAATCTTTTTATAAAAGGATTTTGAGGTAGAGCCTAGTGCATTCCATTCACACACTGCAGTGATTAATTCCTATTGCTGCTCAGTCACTTGTTACTTTATTTTTAGGGGCAAATTTATAGCAAGTCCTGGATCACATGTACAATGGTATTTGAAGTATCTGCAGCTGCTTACATAGCAGAAGTTCCAAGCTGCATTCCTGTTGTGAATCATAGGTTTGTGAGGATGGTACCACAGTAGCAAGAAAAAGAACTAGACTTTTGGAAGTGTGCATGCACTCACACGTACATACACTAATCTCCAAATGATTCTTAGTGTGCAAAATTGAGAGCATCCTTTAAGTGTCTTATCAGGGAAATGTCACCTCCAAAGAATGTTATTCACATCTGATCGAGTATATTCTTGAGTCAAGAATCTTTGATACTCCAGAATACATACATACGTATGTCTATATGTCATGTAGAAATGTGTGTGTGTATGTCATATAGATGACCTAATCAATTCCTCCCAGTTTTAAAACTCTGTGATACATTACACTCTACTGTATTTCATCTTGGAACTGCCATTGAGTAATTTATATTGAAGACATCCTAGTGAGGTGCTGTGGCCTGTCATGTGGTAATAGGGAATGTATCGAGGCCTTTCTAGTCCAATTATCATAACCTGTTTACCTCCATATGGATTGATCTCACACAGAAATCATTTCAAGTCACAGTGTCCATAATGAAAGTTAAGCCTTCAGACCCTGAATTTAAATGGCCTGGGCTTGAATTTTGGCTCTACATGTTCTAACTGGGTAGACTTGGGCAAGTGCCTTCATCTAAGCCTCATTTTGGTCTTCTGCCTACCCCACAGGGCAGCTCTATGAATGAAATGGGATAATGCATGTAAATATGGTCAAGACAGTTTGGGCTCTTGATAAACCCTCACTACATACAAGCTATTTTTGCTGTCCTGAAGAAGCAGGATAGAGGGTCAGTGCTTTGGTGGTGCTCTTCACTGAGCTGAGTGGAGAGGAAGGCCACCATAGGAACAGGTGCACTGTGGAAATGAGCATGTGTCTCTTCAAGTAGTCTCTAGCAGAACGCTTAAAATTCCTTAGTGATGGCATGATCTTTGAGGATGAAGACCTCTTAAGCAACGATGGGCTCATCTCAAGGCAAAAAGGATAATTGTCTCAGATGGAGATTGGCTAAAATAGGGAAGAAAGTACTTTTCTAGACTCATATGAGACAGACTCGATGCCTCCTGAATTCATAAGTTATGCAGGGAAAATTGTATGCCCCCAAACGAAAATTATTATGTGACTCAAAATACACTTCTTCTGTTGATCTTGATGAGAGGGAAGGCTCACAGGAGAGAATCTCCTATGCTGGACTAAGCAGTCATCCTGGTTGAGAAGGGATTATGGGAAAGAGGACATAAAAAATACCCTGATCAAAGCAACATGTGGGAAAGGAAAGAAAAAGAAGCAGAGTGATGAAAGAAAATAAAAGCAACGTGATTAAAGCATGCAAAAAAATACACTTCTCTTTCTTTTCTAATTAGGCTCAGAATTCAATAAGAATTTGACTCTTGCTCATAAGAAGGGGACAAGAGGAATAGGAAAGAGTTAGAAATATCTAAAGACTAAAAGGGGGTAATTTGGGATGGGTTTCCCTAGAGTTGAGGCAACAGAAAGCAATTTAGTCAATCCATGGTTACATCTTAATTACTCTCATAGACCTCTGTATAGATATTTGGTTAAACTCAACTTTGTTATATTTTTGGGTGCATGGGGCGCATTTTCTTCTAAATAAACACTCATTTTGAAACCCTCAAATTTATCACAGGTGAACTGAAAAGAAAAGGATGTGATATTTGTGCATCAGAAGAGAAAACACAAGGGCTATGCCCCCCAGAAACCAGGGGAAAAGATACATCAGAGATTTAAAGTATGCAGAAAACACTGGATGTTTATTCACCACTTTTCTGAACAGCCAGTTCCATCCAAATGGGATGCTTCATTAAATAGAATCATAAGACATTTTTATCAGAGTAGAAAAGTGATATTCTAAAGAAAAAATTTACAAGGAATAAGTGGAAAAAATGAAATTGATAGGTTAACAGAATGGTAGAATTTTTATTTTCTGGTGGGCAGAATTTAATAAATGAGATCTCATTAAAAGAATAACTCATGTTGAGGGGTAAGAGCCAGGGTATATAATGTCTACTACTCTTTATCCTAAGAAGTAGTTTGCGTTGCCAACCAGTCTCAAGAAGTTTGGGGATTTTAAATTTTCCTGTCGGGTCAAGAAGTTTATGTGAATTTTGAGGTCATTTCAGTGTTTTTCGCAAAGGATTGGTCCATGAGAGATTAGGTCCTTTGGACAAAAGAATGGATTTGCATGAAAATTTGTCTCTTTCAAGACAAGAATCACCCAGTCCTGGACCATGGCACTAACTACAGATGTCACAACATTGTCATTGTGTTGACACATTTTTTACTCCAGAGGCAGAAAAACCCTTTTCCAAGTTTCTCCCCAGGCCCTGGGGAGTAGCCAGCAATGCCTTTCCATGTTTTTGTGAAATCTGCAAGTAAAATACTTTAACTGCAATTGGGAAAGACTGTTGTCACCTTTCCACAGCAACTTCTGCTTTACCACAGTCCTCTCTTGCTAGATAGTGTTGGAATGGCCAAAGGTATTTGGGGGAAATCTATCCAAGGCATTGGTTCTCAATGATGACAGAAGTGGGAGTGATTTTGCTCTTAAGGGACATTTGGAAATGCCCAGAGACCTTTTTTGGTTGTCATCACTGGTTGCATATTATTAGCATCTGGGGAATAAAGGCCAAGGATACTGATAAACATCCTACAATGCACAGGATAGGCCCACACAACAAAGAATTACCCAGTCCAAAATGTCAATAGCGCCATGGTTGAGAAACTCTGGGCTAAGGGGGAATTGAATAGAGGTTATATTTAGTTTGGATTTGGTGGATATCTTTATTTGGTTTGCAGCCCTTTCCCTCTGTGTGGAAATAATGCCCCTAAGATCCATGGCACTTACTCACCCTGTGTTGTGATACAAAGGAGCAAGACCAAAGGTTGTTTTGCTCTACGAAAATGGGAATGTGTCCTAAGATGTTCTAAGTTTATGGGTAGTAGAGAAAGGGCAAGGTTTACAAGGAGCCAAAGCTATTCTGTGAAATTCTTCTAGTCATCAGACATGTAAGATTATAAATGGAGGATTGGATTCTCATCAACATTTAGTTAAAAAGAGACAATTCTTGTCAGAATATACTCAAAGAAGGAGCAAGTATGATTATGCGCTCGCCATACATTTTTCCTTTATTTAAACCAATATTTTTTCTCTTTTTTTTGGCCATGCCACTCAGCTTGTGGGATCTTAGTTCCCTGACCAGGGATTGAACCCAGGCCCTAGGCAGTGAGAGTGCGGAGTCTTAACCACTGGACTGCCAGGGAATTCCTTCATTTTTTCCTTTTTTTTTTTTTTTTTGATGAGAATTGCACAAGAGAACTTATCAGAATTCCTGTGTTTGTAGGGTATAGTTCTATAGCAGTAAAATTATAGATTTTATCCATTTCATCAATAACAAAAGACATGTTTGCATCTAGCATGCTAAAAGACTAGATTATCTTTCCAACCTCTTTCCAGAAAATAATATTCCAAAAATATTGTACTATGACAAGGTGATCAAAAAATATGAAGCCAAAAAGATGTAGAAAAAAAAGTATTACAAAAGTGTGTCAGCAAAAATAAACTCAAAATGGATTAAAGACCTAAATGTAACACCAGACACTATAAAACTCTTAGAGGAAAACATAGGCAGAACACTCTATGACATAAATCACAGCAAGATACTTTTAGACCCACCTCCTAGAGAAATGGAAATAAAAACAAAAATAAACAAATGGGACCTAATGAAACTTTTGCACATCAAAGGAAAACATAAACAAGACAAAAAGATAGTGGACAGGACAGGAATAAAGACGCAGATGTAGAGAATTGACTTGAGGACACAGGGAGGGGGAAGGGGAAGCTGGGACGAAGTGAGAGAGTGGCATGGACGTATGTACACTACCAAATGTAAAATAGATAGCTAATGGGAAGCAGCCGTATAGCACATAGAGATCAGCTCTGTGCTTTGTGACCACTAGAGGGGTGGGATAGGGAGGGTGGGAGGGAGACACAAGAGGGAGGAGATATGGGGATATATGTATATGTATAGCTGATTCACGTTGTTATAAAACAGAAAGTAACACACCATTGTAAAGCAATTATACTCCAATAAAGATGTTTAAAAAAAAAGTGCCAGGCAGATAGTTAATAAAAATAACGTTGTATATCTAAATTTTGTCATGTTTGTGATACTTGCCAAATTAAAAAGTTTTTTTTCATTCACAATAAGTATTCACCTTCCTAACCAATTTTCATGTTTTGAATTTTTCTTTTCTTAAAGAAGGACCCTAGAAAATCACTGTGGGCTATCTAGTTTGTGTTTCCAAAGAATTCATGTTTGTGAAAAAAATCCTGCATGTGTGTGTGTTTGTGTAAAACATATGTATCTAACATTTTCTTTTTTTTCCACCAAGCTCACCCAGAGGAGGTCCTCATCAACTTTCATACTCTTGTGGTAACCTCTGACTGGTCTTCCTGCCCCCAGTCTCCGCTCTGTCACATCCAGTCCATCGTCACGCAATCCCAGTGCCTACTGTGAACACACCACAGACCCATAAACAAAGAGAAACAGCTCTAGACCAGGAGATGGGGATGCCCCATTGGCAGCCGGCACATCCCTCTATCCCAGCCTTATCCATGTCACTTCCTTCGCCTCTAGTCTGTAGAGTCCTGGTAGGACAGGAGATTGATCTTTGTCTTCAGTACCTACTACAGTGGCTGTCCCCAAGCTCTGGCCACAGTTTGGTGTATCTACATGCATTTTGTAGACATGGAAAACCTAACTGCTTGTGTACTTTTAAGCAATCAAATCTTGCTATGTATGGTGTCCTGCAACTTCATGGCTGCTCTTTCAAGTCAGCTACATTTTGCAATTCAGCCTTTTCCAGATACAGCTGGTTCAAGACTGGTATCTGGTGAAAGAGAAACACGGGGCCTCCTGCTGGCTGGCCATCCTGGGTGATTGTTTCTCTGTCAACCAACAGGATATCCCTAAAGCAGTTCTGTCCTCCCTGCTGGGGATGACCCCACCACTGCTCAACAGGCCACAGCTGTCCTGCCGTTGGCTGTCACCCAGACGCGGCCCTTGTCAGGACACACGGAGCCAAGCTAGGAGGAAACTAACTCCACTGCGGGCAGATGAGCCACGTGGGGAAATGCCTGGGTGTTCAAGGTCATGTCAGAGAGAAGAGAAGGAAATGACTAAGAAGGAAGAAGGCTTTTTAAATAAGGGTGGGAAAGCGACTCAGTCTATGCAAATATTGCAGGTAAAAGGAAAGCTGTTAACACAGTTCTTTTTCACAACTCTTTAAAAGACTGAATTTCCCCATAGAGGTAATTATGTACATGTGTACATGTGTGCAAGTGCAAACACACACACACACACACACACACACACTCATACAGTTGCTCTTGCAAGAAAGAAACTTTGCTGGGGCCAATCTGAACAGCTGTAACATGAAAGAGCAATTAGCATATCCATGAATTCTTATATTTACCTTTTAATTCCAAAGGCTGCTCATTTGTTTTTCTAATAGGGCCACACCTTGATTACAGGTTATTGATGGACATCAATAGTTGCCTAGATTTTACAAGTATGTTTAAATTTCACAAACCTTGAGTGTAAGTTGAGGAAATTGAGGCAGCCAATGCTTTCAGATGCTAACACTTCCAGTAAAGGCCTGAGGCTTTACTTAGATTAACCAACAACAATTAGCAATTAGAATTCAAGGATAGATGGAAAGTGAGGTCATTAATTTGTTAATTGTGCTGCTAACTACAGATATTCATTTATTTCAAACATACTTCTAAGAGAGGCTTGTTTTTTTGTTGTTGTTGTTGTTGGTTTTTTTTTGGCTGTGTTGCGTCTTCATTGCTGTGTGCAGGCTTTCTCTAGTTGCAGCAAGAGGGGCTTCTCATTGCAGTGGCTTCTCTTGCTGTGGAGCATGGGCTCTAGGCATGCGGGCTTCAGTAGTTGTGGCTCGCAGGCTCTAGAGTGCAGGCTCAGTAGTTGTGGCACACGGGCTTAGTTGTTCTGCGGCATGTGGGATCTTCCCAGACCAGGGACCGAACCCGTGTCTCCGGCATTGGCAGGCAGATTCTTAACCACCGCGCCACCAGGGAAGTCCCGAGAGACTTGATTTTAAAAGTTTGGAAATCCTCAAAGATCTGTGGGAAAACACAAGCCCGGCATTTTTTTTCCTCCCAGAAAGAGCCAGCTCTTAAACTTGCCAGCAAAATCCTCTTTTTCGTGACACTGTTTTTCATAACATTGATTCTCTTCAAATCTTCTTGAGTTTCTGAAATTTATAGCAACGTGCATTTATTATCCAGGATCAATGAGACCGATAAAAAATTGCAATAACTGGAGAGAATATAGTTTACACTGTTTGAACTTTATTGTTGCTGTGCTTGCCCCTCTTTCAATTTGACATTTTAACAACTGTGAGAAATATAGATTATAGAGGCTTGGCCGAGACAGCAAATGTTTTCTCAACTAATCCCCTGAGAATTAAGCCATTTAATTTTAGTGTACAGAAAAAGTGATAAATGACTTGGGATTATACCTCAAAGGTGTAAACCCTATGCAGATGGGTTGCAAAATAATTGTGAGAGAGTAAATCTGAACTGCAAATATGAAAGATTGTTTGGGCGTTGACCGTTCTTACAGGCTAGGCAGCCACATATGCCTAAATGCCGATTTCAAACCTTGAGTTGGAGCCAGTGAATCAATTCACGTTAAAGCAGGATGAAATCTGATTTTAAAAATCAAATTATTTCAGTGATTTGGTCAAAGGTTACTAGTCAGATACATTGAATACTTGTGTTAAATATTATTCATCTCATGATAGGAAACAACTTTAATCTCTGTTTACTATATATGAGCTATTGTAGCCAAGGACCAAAGGCATAAAAATCCCAAGGCCAAGAGCACATCTAATGAACAGGCATGGTTAGCTATTTCTTTAATAGACTTGGTAGCCAAATACAATAAAACTCCAATATCCATTTGCATTCAACTCACACCATGCGGCTCTCAGGACCATCAGGGAAAATTCTATGGATGGGACGAATGTTTAATGTTTTGTAATCCTCAACAAAATGTACAGTATGCATTACTGCCTTGCGTAAGTCCACTCTAAAGCCTATGTTAATATCATCTTATTGCAATATATAGATTTTTTAAAAAAGGAAACCCACCCAATTTCAGCTGTGCTCAGGGCTGAGTCTGGAGCAGGTTTCGAGATTCTGCTCACATAGAAAGAGTCACAAGTCTTCTCCATGTAAATATTTCATCAGCTCTCCCACCTCTATGCCATGCCAGCCCATAACATTTGTTGTTTCTTTAAAAGATTATTCTTACAGAATGTAAAATATAATTCACTTAAAGCTAATTGCGCAATCAAAATCTTTCCTTCTAAGGACACCCTGACCAGTTTTTAAAATGCTGAGAACTCATTATAGGTTTCACGTTCACAGAACGTGACATTAAACTACAAACTCTCCTTTTATCTCCCTCATAACACACAGTCTGATAAATTTTTGAATTCGTTAAGCCACTCTATTCCTTTCATTTTCCCACAATTAAGTTGTAAAATAATTGCCAGGATCATTAAACATCCATATAAGGCTTTCTACATTCAAAGGGTTTTGCAATCATTTATTTTACAAAGTACATTGTTCTGTAAATCAAGTTTTATCATGTTCAATGTTAGTCTAAGAAGCATGTTCTACATGATCAGATTAACAGGTGGTATATCAGTTTTAGAGGCAAAGGTTGCTCTTTATTTGATATGTGTACCCGTTATTTATGTGTGTCCTTTTGACCTTTGTGCAGCCTAAACTATGTGTTGTCTTTATTTTATCTGGTGCCAGAAGAATCCTAGCATAGACCAAAAGAGGTGTGCTAGGTGCCAAGCAGACAGCGCGTGAAGCACCCTCGTAGAGTCTGAGATCCATAGGTATTCAGGACACTCAAGTTTCAATATCTGCCACCCTTGCTCCTCTCTGTTAGAAACTAGTCACTTTTTATAAAGCATGAACTAAACCCCAGTGACTACAGATGTGCTCTGTGCTGGACAAGCATCCACAGGGGAGATACTGATATTTCCAGGTGACATGTATTATACATGAAAATGTCAAAACTTCTTCCTTTTTGGTCCCAAAGGTATGGCTCACTAATTCTTTCCGCAGAAAGGGGGTGCAGGATCAATGAGTTCATTCTTACTGTCTCATACCTAGAGCGTCTTCTTAGCCATTGTTGCCACATGTGTCTCTAAACTTTCTTTCTCTTAGGACTGACAGCCATTCTCCATCAGCTCCCCCAAAGAGAGTAAAGGCAGATCCAGCCCTCACCTTTCCCAGACCTTGGCTAGCCTGGTAAGAATGTAGCGGCTGCAGGGTCGGGTCCATCTTGAAAGCACAGTAAATTGTAGGAGGAATAAAAGCAAGAATGCCATCTAATGTCCTTGAACCACAGAAGGCCCTACTAGACTTCAGTTTTTGCAACAAGAGTGTCCTCTGAAAATACTCTCTTCCTCCAGGACAGTCGCTTGAGATTTCACCTCCCCTCTCCATTGTAGCTCATTCCTCAAGTTTATCAGGGCCACCACCCAACCCCACTCCAATCCCTCCCTTGGGAAATGCAACACTCCTCCCTCCATCGGGAAGAGGGTGCTCCGCTCCTCAGTCTTTCCTGCATCCAGCAAAATCGAGCATCACCTCCAGCCCTGGCTGAAACATCAGCGAGGTCTCTTTGGTTAGATAGGCGTGAGGGTGGGGTAGAGATGGACCTTCCTACTGTGAGCAGAAATGAACGTGGAGTCTTTATATCCGATTCAGTCTTTGCACCAGAGAGAGCGGCAACTGATTTCCATACCAGAAATGTCAGCTCAGAAGAGGTCAGCATACCTCACCCAGGGGAATGATAATATTTTTCTTGGAAAAAGCACAGTCTAATATCACATTGAGGTAAGGCTATCTCTCCTAGTAATTTGGCTTTGGTCTTTCCCTTTTCAGTCAAATGAACCTGCATTGTTAAGAAGTACTTAATCTCAAAAAAAAAAAGTACTTAGGCACTTTCCTATCTCCTTCATGCCCCCAGATAGTTTATTATGCCAGATATATAAGTAGGCTGGTAAGTAGGTGGGCAGGTAGTAGACAGACAAACGGATCCTTTCTTTCTGCCTTTCTGGGAAACCATTCCTTCCCTGTTCTCCATCCGTGGATTTTGTTGGGTAGACCAGTTGGATTAGTCTTTCTTAACACAGTGATTGACCCAGTGCTTTCTTTCACCCTTCCCTTTTCTTCCTTCTTTGCTTCCCTCCCTTCCCCTCTCCTCACCTCCCTCCCCCCTCCTTTCCCTCCCCCTCTCCACCTCTCTACTTCCCCGCTCTTCCCTCTCTCTCTCTCTCTCTCTCTCTCTCTTCTACTGACATTTCACGCACAAAGGATCATATAAGTCTGAGCTGCCAGGGTCCTTCTTTCCAGAATAAGCAGAAAGTCAGCCTGGGAATGAAGCCAGCACAGATGACAGCACAAACGAAAGTCAGAGAGAAAGGGACAGATAGGTAGACAGTTAATAATTGCTTGAATCTCTGGATCCAGCTGTTGAGAAGTCACAAATTCCCTTTACTGTGATGCCTAATTTGAGTTTGAGTTCTGACACTTGAAAGACTTATTCCTGGAAATGCTAACAGTGGCAATGGTGAGTTTTGTGTTTTCTGCTTCATCGGTATTTCCTTCCTTCCTTCCTTCTTTCCTTCCTTCCTTTTCTTTTATTTTCTCTTCTTTCTTCCTCTTTTTTTACAATGACTATCTTTTATTTGTGTGCTAAAACCAAATTATATACAAAGTGATTGAGTAGAACCAGGAAGAATATAGAAACAAGTGATTCAATGAAATATCCATCCTTCTGAATCCACAGCACTTCCCAAATTTGATTCCAGCAGCTGGGTACTTACCTGCCTTATCTCTAGACAGCAGGTTCCATGGGACATAGCCAGGTCTTGTTCAATGTTGCAATCCCTGAACCCAGCACCATACCAAACACAACAGTTGTCATCCGTTATGGGTTTGTTGACTCTACAACTTAAAGCTACACAAGACATTTATAACTTCATGGGAAAACCAAGAAGCATGTGGAGAAGGGTGTGTGCACGTTTCAAAACAACATAGCATCCTTGTCCAAATTGACAATTTTAGAAGAAACAGAGTGAAGGAGAAAATCTAGTGAGAATTGCTCCTAGACCTTTACAGTGCTGTCAAGACCAGCCCCAACCAATAGAAATATAATTCGAAACACCCATGTATTTTTATTTTTTATTTTATTTAATTTATTTATTTTTGGGGTGGGGGGTACGCGGGCCTCTCACTGTTGTGGCCTCTCCCGTTGTGGAGCACAGGCTCCATATGCACAGGCTCAGTGACCATGGCTCACGGGCTTAGCCACTATGCGGCATGTGGGATCTTCCCAGACCAGGGAACGAAACCATGTCCCCTGCATCGGCAGGCGGACTCTCAACCACTGCGCCACCAGGGAAGCCCCCCTGCATGTATATTTAAATGTTCTAGTAGCCATGTTAAGAAAAGTAAAAGGAAATAGGTGAAATTACATTTAGTAGGATAATATTATTTAACTCAGTATATCGAAGATACCATCATTTCAGCATGTAATCAATGAAAAATATCATTGAGCTACTTTGCGTTCTTTATTTGTACAAAGTCTTCAAAATCATGGCATGTAATTTTACAATCCTGAGTATACTGGGTCAGACTAGCTCCATTTCAAGGGCTTGGTAGTCATCTGGGGCTGGAGAGCACAGGTCTAGACAGTTCAAACTCCCAGAATATGTGTAGTGGAGGAACCTCTCCTTCAATGGCCCAATGTGACTGCCCCTGAGTGTCTGATGGCATCCTGGAGGCCCACCTCCAACATGCTTGCTGGTTCCCTCAGGTGGAGATCTGGAGTTACAGGGTGAGCAATGAGATCTAGCTGCTGTCCCCAGCTTCCAGGAGTCCAGAGTGAGGACTCAGGACACTTCAGCTCAATGTTGCACCACTATTCTCTTTTCTTTCCCAAAGAACCTGGTCTCTTCCAACTACCAAGAGTTCTCCACCCTTTACTATCATTTTTCAAGAGGAAATTCTAAGAAATATAAACAAATGAGGAATTTCTGGAGCCCAAGTGAAATGAGAAATCAAAACTACAAAGATGCAACCACAAGGTCCTACTGTATAGCACAGGGAACTATACCCTGTGATAAACCATAGTGGAAAAGAATATTTTTTAAAAAAGAATGTATATATATATATAACTGAATCACTTTGCAGTACAGCAGAAATTAACACAACATTGTAAATCAACTATACTTCAATAAAAATAATAAATAACCAACTAGAAAGATGTACCTTCAGTGAACCTTGACTGTCTCGTCCCCAAACCGTTTGAAAACTAGACTTAGGAGACAACATCCCTTTCAGGTGGAGAAACATGATTTCACAGTCAAACGGAAGAACATGGTTCTCTTGTCAGAAATCCCTTTATTTTCACGTAGTGCCACAGGTTCAAATAAAGAGAGGGGAAAAATGTTCCTGGCCTCTATATACAATGGCTGGTATTGGGGGTCCAAAGCCAGTGACAGAGAAATTTTAAATGCCTTTAAAAGAATCTTCAGCCAAGATTAGAGTCCCCACTTGGAAGATTTTCAGAAAAACATGTATCCAAAAAACCATTCACGTCATTAACGGCCTCAATTTTTTCCAGGTGCAAAGAGCAAGGCAGCCCTGCCATCTGATTTCCTCTGGAGTGTACCGTCATCAGAGCAGGTAGAAACAGAGACCTGCCAGGGCCTCAGATAAGGGCTGGACATTGTTCTGGTGACTAAGCCCAAACCCAGATCTCTATTCCAGGTAAGAGGAGACTTCCGTGAAGGGACAAGATGCAGAAATCTTACCGTGAATTTATCAGTCGCAGGTGGAGTGAAACCTGGTGGATCAGGAAGTGGGAGAAGAGAGGGGCGAGAAGATGAAAGTCATGTTTCCCATCACAGAATGAGAGCTCCAAGCTCTGGAAGGAATCCTGAGCGCTCAGCTTCTCTCTCCCCCTGGCCACATGTGAGATCATATTTAAATCATTGCAAATTGATGAGAATGTGTTATTTTCTTTTAAAGACCTCTAGAGAAGGAGATAACATTCCTCAGTAAATTATTCCCTGATTCAACAACCCTCAAGAAGACGGTCCTTAACTCCGAGTGATTTAAATCCCTACCACTGCTGTTTCCAGCCCTTCTGTGCTTTTAACCCATGGTCACTGGGTTCTTATTAAGTGCAAGGCTCACGTGGAGGGGACCCAAAGACAAAAGAGGCAGGTTCTAGGATCCACACGCTTGCAGTTCTGCAGGGCGGATAAGCCTCCTACATAAATAACTGCAATCCAAGGCAGGAAGTGCTAAGTGCAGTAAGATAATATGCTGGGACCCATCAGAGGACAGAACTCGTTGTCTCTGGGAAGAATGGAGAACAACAGCTGGCCGCCGTCCTTCTTGTTTGCCCTGGGTATTCTCTCTCTTCCTCACTTCTTATTTGCTCTTTTATATCATTTCTTCAGGTTGTCAATATTTTGAGACAGATGGAAGACACTGTGTGATGTAGGAACACGTCCGATCTGATAGTGGAATGTTCTCTTTGGGGGTGAGTGTGGCTACTAGACACTGGCCAGTTGCCCAGGTGGCCACACCCCGTCCCCCCCCCCACCCTGTGCCAGAACTTTCCTTTCTCTCTCTTGCCAATTTTGTGTCCCACCTGCTATATTCTAACTGAGATCGGAGATCAAAACAAGTGTTAAACAGTGTGGTTTTGAGCTCATTTGATGTTAAATAACCTCTCTCTCCTCTCCTACCATCTCTGACCTTGTAGGGGCACCACAGAGGGTCATTTGTCACGTAGGACACCAATGTTCTCACACTATCTGGTGCACTTGTCTGGCCTCCCTAGTGGGTTACAGACCTTGAGCGCAGACTTAATCGTTTCTTACCCTTTTCTGTCTTTCTTGCTGCCATACTATGTAGCTCTTAATAAAAAATTTTTTAAAAAAATTTTTAAAGCTGCTTTTGTCAGAAGAAATCAGAAATAAGGTTCTGAGAAATTAGTGACATCGCAGTTCACGTGATGACTAGTGATGGAATGCGGATGTGGACTCAGCTTTTCTACATCCGCTCTTCTTTCCTCCAGGTGGTGTTTCCTAGTGGGCTCATCTGGATCACTCCCACAACACTGTGTGCTCCTGAGGGCAGAGACCATGGCTGATTTAGCCCAGGAAATGGATATAATTCTTGTTAAGTGGTTGATTGGACTGCTCTGATGTAGATTTCTGGAGACTAGTTTTTATATCATTTTACTGACCCCGCCATGTCCTTCCCCCTCTGGTTGAGTGTGGGAGCGTGTGGGCACACGCACATGCGTGTGTGCATATGTGTGGGCTTTAATCTGTGTGGAGAACAAAATCAAACAGGTATGGGAGGGGGAGATGTTGGGGAGAAAAACAGAAAGGTGAAGCCAGTGCAAACACCTGCGCCAGGTATGAACCCAGAACTACTTACTGTCGTGTCCTAAACACAGGAATGTTACTTGCTACTTCTCCTGAAAGAATACAATAGAGAACTAGAGAGTTTCACTGTTTCAGCAAGAATCAGCACAGGTGACGGGAGTGTTAGCACACCAAACCACCAAACACTCAGGAGAGGAAAAGCCCACCAGGTCCGCAATCCTCCCCAACCCTGGCCTAGACCCTCCAGGTTAGAACAGGCCTGCACACAAGGACAGGCCACAGAAATCACTGGAACAAATTCAGGACCCAGTGTCAAAGTTCATGAGGAGTAGGGAAGATTGGGGATCATTTGTGGTTTGTAATTTCTGGGAGTACAGGACAGTGCTGGCCAAGGTGGGTAAAGCTGACTGCCCTGACATGCTTTAAGTGCTCAAAGCAGGCGTAAAATGGAGGGGTTTTACCTTATATAAAAAATTCAAGAAAAGGAAAAGATAGCCCATAAAAGAAAGAGTAGTGACCAATAGAGCTAGTAAAACTTACAGCTAAGTCTAAACAACTGTTGATAATGAAATGTTGAAACTGGACACATTTGTTCAAAAAGATGAGGGGTGTGGTTCCTGAAATTGAATGTATGTACTATATAATATAAAAGAATAATAATCTGGAACTAAAACTTCAGATTATTTCAACAATTTCTGGGAATTGGAAAATGTGTTAAATTTCTCATTTAGCCTAGGGAGAATGTACACTTTTTCATTATTGATGTTGATAGAGAACTAGGTTTATATATATATATATGGCTGTGTGTGTTATATATATATATATAGCCATATATATATATGGCTATATATGGCTGTGTGTGTTATCTATCTATATATATATATATATATAACCTATATGGCTGTGTGTGTGTTATATAACCTATATATAGGTGCTATATAACCTGTATATCTATATATAAGTTGATCCTAACCATAAAAATAGAACTAGAATGAATAACTTTGAGGGGAAAAAAGGAACAAAGTTTAATGCAACAGTGGGGTAAAACTTTTTGAAATAATGTGTGTTAATTTTTGTAAAAGCTGATCTGTTATTTTCATTTTCATTTATCTTCACTTGTATTATATTTGACAACCTATATAACTTTCATAATTTTTCATTAGATCTTTTGATGTAAGATAAATTATAATATTAAAAAAATTTTTAATAAAATGAGATAAGACATTGAAAATAACGAGACTACCAAAAAGTTACTCCAGAGAAGGTATGGCTTCCTCTGGTTTAAATTCATTTAATTGGGGAGGAGGGAGGAGGGATGTGTGCCAGAGGGGATTGACAACAGGTTGCCAAAATTCCTCACGAGGAAAAAGAAGTCTTGGTTGGGAAGATGCCAAGATGAAACATTAAATGTAAGTTAAGACCCTGAAGAGATGCCCCAGTAAATGGCAAGACTTAATAAGATTTAACCTCTCAGTATAAGAAATAACAAGACTTGAAAGGATGGAGTAGAGACCAGAGGGAAGATGGAAAATGAAGAGAAGATTACAAACCAGGCAGCCTGCTGAAAATGTAGAGTATAAAGTTCCTAAGGACCAAAGATTTTTGAGAACTGCAATATTATGTATTTAATTTTAAGGATAATTCTAACTTCTTTTCACGAAGCAACTCCATTGCCCTGAACTTCAGGGAACGTCTGCTATACATGGCCTTGGAATGTGGACGAGGAGGACCTGGGCTGTGTCCTGTGTGGGCTAGAGTGTAAAAAAGGGGGCAGCACACAGAGGTGGGTAAGCCATGAGCTGAGCTCGTCAGCAGAAGCAGGCACCCAAGGCCAGAAAGGGTAAGAAGAAATGGAGGTGCCCTATCCCCTCAATTCCCTAAGACATTTGGAAGGACTGAGTCTCCCATTGCACATAGGACAAAAGATTGGGGTCAAATCTCCAAGGACAGATTGACCTGGAGTGACATTTTAGATACAGAATGTATACTCTCTCATCAGGAAAACTTGAGGTCAAAACTCAGAAGTTCAAAATTTGGACTTTTTCTGTAACAATAGTAAAATTAAGGGTACCAAATAAAACATAATGGTCCAAAACATTTTTTCAATGAAAAAGGAAGTGATAATAAATGTTTATATGACTTTATATAACAAAATAAGTTGATAGAAAGAGTTATAGATTTCTAAATAGGTAACTATAAAATACTGAGTCCTCAAAAATACTGAGTTATGATATGAATTAAAAGGTTTTACTAATAAATAGATAAAATACCATCTTCTATTGGAAATAGATTTAAAACAAGCATTGCAAATCTAAAACATAGCTGAGAGCTTAAGCTCTTTCACCTTAAAGGTCAGATGAAAAGAAAACAGAAAATCATATAAGGATTAGACCTGATAATGTAGTGGTTCATCTTGATATTTCCTGGTAAAGGAAATGAATGGGTCAAAAGAATAGGAATTTCTGGTTGGTGAGAGATCAGAGCTGAATGTGATCCAACCCCTAAAAACAGAAAAGAAAACATTGAGAAAGATGACACACAATAGACTCTGAAATCAGAGTAGGTCTTCGAGAAAGTCTTAAGCCACAATGTGATGAAGAGAAAGCAAAAAAGGAAGAAGGAAGAGAGAATAAGCAGTGTTCTTCCTTATGACTCAAGTAATGATTAGCACATACCTCAAGATTCCAAATCCTACCGAACCCTCTGGAATGGCTGAAGGGAGAAAATTCTCCCAAGTCTACAAACCAACAAATCCAAAGGATTTCCACTGGGTATGTAATAGCTCCACTGTCATCATGGGCAAAGACTTGACATGATTTCTATATGAATTCCATCCAACCTGTTAGCCCTAGAAGGCTGGAGAGAAGAGCTCTTTTCCTTTCTCTGAATGGTGAACATACCTTCATACCTTCATAGTATGTCCATCTGTGTTCAACCTTACTTACCATACCACTGAATGCCAACTTTGTATGTGTCAAATTTGCCTGTCAATGGAAGGTGTTCGGTCCAACGTTCAGTTCAATGTCAGCTCATGGTCAGTTCAGTGGAAGGTGTCATCCTTTTCTCTTCAGCACTGCATCAAGTTCAGGATTCAATATAATGTACATACCCAGTAAATACTAAGAGACAGCTTCTTAAATGTTCAAAATATTTTTAATAATTATTTCCTTCTACTTAAGATCAGAAAACCAAAAACATTTGCTTGTCAATTGTATCTCAATTAAAAAAACAAAAACAGAACAAAAAATACTGCCCTCCTGTAGCTTACATTCCAGTGAAGGGAGACAGACAATAAAATAACATGTATAAGTGAGAAAAAAACATTTGTCTGCTCTGGGTCCTACTTAGAGATTTCCACTCATCCCCTTTACCGTTCTGGGCCTCAATTCCCCATTTATATTATAAGGAAGTTTGATCTTTATTTTATCGGGTGGACAGGATGCTTTGGGAAAAAGGCCTTGCCTTCAACATAAATCAAAGTGGATAAGCTGCCTCTGTTTGTTTTTTTAAGATTTTTTTTTTGATGTGGACCATTTTTTTAAAGTCTTTTACTGAATTTGTTACAATATTGCTTCTGTTTTATGTTTTGGTTTTTTGGCCACCAGGCATGTGGGATCTTAGCTCACTGACCAGGGATCAAACCTGCACCCCCTGCACTGGAAGGCAAATCCTCAACCACTGGACCGCCAGGGGAGTCCCGTGTTGCCTCTGTTTTTGAAGATCCAGGACAATTTAACAGCAATGTTAAGCAACTCCACACTGAAGACATGGATGAAACTGAAAAGACTGAACAACACTGAATAAAGAACTTTATCGTTTATGAAATATTCTTGTTTATGTGAGAATGTCCCAGTAGGTTTGTTTTTTGGCCACGCAGCATGCAGGATCTTAGTTCCCCGATGAGGGATGGAACCCGTTCCCCCTGCAGTAGAAGCATGAAATCCTAACCATTGGACCACCAGGGAATTCCCCAGAGGATGTCCCAGTGGGTTTTAAAGGTAATCTTTTATATTGAACCTTTTTCAAATTAAAACTGTTACATATGGCAAAATAAATGTCATGGCAGCCTTAGTTTTAAGGCCTGAGTTCTTTTTGAACCAGCTTGATGTGAAGCACATGATCCTTTTGAATTAAAAAAGGAGAGCTTCCCTGGTGATGCAGTGGTTGAGAGTCCGCCTGCCGATGCAGGGGACGCGGGTTCGAGCCCCGGTCCGGGAAGATTCCACATGCTGCGGAGCGGCTGGGCCCAAGATTATTTCTCATTAAAAAAAAAAGTTACCTTCCACCCCTAGCATTCTGGGACTGCCTCCTCTTAAGCGTGCAATGGAATTTGCCTCAAGATATATTTCTTCAGCTTCCTACTTCCTGTCAGAAGCAAGAGAGGAGGAGTGGGGTCCGAGTGAGCAGCACACCAGAGAAATTGAACCTTGAAGAACGAGGATCCAGCCCAGTTCTGCATCTTTGCTTCCCCAATTCTTTCCTCCTGCTTTGCTCTTCTCTCTGAACTGGAGCTTTTTTACATCAAGTTCTCACCTAGTCCCGCTTCTTCTCAGCCTTTGATTTATAGCTCCAATAGTCGCCTGAAACAGGCCATGGAAACGTTTACTCAAAGAGAAACGGATTCTCTTAGATGTTCAAGAAAGAATGGTTATCTTCTGAGCACTCCAGGCCAGGCCAAGGATCCCCCTGGAAAAGAAACGCCTCCACACTTGACCAGACCCCCTTCCACAGTATCTTAAGGAGACTGTCTTACTCAGTCCCTATTTAGCTGTCAGTGTCCATGAGTATTTCCTAAAGTCTGTCATTAAAGACATTGGAAACTTCCCCCAAATCTTCCCCCCAACCCCGGCTTTGAGCAGATTGCCTGTGGACAGGGCAAAAGGGAGGGCAGATTAAAACTCAAGCCAGCCTACTATTATTATCTCCAGTAGCCTGGCTGTGACTCAGACTCTGGTTAGAAGAAACGTAAAGCTTCACTTGAATGAAATGCTTGTGTTGTCTGTGCACTCAGTTTTCACCTTCGCACCCATCTTCCATCATCAAAGCATCTACTAAAGGCCCATTGGTGCTTAATCAGGAGTTAGACACTAAGGATTAACTAGAGATATTCCTAGTTAGCTTTGTGGCTCACACATTCATGAGATCTGAGGCTTGAAAATGACAGGACTGTAGGTGATACCAGAAGTGATACCACCAAGTGAACGCCATACAGTGCTAAGCTACCACCCTGTTGAATGGCAATTGAAACCATTCCCAGAGACCCTTAGTTGATCCTAATGGGCGTCTATGAGCTTCTTAAAACAGAAGACTCTACTGAAAAGGAAATAGGAATGTTGCTAATTACAGAGCTCATTTATGTAATGTGAGGTCTTTGGATTTTGGCTTACTGATTCTAACTCCTTCTCTGCCATGTCTACTGAAAAGCTGTAAGAAGTAGACCTCCATCACACATTATAAATTGACTTTGAGCTGATACTTGGGAACCTTTTATTATCTCAGGCATGGATATACATTTGGTGTTTCTGCCCTGTGAACATCTAATAAAATAATACCCAAAGACACAGGAATGTCAGCACAACAGATGTTTGTTTCTCAGATATATCAGATGTTCTATAAATATGATCATTTCCTTTCAAAATGAAACAATAATTGCCTCGAAAGAATATCATTTTTTTCAATGTCAATCTGCTATGTAGCATCACCCTGCCTAGTAAGACTATCTCCAACAGGAGAGAATTTTAAGGTCGGTTGTGACAGTGAAACAAAGAACAAAAACTACTCTGAGAACTCCAAAGAGCCTTCTTTTAAAACTAATCAAACCAGATTGTGTGCTTAATTATTTCTACCGTACCTTTCAACTAAAGAACTGTCAGGAAGGTTTGTTTTGTTTTTGCCAATTTGCATTAGGATTTTGATGTATGGTCTTCTGTTCCTTTTAATAAAATCATGCTACTCCATTTCAGAAATGTTTGCCATAAAATAAGTGTTTTATCATGCTTTTATTTTCTAAAATCTTAAAGGTCTACTCCATGATTCCCATTATTCATACCCTTGGAATAAATTACTCCTATCAGACCACATAGGGAGAAAAGTTCGCTCCTGATTACAAAAGGAATCAGTCCAAGAGGTAAAGTATTAATCAATGTTACTTCTTAACAATCCCATTTTCCTCATTATAATGCAAACTCCCATCAGGCCAAGCTAAAACAGCATTTGCATCAGTCACTTGCTTCTTTACTATTTGGTTTCTGCTGAAATCTAGGGTCTCCAGTGGTAAATGTGAATAGCTAAGCTTACACCCATCTCCAGTGTCCCCTTGATAGCTTTATCTAGCTATCATAATTTGTCATCGTCAAGCCATTAGGCCTTTGGCTTTGGTCTTATTTTTCCTTCAGGTGTCAAAAATGCAAAACCACAATTTATAAAACACAAGATGACAGAATCCCATTTGCGCTGGTTTTGAAATGCCAAAAGGTAACTTTATTGAAAATATCACAACCTTCTCTCCAAACTAGCTGCGTGAGTTCCAGGGTGGTCTGAAGAGTTGATTCAAAAAATAAATGCCACCACAGCAACTTAAAATTCTTAAGGCCAAACATCCAGATGTGTCAATAATCTGTGTAAATTAGAAACAGATGTAAGCCCTTGTTGAAAAATAAATATAATAGAATTATTTCCTTTTTCCTCCTTATGCTTTCACACACTTGAATTTATTCCTTCCACATTTTTTTTGAGCTGGTTCAGATTTAAAAACAAAAATCATTTCTATTTTTCACACAGGGGTGTAGCTATGTATAAAGTTCTCTAGAAAAAGGAAATAACAGTCAATTTGGTGCCTTGTTTCATGCCCAGTGGAGCTAATCCAAGCACAGAGGCTCCCTGGACTTAGCTGATGATCTACAATCCAGCCAAATCTTCTGGGATATAGTCTAGATTACTATTGCCATGTAAAGTAATTGCCAACATGAAACCCACTCTTTGTTCCCATAAGGTTACCCCAGTTATAAGACAAAATAAACATTTCAAACATGGTAGAACTACATTATCAACAACTTCTACTTACTTTTGTTTGATGTAATTGCAGAATTGTTATTAGAGTTAAGAAAAGATTTTTGTTGTTTTAACATTTTTTTAAGGAGTGAACTCACTACTCAGATCCCTTCAGTATAAGCTGCGTGGCGGTGAGAGACACATGTGGACCCACTGGAAGTTTTGTGAGAAGAGATAGACGGTTGTTAGTGGACAAAGGGTTGCAAGATAGATATCAGAGGTTTGCATTTCCTCAGAGGATGAAAACCACAATCAACTGCACAAACTTGTTTATTACACCTTTGAGATCAAGTAGAAAAGTTCTAGAGTCTACGGAGTTCTATTCTGGAACCCCTGGGGCCATTTTGTCTCTATCATATGGGATCCAGGGAGGCAGATTCAGCTATTTACGAACTCTCCAAAAAATAATAATAGTAATAATAATAAACAATCTTCTTGCAGGAAGTATAACCCTATAGAATTCTGTGATCAGTCAAGTATCAATAGTCAGTTTGAGATCTTCAGTGATTTGAGATCTTCAGTGATCTCAAATTTCTGTAATTATTGACCCCAATAATTTAGCCATACCTGGCTGCAGTGAAATGTTATAGTATTGATTATATAGTGTTCAGAGCTAAACGGTATTAACAACAAAACAACGTTTGCATTTTGGCTTCTGAAAAATTTGACCTTGGCTAAAATAATAAAATAAACATGGTTTGCCTTCGGTGTTGTTAATCTATTGCGCTCCCTCCTACGCCAAAGGCAAAGCCTACTAGATCCTACCCAATAGCCATTCTCCCCTATTCCTTATTAGCAAAATTACTGGAGAAGGGAGGAGCTGCCCAGTTCAGAAAACTACCTTTGTTAGGGCTTTTGCAGATAGGCATGTTATTAAGCAGAGTTTTGGGGAAAGCCCTTTAAAGGGGACTGTCTCAACGAGCAGAGCCCCTTTGCTCATTCCATTTCTCCTCTTTTTTCCTACCTGAGTCATGGATGTGATTGCTGGAGCCCCAACAACCATTCTGTAAGCCTGAGGATGAGAGCAGAGGCCTGGTCTCTGATGACGTCAGAGAGCTGCCATGTAACAGACCAGCTTGCCTACCTCTGGACTTGTCACTAAATGAGATAAATATAAACCCTCATCTTGTGGAGGGCACCACGTCACAGTACCTATTAGCAGCTGCAGAATGTAATTTCTGATGTACTCTTTGAGAAGTTTCTGCCATAAGGCCTGCCTGGGTCCCACCCAGCCTGTCACCCACCAAACAGTCTATCACTCACTTCTTTCAGGAAATTATTATATTTTCTCTCTGCATCTCAGGTCTTGTCTCTGCCAAACTCTTCTCTAGTAAAGAAAAAGAAATTGTTTTCATCTTCTCAAAGATGACTTTGGTGCTTTCACTATTTTGTATTTATCTTGGAATATACTTATAAGCCACCTCCTTTTCAAAAGATTTACACAAAGCAGTTTATCACCTAGCTAATCTGATTACTTAATATGGGTTGTTGGGCTGATAGAAGACGTCATGGTAGAAAATAAATAAAAAGGAAAAGTATTGAGACTGTTGTCTTACGCCAATGATCGCTAAAGAGATATAAATAGAATTCCTTCTTATCCAAGTACCCTTATATAAACAAAAATAAGGAATTTTTCAGAGTTTTCAAAAAACATTTGGTGTGGATGATTTAACTAGAGTGGAATTAAATAAGCACAGCAAATTTTTAAAACCATCGATTTCTTCAAGGGCCAAAACACAGCAAAATAAAAGAAGTTTACAACCCTTTTTCTCCAAAACATGTCTTTCTTCTTCAGAAAACCGTTCCCTGCTGAAGTGGCTTCTTCATTTGCTCTGTTTACTGTCATTATACTGTCAATGAGTTGGACGAAAGGCACTACAAGCATGTGAAATTGTTTGGGTTAAGCCTCCACTGCTTGGGGCTGTTCACACTGACCCCATCCGAAAGGCTGGCTACTGAAGCAGCCCTCTTTCTGGGACTCTTCCACCATCTTCTTTTCAAAGACAATTTATACCCATCTTCTGCACCTGATCCTGCTGAGAAGGAAATAGAGACACTGCTTTTCTCCAACCTTCTTCCACAAAGCTATTCTCTGCTTATCCTCTTCGCCTGATTAAAACCTAAACCAACTGGAGGACTGGACTCCAACGCTTCTTTTCTATTTCCTTTGCAACTCTGTAAACTGGGTTTCTGTTTTTAACAACCTGTACATTCACCCTTCTGCTTCCCCCATTGGGAACTGATAGCCCAGGGAGGAAATGGAAGAGAGAAGGGGCGGTGGGAAAACACAAGGAAAAAAACTGCCTGAAAAACAAATTTGTTGCTATAGAGTCAGAAGGATTGCCTCCAGAAAGCTGTGACTCTGCACTGAGTTGTACTTACTGTCTTCCTAATAAGCAAAGGCAAGTGGCCAAATACACACTTACCCACAGGTATGGAATTTAATCATTCTCAGGACTGTAGATATCATGAACTTTCACATGCAGGCTCACAGCCTTGATTTTACAAACTTGCATGGCAGTGATTTCAAGGAGATTTCCGTCCTGCTCCACCTCTTGGCTATCATTTCACAAGATGTGTGAGAAGATCCTGAATGCTCAGAGAAGTCAGAGGCTGAAGAGCTGGGAAAATCCACTGTCTCCTCTCTGAAAATATCCAATTTTTCTTTGGGCAATTCTGATGCACAACTCTGTCGATATTGCATCTTTAGTCTCTCTTATAGAATATTTGCCTAAAATACGTGTACGCTAATGTTTTGACACGTGTTCACGTATCAAAAGAGGCATGGGTTATAATTACCAATTCTATTTCCTTTTTAGCTTCTATGACTTTATCACAAATTGATGAATCGTATACCATACATACCATCTACACCTTTGCCGTATAATAGAAAAATCTGTATTATTTACGCTCAGATCTCAATCTCCATCCCAGATCACACTTTCCTGAGATCCATATGTACCAAGAGGTGACATACCACCGTGATTAAATTAACAATTTCTGGAGCCAGACTGCTTAGAGTTGAATCCCAGCTCCTCTGTTAACTAACAATGTGACTTTGCCTGAGTTACTTAATCTCTCTGCCTCAGTTTCTTCATCTGTAAAATGGGGATAATACCATATTTTATCAATTCTAGAAAGGACATTTTAACATCTTTGATATCACGATGTGTCTTACAATTGATGGCACCTTAGATTTGATGAAATAAACTAGCAATACCTGTTAGGATGGTTGTGAGAATTAAATCAGTTAAAACATAAAATTTACAACAATATTTGACACATAACAAGCTTTCAATAAATGCTAGCCAATACTGTTGCATTAATGGATATATATTTTTCAACTTTTAGGCATCAAAAAATTCACATTCCCTTCAAACATGCTTATTCCCCTCTATTCCTTATTTTGTTTAATGCCAGTAACACAAGCCAGAAATATGGAAATCATCACTGATTTTTTCTCCTCCTTAACCCTCTGCATCCAATCACTTAAAAAGTTCTCCTAATTTTCCAGTGTAACTATCCCTCACCTTCCCTCTTCTTGCCATGCATCATCTTGAGCCTAGAACATGGCAGCCTCCAAGCAAAACACTGCTTCGTCTTTACAGTTATCTTTCTAACACAGAAATCAGATCAGAGCCCTCTCTGATTTTCAGTGGCTCCCCAACCCTACAAGGTGAAATACAAACTCCTTGAAGTCCTGAGTTGTCAGGCTGACTCCCAGACCTTGATCAGCATCCCCTTCTACCACAATCTCTTCCTCCCTCACCATCTTTACAGGTCACGTGCCACTCCCTGAACCTTTCCACTGATTAACATCTCTGGGTTCTTCCTGCAACAGTCTTTCCCCTTTGATCCATTTATGCTTATCATGCGAGACTCAGAAATCTTTCTCCTGTCTCCCCTTCTCCCTAGGTACTTATATATGCCCTTTCTTGTGGTCTCCTATCACCCTTCTATTTCTATTATTTCTCTAATGCTTAATCTATTTATCACCCCTAGTTGACAGTGAATTTGTTTTGGGACAGCTAATGTTTTTAAGATTATATTTTTTTACCCCTATCACTTAGGCTTTTCCTTGCACACAGTAGACAATCAATACATAATTGTTAAATGAATGAAGGAATAAATGTAACAATGTGCATACCATTGTATATGACAATATATTGAGAAAAATACATTGGGAAAAAAAATCAAGAGAGAGAATAACATAGGAAAAAAATCCAATGAAATCTTTCTCATTAGCTGCAAAAATCAGCTCTTTTTCCTGAAATATGCCTTTTTCTTGTTTCCCTTTCCTACAAAGGGCCATCGTTCTGGTAAACAACTCGTGTTCTAATGCTCTCAGGCCAGGGTACTGATGCTCCTTTTTCAAAGATTGACACCAGTACTCTGTATGGGCACCTGATAAATGGATATTGTTCTTATTCTTGCTGCAAGACAATATCCTTTAATGCACTGCCCTGTTTTTATTAAAAAGGCGACAAACTATCAACATGCTGTAAGGGATAAAAATTGCATATGTGGTAATAATAAAACAATGGAAAATGTGGACAGAAACCAAACCTCAAGTGCATTCTCTGATTCAGATTGCTTCTTAAATGACTGGCACTTACTGTGAAAGGCACATGGCAGAGGCACTTTTACAGACTTTCAACAAAAGGCCAACCCCACCCTGACCCCCATATATGCTCACCAGTCAAATCCTGTGTTAATATGACAAAAACAATGTACCAGGAAAGTTCACTTGTTAATTACACGTAGGGATTCTTTTGTGGTGTGGAAGAAACACAAAGGGCAATAATTGTGTGATCTCTTTCTCTTTTTTGGGGGGGGGGCAGTGGGGAGGGGCATTTGTTTGTTAGTTTGTTCAGCTGCACCATGAGGCTTGCGGGATCTTAGTTCGCCAACCAGGGATTGAACTCGGGCCGTGGCAGTGAAAACCCTGAGTCCTAACCACTGGACCACCAGGGAATTCCCTGTTTGACCCCTTTCTTCCCAGATTTTACCACGATGCATTTCAGTTAAAAAGATGGTCCAAGAGTTTACCACCAACATGCTGGATTATGATCTACCCATCATCATCAAAGGCTTGCTTAGCACTTATTGGCCAAAGGTCATTAGAGAAAGGGCCAAGAGGTTCAAATTATTGACACTTTCCTTGCACAAGTAAAGAACCCAGATGCAGCAATAGAAAAATCATGACAGGAGATCATATTCAGCCTTTAAAAACAGGCAAATGCATAATATACCCTGTTTGGTTTAGAGGGGGGAAAAAGATGGCAACTAACACATCTTGCCAACTGGGTCATATCAGACCTTCCCTATGCGTGTACATTCTTTTAACTGAGAACAGGGCAATGACTGGTAGGGGATAGCAGTGGTTGTACACTGGGTTCTTAGGAAAAGAAAGGTGGATACTTACATCCGCATAGTAACTATGTGAAACATAATAGTATTCTGTTTCCTAAGATTACTTTTCAAACGGTATGTCTTATTCTCAGGGTCCCAGGAAAGATGATTAAATGAGAGCCTCCCTATGGTACCATCCTCCAGGCCCTTGCCTCAGAACTGCATTCTCAGCAAAGCAGTGCTGTAACCCAGTGCCTCTGGCATTTTCACTACTAAGCATCCCCACTCTTTGGAAAGAATCAAGACGGAATCACCTCCCACCAAATCCCGTTTTGCAGTAAGTTACACCATACTTTATTGTAGTTTAAGTTGGACTGATTAGAGAGTCAAGATTCTGGAACATTACTAGGGCTCACCAATGTTCCCCATTCTTTTTCCATCCCTGAACATATACGAGAACGACTCTTTCCCACCTGGTGAAATTGAACGTAACCATTTGACTTGTTTTGGCCAATAAAGTGTGAAGCGAAAGTGAGGAGCATCACTTCTGAGCAGAAGTATCCAGTGTCAAGATGAGATTCTCTGTGCTCACCTCCCTGGCCCCAGCAATGGATCACACAAACACTGAGATGCAGGTGCACCAAGATCAAAGGGCCTGGAAGGTCGGGACACCACCTGGAGAGTTACTTGAACCTAAAGTGGACTTGGTGTGACAAAGACATTTTGTATTGTCACCATAGCATAACTAACCTATGTGGATAACACAGTAATTGGACCTTGGGCAGCAGAATTTGCTTTTATAGCCTCTGTACTAGTCATCGATAAAATGCCAAAGCTTTCAAGGGTATCTAACTCTCGGAGAGGAGCTTATATCCTGTTTTATCAATACAAGTCAGAATCTAGTGTTTCCATTAAGGTTGGGTCGCTAGAATACAGCAAGATCTCTTGCCATAGTTTATCATTTTCACTCTAATTAATGTTCTATGTGTTGTGACAAGAAAGTCAAGCTATTGCCTCGTGTGGCTGCAATTATGAAGCAAGTTTAAGGTTACAATTAATTTAAATCACAGTGCTTCCTCAACATTACCAATTTGGCCTCTGAATCATAAAAACCAAAACTGGAAGAATTTCTGCAAAATTGCATTGGGCTAATTACTTAAAAAATTGTTTCAGATCTATCATAATATTCCAAGAATCTGGAGAAAATATTTTGCATCTACAAATATAAAAAATGGGTTATCTTAATATTTTGTGGGTTTCTGTGGTCCTAAATAAAATTAAGACATCTGAAAAGAGTTGTAATGGGGCTTCCCTGGTGGCGCAGTGGTTGGGAGTCCGCCTGCCGATGCAAGGGACACGGGTTCGTGCCCTGGTCTGGGAGGATCCCGCATGCCGCGGAGCGGCTGGGCCCGTGAGCCATGGCCGCTGAACCTGCGCGTCCGGAGCCTGTGCTCAGCAATGGGAGAGGCCACAACAGTGAGAGGCCCACGTACCACAAAAAAAAAAAAAAAAAAGAGTTATAATGGATATTAAAATTTTAAGCTTCTGCGTAAGTTTTTTTCAGAAAATTCCTCACCTTTGATAATTTCAAAAATAGCATATGATAAGGTGATTCCATCTTTTGTGTCATCCAAAGACTACACAAATAGGATTTTACGGTGATTCGTACAAATAGTACCTATTGAGCATTTTCTATGTGTTCAATTGTGTTTGCTCTAGAGATCCAATGATGAAAAAGAGAGATGTGGTCCCTGCCCTTCTCCAAATTATAATCTAGCAACCTCTTCTTCAGTGGATATATACTGCTATTTTCTCTCCAAGTTTTGAGTTGTGAAAATAATATTGCCTAATCTCAACAGTTATATAATAGAACCTAATTTATCTGGGAAGGCTCAATTATTTGGAACACAGCTGAGAATCAGGCAGGCACTAATAGCAGTCTTTGAGAAGTCAAACGTTTCACACGCCAAAAAAAAAAAAGACTAAAAGTTACAGAGTATTTATTCTGTGCTATTCACTTTGCTAAATGCTGTATATTGAATATTTCATCATCATAAAACCCCATGATGGGGGACTTCCCTGGTGCTTAAGAATCTGCCTTCCAATGCAGGGGACATGGACTCGATCTCTGGTGGACTCGATCTAAGGTCCCACATGCCTTGAGGCAACTAAGCCCATGTGCCACAGTTAGAAAGAAAGAAGCCCACACGCCACAACTAGACAGAAGCCCTCTCGCTGCAACGAAGAACCCGCACGCTGCAACGAAAGATCCCACATGCTGCAACTAAGATCCAACACAGCCAAAAAAAAAAAAAAACCGTGACGGGATATTAGTCCCCACAGCACTTCACAAAGACTAGGCACTAGGGCTTCCCTGGTGGCACAGTGGTTGAGAGTCCGTCTGCCGATGCAGGGGGCACAGGTTCGTGCCCCAGTCTGGGAGGATCCCACATGCAGTGCAGTGGCTGGGCCCGTGAGCCATGGCCGCTGGACCTGCGCGTCCAGAGCCTGTGCTCCGCAACGGGAGAGGCCGCAGCAGTGAGAGGCCCGCGTACCGCAAAAAAAAAAAAAGACTAGGCACTAAAGCTCTTGGTCTTCACTTACAGAAGAATCCCTGGGGCTTTGCTTCAGTTACTACTGCTGCGTGACAAACCACTCCAGATTCTGTAGTTTGGGAATTTGGAGAGAATAGAGCAGGAACTGTTTGACTCTGCTCCATGATGTTTGAGGTCTCAGCTGGGAAAACTCAATAGCTGGGATGTGGAGGGGATGCAGGAGTGAAGAAGGGCTGGGATTTGGGAGAAATGTTCACCAGCTGAAGGCTGGAATCATCTGGAGGTGTCTTCACTTATGTGCCTGGAGGTTGAGGCTTGTCAGCTGGGACCTCAGTTGGAGTTGACAACTGTGCCCACCTTCATGTGGCATCTCTAAGTGGCTTAGACTTCCTCTTAGCATGGAAGTCAGATCTCTTACATGATGACTCAAGACTCAAAAAGCAAGTGACAAGGCAGAAATTGCATTGTCTTTTATGACTTAGAAGACACATAGTGCCATGTCTGCCATACTCATCATGAACCTGGCCAGATATAAGGGGATAGGATGTAGACCCCATCTCTCAATGGGGGTCAAGGTCACAGTGCAGAAGGGAATGTTGGCAGCCGTCTTTGGGAAGTGCAATCTGCCACAAGCTCTCACCTAAAGGTTAATTTCTCCTCTGTCTTACCCAAATCCACCTTGGGAATATCCAAACATATCCCAAGTAGTGAGAGTAGAGTAAGCATTGTGTAAACATTGCCCAGCTTCAATAATGACCAACAATTTGTCAATTCAAACAATAAATGTCAAGGATGGCTAATAAGGCAGGAATTAGAATTAAGAATGTCAGTTTTAACATTGAAACGGGCAGTTTGGGGGTAAACACATTTATCTCATGTGGAACAAGTCATTTCCCAGGGCTCATCTCTGGATTATTACTATTCACATAGAAAATACACAGTCCTGGATGCTTTTGTTTGGATGAGGGGAAGAAAGAACACTGCAGGTTACATTTTCTAGAGCTAATGCCCAAGTTCCACCCACAATTACCAAGCTGACACATGCTGCAGATTCACGAGCTAGGTACCGATGCATGACACATTTGCAGACAAGCACCTGTTCTGGGTATTTAAGTTTGATCCTTACCTCCTAAAACTATTTTTTTAAAAATAAAAGCTGTCCTATGGCCTTGAGTTCCAAAACCAGCAAAACCAATGGAGTAGCTGGAGACTGAAGTCCATGTACTGTTCACCATAAGGAGGACTGACAGTCATTCCCGTTGGATTTTCCCCCAGCAAATTTGCTTACCTTATTATAATCTATTAAGATGCATATAAAATGTCAGTTTACATTTCTTGAGCACACACCAGCTGCCATCTGAGAAGAGCCAAGTACAGGTTAAAAAGTGTGAACAGATCCAAGTGTGATATCGGCATCAGAGTTTATCGGTTTAGGACAATATCATACTATGGGATCACTAATTTTTTATTTTATTTATTTATTATTTTTTGTGGTACACGGGCTTCTCACTGTTGTGGCCTCTCCCGTTGTGGAGCACAGGCTCCGGACGCGCAGGCTCAGCGGCCATGGCTCATGGGCCCAGCCGCTCCGCGGCATGTGGGATCCTCCCAGACCCGGGCACGAACCCGTGTCCCCTGCATCGGCAGGCGGACTCTCAACAACTGCGTCACCAGGGAAGCCCCTGGGATCACCAATTTTAAAAAGACATTTGATACCATTTTTAAGTTAGGTGCTGATCTTTTTAACCTCTGAATACTAGAAAGAATATCTAAAAGGAAGTCTCTTTTCCCATGGTTCCTACCCATCCACAACTTCAATTTTTAGTTCTCACAATGGCTTTAAAAAAATGTTTCTCATTAAGCAATGGAAAATTGGAGCTATTTTATAACAGCACTGAACAGAATAAGCCCTTGAATAAGCTGCAACATAGAATTCTTTTGACCAGGGTTAAGTGATGGGATGTGAAAACCAGATCAATAAACAGGGAATAAAAGAGCACAGGGAGATGTAGGAAAACAAACAAACAGTAGTGATGTTGGTTTCTTTGATTGTTTAAGAAAAGATCCATGAACTTAAAAAATTTTTCTCTCTCACTCTCGACCTCCATCCAAGTTTCTGAGCTTTATTTTTCTTGGTTTATTAAATACCTCTGACGTAAAAGTATAATTGTTTCTTTGTGTTAGTCGCTAGAGCCTGCAGGTTGTGAGTGGCTGTGGTCTACTACGTGGCTGCTGGCAAGGGACAGGTAATGGTTAAGTGAGAGAAAGGGCTGCAGGCTTGTGCACAAGGCCCAGAATCTCTAGAAACCAGGCAGCCAGAGACGTATAGATAAAGAGGGTCTTTATTACATACTGATTTTTTTAAATATTAATCAGTATCACATAATAATCTATATTTGTATGTACTTAATAACTTGGAAATTTATAAAACAAAAACTAATAAACTGCAAAAACTGATCTACCCATCATCATAGTAAAAGCTTTCAGCATACCTATCTCATTTATTGACAGATCAAGAAGAAAACATTTTTCAAGAGACAGATTTCAACAACAAAATCAATGTGCTTGAATTAATACACAGGTATAGAACTCTAGACCAAGCCATTAGAAAATAAATATTTTTCTGAAACATACATGAGACATTTACAAGAATTGACCAAAACTATGTCATAAAACCAGTTTCAATATATTTCAGGAAATCAATATATACAGGCCATGTTCTCACACAAAAATAAACAAGTGCAATAGAATACTACTTAGCCATAAAAAAGAATGAAATGTTGCCATCTGCAGCAACATGGATGGACTTGGAGGGTATTATGCTAAGTCAGACAAAGAAAGCCAAACACTATACGATGTCACTTATATGTGGAATCTAAAAAATGCAACAAACTAGTGAATAAAACAAAAGAGAAGCAGACTCACAGATATAGAGAACAAACTAGTGGTTACAAGAGAGGAGAGAGAAGTGGGGAGGGGTAAGATAAGGGTAGGAGATTTTTTTTTAAAGGCTTATTATGGGATTATACAAAATCATGTATGTGAAAATTTTGAAGGTTGTAAAGCACTATAAATTTAAAGACTCTTTCATTCAGTTAAAAAAAATAAGAAAAATAAATAAACAAGTTAAAAATCCATGCAACTAGAAATTCAGAAATACACCCCCAAATAATGCATGGAATGCAAAAGAAATTATATTGGAAAATTTTCAACTACTTAGAATGAAGAACAAAGATATTGTTAGCAAGGCAAAAACTGAAGGAGAAATACATAGCCTTAAAATACTTTCAAAATACAAAAAGAAAAGCAAAAAATAGGTGAACTATAAGAAGTTTTGCACCAACTTGATAGAATACTACTAGCTTCATCCATGCTCTGGACTCCCTTCCCCGACCCAGACTTCCAGGAAGAGTGCTGCGTCACCCAAGGAGATTCAGCGATAGGAACTGATGACGTAGAGTGTCATGTGGCAATGAAACACACCCTGGCCCTGAAGTCACCTTCCAAAGCTTTCCTGGCCTGCACTTACTCTACGAAAGAAGAAAAAAGAAGGAAAACTAGGAAGAATTTTTCTTTTAAACAATGTGAATAGGTCGAGAACTGGGAAAATGATTTTTCTTTGATCCCTAACTGAAGTATCATCCATCTCCACCAGTCAACCATGCATGACCATCCAGTTTATAATTTTGGAGCTAGTAAAAAAAAAAATGTAATGAATTGAATGTCACATCAGCCACAACTAAACTCCTACCATCACCTCTATTGCCTAGTCCCTTTAAAGTTTGGATTTGTTAAGAAGTGTGTCTTTGGAAAAATCACTTAAATGATCCCATTACACTCATTTAATTTCCTCAAGATTAAAATATGACACATTTCTCTTAAAATATACACACTACTATATATAAAAATAGATAACCAACAAGAACCTACTGTATAGCCCAGGGAACTATACTCAATATCTTGTAATAACCTATAATGGAAGAGAATGTAAAAAAAGAATATATATATATATATACATATATATATGTATAATTGAAAAAAATAAAGCTTTAAGACAAACTTGTATACTGAGTATATACTCCACTTGGTCATAATATGTTATCTGTTTATGTATTGTGAATTCAATTGGCTAATACCTTGATTAAATATTAATATTCATGCTCATAATAAATATTGGCCTGTAAAAAAAAAAAAAAAAACCATGACACATTTCTCAAATGTTTTCTGGTGAGGATGAGATGATAAAAATAATACAGCACAGGGTCTTGTGCCTAATGCCAGTTGTTATTATTTCACAGCTTTTGTCTGCCTCAGAGAGACACCTGACCAAGGAAATATCTAGAAGACACTTGACATCACCCTGAATGGAAGGTCTTAGCATATCAGAATGGAATATGAGGCAAGATGATGGTCAGCCTTGAAATTAAAAGGAAAACATGAGAGTCAGCAAGGCAAACAATAACAGTGCCCAGAGAGCACTGTCCAGTATTTATCTTGCCCATTAATAATAGCTACATAAGTCCAGCATGGACTGGACCAAACAGGCCAACCAACCACGGGTGTCCCCATCTAGGCGGTAGTTTTGGTAGCGAGTTAAAAGGGTCCACCCTCTCCTCAACGCTTGTCAAGGTGTGGGAAAATCTAGCAGTAACATTTGGGCCTTGTATCCAAGAAGACCCTGTTGAAATATAAATACTATGAAAACACATTAGAGGTAAATAGTTGTGTTGCTGCTAATCTGAAAGAAAGAGGAACTTCACAATTAAATTCCAAAGTGAAGAGCTAGAAGAATGTCATCCAGTGCATGAGCTTGGGCTTCAGAACTGGGCTAGAATTTCTGCTCTAGTTGTGTGACCTCAGGCAAGTTATTTATGCTTTTCTGAGGCTGTTCCCTTATGTACAAAATAGAGGTGAAAAATATCTACCCTGTGAGGTGAGGTTTCATGAGTGCTTGAGCATTGGACAAGTTGTAGCAATTATTCACGAGAGGAAAAAGTAGGTCTGGAGCCGAGGCCTGGCTGAGGAGGACAGACTTGAACAGGGAGCCATTTCAGGAGAGACGGCGTCCACTAAAAACATCACAAGCGCTCAGGTCTCTACTGGGGCCTGGTGAGGAAGTAGGGTGTACGGACAAAGGAAATGGGACACAGAGGACTTATTTCTCCCCCTTTTCTGATGGAGTCTCAGACCAGGCCAGGAGCGAGAGAATGTTCTTTATTCAGAGTGAAGGCAGTTCAAATCCAGGAGGATCTAACCATGTAGGGTTGCTGGTGAAGTAACTGGTCAAAGAGCCCGGGCCTGTTTTGAGTCTTGGCTGCCCGTGAAAAGCAAATTGCTTCCCATGACATACCTCCTGTTTCCCAAGCGGGACCTACCTACTGAACACTACACATAAATCCCAGATGAAAACAGTGTACCGGTTTCCCAGTAATGTAACTTTCCCAAACACTGCACACACAGATTTATAGTAACGTTGGGCAGCCATGCAAAAGGTTGCATTGTGTTCAGCAGTATTGCTTCTAATTTCAGGAAGATTTCGGGTGAGGACCTTTGAAGTGGGAGCTTGACTCATGCATCTGTAAATTCCTCATTTTCCACAGTTATTAAAACGCCCGTCGGTGCCAGGGTATGCCATTGTTCATTCACTCCTTTGGCATGCCAGCATGGGGGTGGATGCCAACCACACATCAGCCACAGAGGCACAGACAAACACTAGGTGAGGCGGGCAGGCGTCGTGGAGGCTAGAGACTGCATGCCAAAGGGACACATGTCTGGGAGCAGCCATACTGTCACTGCTCAGAAGTCCTCCGGCTCATGTGTGCTGAAAGATCCCCCTGGGCTTTTGCAGCAACATGGATGGACCTAGAGATTGTCATACTAAGTGCAGTAAGTGAGACAGAGAAAGACAAATATCAAATGATATCATTTATGTGTGGAATCTTAAAAAAATGATACAAATGAGCTTAGAAACAGAAACAGACTCCCAGACATAGAAGACAAACTCATAGTTACCAAAAGGGAAAGGGCAGAGAAGGAATAAATTAGGAGTTTGGGATTAACAGATACACTCTACTCTGTATAAAAGAGATAACCAACAAGGACCTACTGTATAGCACAGGGAACCATATTCAATATCTTGTAACAACCTATAATGGAAAAAAGATCTGAAAAAGAATATGTATGTATTTGAATAATTGAATCACTTTGCTGTACACCTGAAACTAACACAACATTGTAAATCAACTATACTTCAATAAATGAACAAACAAACAAAAAAGAAAGATTCTCTGAGCTATGTAAGAGAACATGGAAATGAGCTGAGTTCATCAAGAGATGACTTTCTTCATTCAGTAATAATAAAAGCACTCTGCACATGAAGATTGGCAAACATTTTACTGTCCCTCATCCACTATTTCTGCCCAGGCCACATTCTAAGGGTCGGGAAGAAAGCACCCAGTAGGGTCTCCCCAGCACATAATTGGAAGGCATATTTCTAGTTTAAGGGATCAACCCTGGCCACAGAAATAAGAGTTAGAACCTGAACGTCATGTTTGCCTTAATTAGCCCTTTTCTTTGGAGGATAACACACTGTATATAAACGTCTTTGTTCTTCCTTACCCCAGATCACCACTACTAATTATCATTATAATGTTTTTGTTTTTTTATAAATTTATTTATGTATTTATTTTTGGCTGAGTTGGGTCTTCGTTGCTGCACACGGGCTTTCTCTAGTTGCTGCGAGCGGGGGCTACTCTTCATTGTGGTGCGCGAGCTTCTCATTGCGGTGGCTTCTCTTGTTGTGGAGCACAGGCTAGAGGCACGCAGGCTTCAGTAGTCGTGGCACGTGGGCTCAGTAGTTGTGGCTCGCAGGCTCTAGAGCGCAGGATCAGTAGTTGTGGTGCATGGGATTAGCTGCTCCGTGGCATGTGGGATCCTCCTGGACCAGGAATTGAACCCGTGTCCCCTGCATTGGCAGTCAGATTCTTAACCACTGTGCCACCAGGGATGTCCCTACCATTATAATGTTTTAATAGTCATTTCCCCAGCAAAGGAAACTCTTCATCTACACTATTTCCTTTTTCTCAAAAATATCCTTATAAAATAGCTGGAAGAAGGCCATTATTATCTCATTCTCACATACAAATAAACTGAGTAGGCAAAAACCTAGATATTTAAACAGAGCATGGTCGGAAACTAATAAAACTAATTTGGGGATGTAGCTTGTGGAATCAACTTCATTACATCTGTAGTGATACCTGCTAACTCCCTCACAATCACATTTTCAGTAATTTATCCAGGACTAACTGCCTGAATGCCAGACATGACTGCATAGACGCAGCATCCATTCTAGGAAGGGTCACCAGACACATTACCTGCCACCAAAATGTACCTATAAACAGGCAGATGGAGCAGCCCTTTAAAAAGTCAATCATGGGCTTCCCTGGTGGCGCAGTGGTTGAGAGTCCGCCTGCCGATGCAGGGGACACGGGTTCATGTCCCGGTCCGGGAAGATCCCACATACCGCGGAGCAGCTGGATTCGTAGCCATGGCTGCTGAGCCTGCGCGTCCGGAGCCTGTGCTCCACAACGGGAGAGGCCACAACAGTGAGGGGCCCGCGTACCGCCAAAAAAAAAAAAAAGTCAATCAGAACACACCTGAATTGTCTAACACAGGGTTAATTAACAGCACTACCTACATTTTAGATAATCCTCTCACGTGGGGGGCTGTCCAGTGCATTTTAGGATGTTCAGCAGCATCCCTGGCTCCACCCACTAGATGCCAGTAGCACCGTCCCTAGTTGGGACAACAGAGAATGTCTCCAGACATTCCCGAACGTTCCCTGGGAAGGGAAGAGGAGGCAGACAAAATCATCTGCCATTGAGAACTGCTGGCCTAATCAATCAAAGACAAGCAACAATGGAGCACTACTCGCAGCCTGGCGTTATAGTAACCAGAGGCTAGAGGCTAATAATTAACATGTTCTTGCCTTCGTGAGACTAGAGGTAAAGATGCAGTTTACATTCATAGAAAATCATTGGGGGTTGAGAATTGAAAGTCTATGCAAAAGAAGGAAGGGGGTAGGGACAAATTAGGGATATGGGATTAGCAGGTACAAACTACTATGTATGAAATAGACAAGCAACAATGATATACTGTATAGCACAGGGAATTATAGCCATTATCTTATAACAACCTATAATAAAGTATAATCTGCAAAAATGCTGAATTACTATACTGTACACCTGAAACTAGTATAATATTGTAAATCAACTATACTTCAACAACAAATAATAATAAAAATAAAAAGAATCTGTGCAAAGGGAATTCTGAGATGAAAGAATCACATTTGGTCAGAGCAAATTTCATGTAGGGTGTCGGCTTTGAGTTAGACCTTGAAAATGTGCAGACCTTGAAACATTAAGTGATGAAAGACTTCAGGCCATCGCTAAAGGGAAAACATTATAAACAAGGATCTGAATGCCAAAAACAGCACAAGAAGGACAGACTGCCAACTGACAGGTGCTGTGGACTGGTCTCCTTGTGACGGATCAATGTCAACTGGAAGGGGAGTGCCAAATACTAGTGAAATCTCTGCCCTATCTTATTAGTTATACTTGATTGAAGATCTAGAGGGCAGGCTTTCAAATTAGCTGATGAAAGGAAGCCAGAAGTAATAGTACAGTGGATGGCAAGATCAATCTTCTAAAAGATCTTCAGCATCTGAAGCAATGGGTTGAATTTCATAAAGTGTTGTTTAACTGTGACAAATGTAAGATCCGTGCCTGCATCCAAAAAAACTAACTGCAGAAATAGAGTATAGAGGTAACAAGTTATAGCAAAGCAAATGTGAAAAAAGGAAAAGAATTACAGATTTTGTCTGCAGTATCGTCAATGGACATCAACTATAAAATATTAATGGCCCTTCTCTGACACCCTAAAAAATGTAATGAAATTCTAGGTTCCATTAATAGAAGTGTAAAATCTAGAATAAGGGAGGTGACAGTCCCCTTTTGAATATGCATTTAGAAACTCACAGCTGGATTAGTTTGTTCACTTTTTTAAAGCTTATAGACAAACTGGAACATATTCAAAGAATAGAAAGCCCAGTAAGGAAGAAGTATGAAATCATACCACATGAGGAATTTGAATTTTTAATCAGGAGACAAGATAAACCTGCAAACATGATAGTTATTTTTGCATATTTAAGGATAGAATTAGAATCAGTAGGCAGAAGTTATAAGGAATTAACTTTTGGATCAAACATAAAAAATAACTTTCCTATGCTTGAAGTTGCCCAAAGATGTTCTTCTCAAGAGGAAGTGGGTTACCATCTGAGAACGTTTTCCAACATAAGCAAGATGACCACTGAACACAAAATTTAGTATCTCTATAAACCTCCATTTCTTCTACCTATAATTAGAGGTAAGAACAAAGAACTTTATGAGATAATGAATGGCAAGAGGTTGGCATCTAGAAAGTACCTCAGTAAATTGCATCCATTACTTTTCATTTGTTTTTTATAACCAACTCTCCACTCCGTCTACCAGAGAGCTGCAGGCAGACCAACTAATAAATGGAGTTTCCAGCATCTTTAACTATTACTGGAAGGAAACTCAGGGTCTAAAACATGTGGTTATAGAAATTATAAACCTAGAACTCCAGTTTCTTTTCTTTTCTTTTTTTTTTTTTACAGTTAAACAAATTTCATTAAGTGAAAACAGTTTGTAACCAGCATCCAAGTCAAAATACGGAACATGAACACCAGCCCAGAAGACTCCTCTAATGCCCCTTCTAGTCACTTAACCCCTATCCACCAAAACTAATCAGAACTCCAGTTTCTTAATTGCAGAGGTTAGGAAAGAGGTGATGTGGTGCTTTAGTGCTTTCATGACATTGTAACGACGCAGTATAACCAACTTCTCGCATTTCCCAGCTTATCTTTTTTATTAAAGGCTTTCGTAACCATTTATCTTCATCCTCAGTGCAGGTGACCAAGCTACTCTCAGAGCAGAGTAACTGAGAACATGACACGCCCCCTGCATCTTCCCGCCAATGTTACACCGCAAACGAGGAAGAGCTCCCTCCCACTGACTCATGTGAGCATGCGCTCTGAAGCCCACCCAGGGAGCGTGCTGTCCCATCCGCCCTCCCCCACCCCATCCTCGATTTGTGTGGCTTTACAGCAGGTATCAGCTATGTTAATATCCTAGCAGATATCCCGAATGTTTCCTCCCTCAAGGTCTGATATAGGTCTCATCATAAAATGAGTAAAACACTACTTAGAATCTCAGGATATCCATGGCAAATTGAATGTAATCTGTCTTTGGTGTATAGTCTACAAGAAATTACTCTGCTAGTTAACAGCAAAATTTTTCCTTTGGTTGAAGGATTGCCAGACTGTCATGTGGAACTGGCCTGCCATGCTAAGCTTTCTTCTTGACGAGTGTGGGAGCACCCTTCTGTTTCTTTACTTGAATTTGGTAAAGTTGACATCCCACCCTTGTTTGTGGCCTGTCTTCTTAATGTACTTTCTATTCTACTCCAGGGCTGGGACTAGCGTTAGGTCAGCGAGGCACCTAGGGCACAAAACTTCTGCTCTCATGCCTCAAGCTCTCCAGCTTGAATGTCCTACTTCACTCTTACTCAAAGAATGAGTTCATGTGCTACTCCTTTTGAAAGCCTTCCCTGGTCCATCCAGCTAGAGGCTACCTCTCCCCACCTGAATTCTCACTGAAATCTACCTGAAGCTCCTTTAAGGCACATAAAACCGTTTACCTTGATTTATAATTACTTAAACATTTATCTGTGACAGAGGCTGTTAGTTTCCTACCTCAATATCCACCTTCCCTTCACTTTAGTAACAGAACCTTGATAAATAGCTGGATACATCCACCCAGCTAAAAGACTATTTGTCTCAGTCTCTCTTGAAGCTTTTGA
This sequence comes from Neophocaena asiaeorientalis asiaeorientalis, assembly GCF_003031525.2. Taxonomy (NCBI): domain Eukaryota; kingdom Metazoa; phylum Chordata; class Mammalia; order Artiodactyla; family Phocoenidae; genus Neophocaena; species Neophocaena asiaeorientalis. The sequence continues at coordinate 2,559,222 of NW_020174046.1, read as the reverse complement.
TGAGTTATAATGGAGTATAGAATATATAATGTAATCTAGAATTCTCGGAAAATCTCAAGGAAAGAGCAAGGGTACACCCTTCTTCTCCCTCTTTCTATATCTTTGTGTATGGAAAATGGATGTGATGTCTGGAATTCCAGCAGCCAATGAACCACATAGTCATTCTGGGCAGGTGAAGAGGAAAGCTAGAAGATCGTGAAACGCTAATGATACTGTGGAGCCTTTATATCAGCTCTAGACTGCTTCCCTCAGAACTCTTTTACAAGGGAGAGAAATAAATTTATGCATTTAAGCCATGACACATGCACCCAAACTTAATTCTAACTAATATAGATTTTGATACAAAAAGGGGACTACTGCATTAGCTAAAATGTAGGATTAGTTCAAAGGACATGGTTGGATGGCATCAGCAATGACAAAACTATTACAGACTGGAAAGTTGGCAATCCTGGTAAAACAGTAGCTTAGCAGAACCTGGGAAGGTACAAACAAAGGGCAGTGACGTTAATGAAAATAATAGGAAATTTTTATTGTTGGTGTGTGTTGGCTAGTTCTTGACACTGTCAATAATATTCTACAGAAGAGATGAACCCAGATTAGAGCTAGCCAATCTGCCAGCAGGGTAGGAGGGAATACAGCTTTGTTAAGAGCCTATAGCTGGCAGACTAAGTCTAATTTGGAGCCTTTTCAGACTGAACAAGCTGACTACTTCTTACTTCAAAGCGAAGCTATTGTAAGCCATGGCCAGAGGCAGGAGCAAATGCAGCCTTCAAAAGAGATAAACCCATGGCCTTTTGCCTTTTTCAGGTACAGTGTACTTCCTTTAGGAGTTTTCTGTCAAACGTGGAAGCAGTTAATTAGCAAAACCCTCCACATCTATTTTTTCAAATAGTCTCAGTTTGGGAGAGGGGAAGTTAGCAAAGCACAGAGGGTTGTATATAACAAAACAGAGTCTTCAGGCTCAACAACCTTATCAAGACAAGGTATCAGATTCTGGTTACCCACACATAGAATGCAATAGCAGCAAGTAAATTAGAAGCCCCCTAGGGTTTGTAAGATTTGTATTGCCCATGAAACCCTAGGCTAGCCAGCAGCATCAGGATTCCAATCTCTAAAACAATCCCTGAGTCCTCAAACTTATCCCCCAAAAGAGGTGGGTTAGGAATGCAACCCCAAGAAAAGTCTACTCTCTAATGCTCACCTTGGAAAGACCATAGAGAAGAGGGGACCAGGCAGAGCATCCCAGAGAGAAAGCCCATGGCACTGAGGACAATGGCCATGGAAGTCACTCCACTGCCTGGGCTAGAGTCTTCACTATTCTCACCCAACATGATTTAAAAATTGCTATGGCCCAGAGTCTCTGATTTTCCTATTTTCTGCATGGAGGTTATGCTGTGGTCATTATGTTTCTACTCTACTGTTGAATATTGGGCATGATGGATGGGCAGTAACTTTTTTCCAGGCCATGATGATCCCCTCTGGCATCTGAGAGAGCTGACTACACAGGCAGAGGTCCTTAACCTTGAGCTGGAGGCTGTAACTGCATTGCATTTTGGGGTGTCTCCATTGGGGAAGAGAGGAAAGGTGTGCCTGCATATCTGGGGAGTCAGTGGAGCAGATTAGCAGAGACTGATAATTTCCTACTCACCCCTTCTTTTTGTAACAGAACCCTGAATTTTATTTAGGTAGGCATGTTGCCTATTGAACAGACGGTGGGAAAACACTCAATTTTTTAATTAGAATTATGCTGTGGGAAGATTTATCTAGCAACAGTAGATAGTATTCATTAAAGGATAGAAAAACTGAAAGAAGGGATTTTGGCTGGAAGTCTACTGAAATAGTCAAGGAAGAATTAATGAAACCTAAATAAAGCTGGATGGAAGCGAAATAAAAGAAGAGATGGGGACAAAGAAATGCAAAGGTAGCTGTTCAGTTTGGTGATGAGGCATGGGTAGCAGAGCAAAGGAAAATGTTAGATATGACTCCACGGTCCCATTTTAGTGTCGAGGAAATGGCCATACCAGGAACTAAAACACAGAAAGCAGAAGAAAGAGCAGAGCTTTAACAAAGAAGATAAGCTCTGGTCTGAGTACATAAATGTGCATTGCTGGCAAGATACCCACATTGGTATTGTTACCGAATTAGATGTGGGGTCACCCTCTTGGGGTCCTAGCTGAACCAAAGCCCCCCTGGCTCGGTCAGGGAGTTCTTTCCCACCTTGGGTTCTCACTGACAATAAGGAAACTGAGTTTGGTGCAAGCAAGACAGGCTTTTATTCAATAGCAGAGAATGGGAAAGGGGAGCTCATGATCTAAAAGCATCTTCTCCCCAAGCAAAGGTCAGGGAAAGCTTTTGTAATGAAAGGTCCAAGGGGAGGGATTGAGGTGGAGTCTGACAACATCTCATGTCTCAGAAAAAGGTGGGCAATTCTAGGAATCAGGTCCACACCTTCTTTCTGTCTTTGTATGGTCTGCACCATCGGGTCATGGCACCCATAAGGAGGATATCTTAGCATGGTAATACATTATAATGAGCATATAATGAGATAAGTGGTGACCTTTATCCTACTTTTCCGGCCATCTTAGGTCTAGCCAGTTCAGACTAGTTTTGCCTTAGTGGCATCCTGTTGATAAAACACAGCTAGCCTGTATGGTTAAAGACAGTTTCTGTGCCTGGGGCTGGGTTGCATGGCATGGGTGACAGTACCTCACACAGACTTGGAGTCAGTGAGGACAGAGAGAGATAGACTACAAACCCGAAAATTCTCTGCCCAGGATAATAATTAAAACAGAGAAAAAGAAAAGATCATTGAGAGAAAGTTAGTTGGTAGAGTAGAAAGCCAAGAATTGTCTTACCTGATTGAAAAATGTCTTACCAAAAGTCATTTTCCTATCTTACCAGTCAAGTTCAGACAGTGGTTCTCAAACTGTGGTCCCTGGACCTACAGCCTCAGCATTATATGTGGGCTGAATTGTGTCTTCCCAAAATTTGTATGTGAAAACGCTAACTCCCAGTATCTCAGGCTGTGACTGTATTTGGAGATGGAGCCTTTAAAGAGATGATTGATTTAAAATGAAGCCATTAGGGTGGCCCCTAATCCAATCTGACTGGTGTCCTTATAAGAAAAGGAAATCTGAACACACAAAGAGACACCAGGGATGCATAGGCACAGAGGAAGGACCATGTGAAGAGTCAGCAAGAAGGCAGCCATCTGCAAGCCAATGAGGGGCCTCAGAGAAGTCAAACCTGACAGCACCTTGATCTTAGACTTCTAGCTTTCAGAACTGTGAGAAAAAATTTTTTGTTTAAGCCACACAGTCTGTGGCGTTTTGCTACAGCAAACCTAGCAGACTAATACATATGGAAACTTGTAAGAAATGAAAATTCTTAGGGCCCACCCTAGACTTACAGAATCAGAAACTCTGGGGATGAGGGCCAGCAATCTGTGTTTTAACAGATTCAGAATCTCTGGGTGATTCTGATGCACTGCTAAGTTTGAGAACCACTGGTCTAGACTATTCTAAGTTCAAGAAAGGAGGAGGCTAAAGTAAATGATATTTTTCCCTTTTATTCTGAGGGGTCATATTCTTTATAAAGAATTATTTGGAACTAGAGATTATCATACTAAGTGAAGTAAGTCAGACAGAGAAAGATAAAGATCATATGATATCGCTTATTTGTAGAATCTAAAAAAATGATACAAACCAACTAATTTACAAAACAGAAACAAACTCATAGAAAACAAACTTACGGTTATCAAAGGGGAAAGTGGGGGAGGGATAAATTAGGAGCTTGGGATTAGCAGTTACACACTACTATATGTAAAATAGATAAACAGGGTCTTATTGTATAGCACAGGGAACTACATTCAATATCTTGTAATAACCTACAATAGAAAAGAATCTAAAAAAGAATATATATATATGTATACATATATATATAACTGAATCACTTTGCTGTACACCTGAAACTAACACAACATTGTATGTCAACTATACTTCAATTTAAAAAAAAAGGAAAAATGAATGATTTAAATAAGGAGAAACAGGCAGTAACAATGTCTTAAATAATCAGCTTTAGTTTTCATTAAAACTAATTCACCTAATAACATCAGTATCAACTAAAGCATTCATTATGTGTGTGGCTATTGGCTACCAAATGTTAGGATGCCCAAGAATCACTAACGGAACTTGGTAAAAATACAGCTTCCAAAACTTGGATTCGACTGGTCAGTGTGGGATTTAGGATTTATATCTTAAGGAACATCAGATAATCTTGTTGCAGGCATCAGGAAACCACAAATTGTGTTTCTTTTCTTCAGTCAAGAAGTAGAAAGACTAGAAATGAGTTGAGGTAGCTACAGAGACCAAATAAAGAAATGTGAATGACTTCGAAGAAATCCTCAAAATGTTATTTTAATTAATTATTTGTCTTCTCAGACAAGCAGAATTGTGTCTTTCTCAGATAAGCAGAATTGTGAGGTTCTGTAAGATCAGACATTTACCCTGGGAACAGTAACTTCAGAGGATGCAACTTCAGGTAACAGGTTCTGACTAATGTTCCTCAGACTCTCCCACCACTTCTGGATGTCACAATTTTCAGTTCCAGTTAAATCTGAAGAAGCCACATCAAGGCAGGTCCCTACTGGTAGCATCAAACAAATTTGATTTTTTGGGGGGATCTCAGTCCTAGACCACTTCCTGTTCTCCAAATAAGGAGAGTTAGTCAACTTGCTTAGTCATCTAATGGAATAAAATATAAAATTTCACTTTTTTGTCCAAATACCACCATGTCAAATAACACAAGGGGGAAATGCCCCTTTCAACCACAAACCAGGTTTCAAAACATGTGCTCAAATGTAACACTTCGGTAAATAAAAGTCACTTATACTGAAGATGTTTTCAAGTAATCATCTACTCCCTACAACGCTGAAAGTAAGTAAGTAAACAAACAACTTAGATAAGTAAGTGGATTAGAGCGTTTTACTGGTCACAGTTCCATCCAATTTTTTCTCCTAAACTGTGAACTCCAGTCCTTTCTTCAGTTTTTCAGATCAGTAAAAATATTTCAGTTGAAATATTTAATGATATTAAATATTTCTTTCTTAAGGGTTTCTTTCTATAACCACCTTCTCACAGACAATGTTTCTATTCAAAAATTCCAATGTGACAGTGGAGCTGCTAGAACAGAAGAATCACGCACTGATCTCCTGGGAACACGACCCACAGGCCTTCCGATGTCTCACACACTCTGCCATGTTGTTGCTGTTGTTTGTGACATGCAGGCATCCAATGCAGAAACCTGACAGGAAGTACTAAATAGTAACAAAAACTAACGATATTTTTAAGGGGTTTGGGTTAATTCGGACAAATAGATAAAAATGAGGACATTAGCTCAGAAACAAACAAGAGAATTAAAATTACATAAGGGGGCTTCCCTGGTGGCGCAGTGGTTGAGGGTCTGCCTGCCGATGCAGGGGACACGGGTTCGAGCCCCGGTCCGGGATGATCCCACATGCCGTGGAGCGGCTGGGCCCGTGAGCCATGGCTGCTGAGCCTGCGCGTCCGGAGCCTGTGCTCCGCAACGGGAGAGGCCACAGCAGTGAGAGGCCCACGTACCGAAAAAAAAAAAAATTACATACAAGAAAAGAGGAACTGAGAAAGACTATGATTCACCCCGTTTATGGCTTTATTAAAAAGTTCTTCCCTGAAAACGAGGGCTGGCCCTTTCTGCCACACAGGTTCATGTTTAACCGTGCTCTGTGGGTAACGGGAGAATCACATAGAACTCTGTTATGGGGCCGCATAGTATACTATACTAGAACTATATTATGGGCCTCACCCCATTGGCGTGGTCATGAATCCAAGTCTCTCAGCTGATGGCTGAGCCTCATGTAACTAAGTCGACTAAGCCGCACAAGGCCGACTCCTTGTCCAACCTCTGTGTCCCCTACAGCCCTCTCTACCAGCCCTCCCAGCCCCTGCTGAAGGACCTGTCACTCCTCCACAGTCCTGGCCCCCTTTCCTTTAGCCAATTCCTTTACCTCAGCAGGGGGCCAGGGGACTTCCTACCAACTCTTCTGAGGGAACATGCAGGTCAAGGTCCCACTAAAGAGGAAGGAGGCTAGTGAGTTCAACACCTGTTCACTGGGGGGCAGGGGCTAAAGCTAAAGCCACTTCCAATCTTGTTTCCATGAGGAAAACTTACTCCTCCTGCTAAAAATGACTGACTTTTTTCCTTAAGAAATATAACCCTGGCCTTATCATGCTACACTGCACTCACCTTTTTCCTGGCCTCATTTTTTCACTAAAGAGGGATTCACAGCCTCTCAAAGACTCCACTTCTGCCTGAGCCATCCCAGTGAGTAGCCCTACAGTCACACTGTGTCTTTCTACTGTCAAGTTTCTCCTTAATTGCAGGGTGGGGAGATATTTATTAAGAAAACAAGAATTCCAGGGGGTGGGTAGAGGGAGAAATTAGGAATTTGGGATTAACAGATACACACTACTATATATAAAATAGATAAACAACAAGGACCTACTGTATATTCCAGGGAACTATATTCAATATCTTGTAATAACCTATAATGGAAAAGAATCTAAAAAAGAACATATATATGTGTATATATGTGTGTGTGTGTATACATATATATATACATATATGTATGTATGTATGTATACACACACACATATCTGGACCACTTTGCTGAATACCTGAAACATTTTAAATCAATGGTACTTCAATAAAAAAGAAAAATAAATAAATTAAAAAAAAATTTTTAATAAGCTACAGGGATATATTGTACAACACAGGAAATACAGCCAATATTTTATAATAACTATAAATGGAATATAACCTTTAAAAACTATGAATCACTCTATTGTACACCTATAATTTATATAATATTGTATATCAACGTCACTAAAAAAAAAAGATAAGAGATAACAAAAACGAAAAACAAAAAACAATGAATTCCAGAGGGAGTTAACTTTCCTTACCATTGAAAAGCTGTCAGTCTATTATGAAATAAGCACCATGTAGTCGTACACAGAGAAATGGCCCAGACCCAGTGGATGACCCTGCTCCCAAAGCAGGGAGGAAGCAGAAATGACAGCACTGTCACCTCTTATGGACAGAGGGGGCCCTGAGAACCCCAACATAGGACATTACTTTATCATTGTGGAAGAAAATGGCTGGAGGAAGGCTGCTAGATGAGGCTGAAGAAGAAAAAGTACAGTAAACTAAAAGTTGTTAAAGGAAAACAGCAGAAAGAATGAGATTGAATGGGTGTGATGTGATTATAAAAGTCCTATAAATGAATAATGAATTAACTAAAAGGCAAGTCTAATTGTGTTCTGATTAAGCTATTCCATTTACTTCATTACATCAGTCAGTAAATACATACTAGCTCCTACAATCAGGTTCTGTGATAGACATCAACCCAGTCCTCATGGGGCTTATAGTCTTGAGAGAAAGACACATTTAAAAATAATCATCCAAGTATGTATCGAATGTTATCGAGGAAAAGTACAAGATGCAATGAGAGCACGTAGCCAGAGTAACAGGTAGTGGGGTGAGCTCCCTGGGGAAGTGAGGGACAAACCAGAAGCATGAAAAGACAGTAACCAGGTGTGGAGCGGGCAGGGGAGGGACCTGTGGACAGGCTCTAAGAAGGAGCAGCTTGATGTGTTCTAGGAATTACACCAAGGTCCATGTGGCTGTGAAGAACTGAGCAAGAGAGAGGAAGTTGGGAGCAAGGGAAGAGAGGGAGAGGCAGATGGTCAGGGCCTTGTAGGATTCAAGAAGCCTTGGGTTTTTGTCTTGGAGATAATGGGAAGCCATTCCAGGTTCAGCAGAAGAATGACTTCCGATTTAAGCGCTAGAACTGCTGTGTGGGGAAAGGATTGAGAGGATTGAACACAGGTAGATGGGGAAAAACCCATTAAATGTAATTCAGGGGAGAGGTGAAGCTCTGCTTGGACTCTGGACATTTTCAAGAAATACTAAATAAAAATGTAATTCAAATTTTGTGCTCCCTTACTTTAAAACTATTCAATGACTTTCCATCACACTAAAATAAAAATCTGAACTCCTTACCGTGGGCTACAGGGCCTCAGATGATCTGACCTCTACATCTCTTTTTTTTTTTGCAGTACACGGGCCTCTCACTGTTGTGGCCTCTCCTGTTGCAGAGCATAGGCTCCGGATGCGCAGGCTCAGCGGCTATGGCTCACGGGCCCAGCCGCTCTGCAGCATGTGGGATCTTCCCGGACCGGGGCACGAACCCGCATCCCCTGCATCAGCAGGCGGACCCTCAACCACTGCGCCACCAGGGAAGCCCTTTACTACAATTTTTAACTATCCGATTTGCTTCTTTGCTTGGAATGTAAGTTCCATCAGGGCAAGGACCATTGTCTGTCCTGCTCATTCTTGTATCCCTAGGCCTTGGTACAAATATTTTGTATAATGAGTCAATATATGTAAGGAAGCAAAAGATTAAAGTGCCCTCCTATCCACCTCCATCCCAATCGAGTAAAATCTAGGATGCCTGATCTGAGCCAATGGTGATGAGTTTCCAGGATATCCCATACTTATTTGGCAGAGAAGCATGGTAGCAAAGGTTTTTGTCTGTCCACTAAATGCTCTTCCCATTTTTATGGTAACAAACTCTTCTTTATTGTGAGACTCTTTCATCTCCCACACTATGTGAGCCTCTCCTCAAAATGGCCAAAGTTCCACACCTGCTGTGATTGCACAGTGGACACTGGGATGGATATGTGACCCAAAATGTGCCCATCAGGGCTTTTAATGGTTGTTGAAGTTATTGGTCTATACAAACAATGTAAGCTGCCTGTGGCCAACTTGGGCCCTAGGCAGGGAGATCCTAAGAATAAGTCAATGCAGAGAAAGCAGTGATAAAAGAGGAGAAAGATGGCTTTGTAATTACATGATAAGAACTCCTAGACCCATTCATTCCCAAAGCCGAGTTTACTCTTTGAACCTCCCAGTTAAGTGGGGCAAAAAAATCTTAATTTTAAGATATTTTGTTGTTGTTACTTAGACTTACTTAGAATCTTTATTAGTATATTCACCAAACGAAAGTTTAAGGGGATGCAACTAGGAAAACTGAGAAGTGTATTTTTTTCTTCTTTGAACTATCTATCTTCCAACTGAACAAGGGTTGAGTTCACATCTAATGGCCTGGTGATGGTGGAACTATGATTAATTCTATGCAAAATGAAGATCTGTTCATTCAATACATAAAACATATACTGAACATACACTCTACTCCAGGTTCTATGCTTGGAGCTGGGTATAGAATGTTGGCATGACAGCCAGGTCCTTGTCCTTGTTTGGAAAATATAAACAGTAATAAATTTCATGTGAGGTAATACAAATGGAGAAGCTCAGGGTGAAATGCAGGCTCAAAGCAGGGAACCCAACCTGGTCAGCAGGGATCAATGACATGGGGTACTCAGGGCAGCCCTCAGAGCAAGGGCTGTCTAAGGCCAGACTTGAACTATGACTAGGATTTTGGCCAGAGGAAGGCAGCGGAAAGGGAGGAAAAAGAATCTTAGAGAGAAGCGTATCTCAAAGACCTAGAGGCAGGAAGATCTTGGGTCAGGAATGCTCTTGTGTGATAATATCAGCAGTCTGTCTAGGGAATGCCTCCATGGAATCACCTGTCACATGACCTTATCAAGGTCACACATCCAAGTTTCAACATTTGCACTTCAATGACACTTTCCACACACCCACAATTTTATCCCACATTCTATCTTTTTTCATTTCTTTATTAAACAGATGCAATAAGGATGGATCATAATTATTAATAACATTATTTAATAGTCTCATTACAGGACAATACAATGATCACATTTATATCAAATAACTGTGAATGTCTTAACATTAAACTGTGTTTAGAACTTTATTGAAGTAATTTCTATCTAATCCTCCCAAAGATGAGGTTTCAGAGGCACAGCATGCAGTTTAAACTTGATAAAAGTCATGTCTTACACCCTCTGTAGAACATTATAATCATAAATTCCAATAATAAGTTTCTGCAGAGATGAAGTGGTTGTTTTGTATAACAAGATCATATATCTTCCAGCTGGAATAAAATGAGATTCTGAAAACAAAGTTATTGTACTGTTAAATGGGATATAGAAAAGACATTTCTCCTCCTCAGAACGTTTGTTATGAATTTAAACAGAAAATATTTTTATGGGAACAGCAATAATAACTTATGAAAAATTCTATTCCACCAAGTCTTTTTTTTTTAATGAATCAATATTTTGGATTACAAAGAACATTCTTCTAACTTGATATGTTAATATTCCATAAAATACCTTTGAGTTGAAATATTACATCACTCACAACTTTCATTTTGCCTTGTGAACACCAGATCATGTTAATTTTGTGCAAACCACATATTTGTTTTATAATGGAAGAAAACTATTTCTCACTTGCAAAAAATATATATTCAAGAGAAAAAAGAAAAAGCCTCCTAAAGGCTACACTGGCACACATTTAGCTACTACAAACATTCTGTGGTTCTTGAAGTGAGCGAGTCACCAACCAAATTGGCAAACGTTAATATTGCTGTCTGCTTTTCATAGAGAGAAGTGTTTTGTTTCTGTTGGACACATTTTCAGGAAGTGAGGTAATGCCCAATTTTCCCCTAGGAAAGCGAGCCTGGGGCATGCTCAGAACTGGCTTGATGGGGCCATTGTTTGAAGGCAGAGGGAGGTGGTGGGTGGTGTGATGAACAAGATAATATTGAACTCAAAGGCCATGAGCATGAATGTTCAAAGTCACTGACGTCAATTAGACTTTTGAAGAAATGACTGTAGCAAGTGGCTTCAGGATTAATAAATCATATTGATCCTACAGGTCTTCCTTCCCCTTCTCTCTATCTGGCCCTTTATATAAAAGTTACCCTTTCCTGGGTAACCTGGAGTTGCTCTCCTCTCCAAAAAAAAAGGGGTGGGGGAGAAGATGCTTTCAGGTACTCTCTACACTGGTTGTAAAACATGAACCAAATGTCCTTCAACATCATGTGCTTGAAGGCCATTGAAAAAATATATTAAGTGAATTGACAAAATGTCTCTATTAATGCCCATATTTCATACCATATATTTACCATCACAAGCAATTTCACCTAAGGCTGAAGCTTTCCTTCCTTCCCTGAAGTTGTAGTTCTTAAAGTGTGAAGGGAATGAATTACCTTCCTTTAAGGTTCTAGCCATTTTCTGTATATCAATGAAGAAACTTAGAAGTTACTAAAAATCTGGGCCACCAGAGCTTCCTGAACTTTCCTCTAGTACCTGACAGAAAGAGTAGCCTCCAAAGGGACTAAAGTCACAAGCAGAAAGAGTTGAAGCCTTGGGAGAAACTTGGCTTAATGAAATTGCTCCGGCATACCAGAAATGCTTTGGAAAATATTTTATGATTTTTATCACTTATATAGCAGCCAGTTATTTTATAATTACTAATTAGTTTGTTCTGCCTCAACTTCATCTCACTGCTCTCCCTCTATCGAGGTTATAAGATGCATTTTATCCACTTTACGTAGGGAAACTGTGTTCTAGAAGATTTTGTAAAAGTGTTCACTGTTATCCCTGTGACCCTCGGGAAGAAGGCAAACCAGAGCCCAGCTGCAGTGATGCTTTCTATCTGGAATCTCTCTGAATTAATAATACTAATACCTGATGCTTACATAACACTTTGACAGTTTACCAAATCCTTTCATGAGTTTTATCTTATTTAATCTTAGCAATGGCTCCCGGAAAGAGATACCGCAGACCTGGGAATATTCATTCATTCATTCATTCTTCCCATATTTGGAAGAGGAAAATGAGACTTTAGGGAGAACCCTTGTAAGACCCCAAATCTAGTTCCAAGTCAAGAGGCTTGAAGCAGTGACTTCATATAGCATGAGGTCTCAACAATGCCATCCTCCAAAAGAGAATTCAAATGCATTCACTTTTCGCCATCTTCACGGCCCGAGTTATGGCCAAATCGTTGTCATCTTTTATTTAGTCTCTTGTGGTTCTGACTAGATGCTTCTCTCTGCCTCCTTCTTCCCTTTCTAGCAGGTACTGCCAGTGTGATCTTTTTATATCATTTATCAGATCATGTCACTTCCATGCTTGGAACCCTTCACTGGCTTCCTTCTCACTGCATGTAGGATTAATCTAAATTCCTCACTGTGGCCTGCAAAGCCCTCCGTGATCCATCTCCCAAAGACCTCTTTGACTGCAGGTGGTGCCAGACGCACAGACCCTCTCTGAGACACCAAGGTCATTTCACCTGAGAGCCTTTGCATATGCTCTTCTGTTTGCCTAGACCATAGGTCTCCAGGTCCAGGTCACATGCCACATTGTGGGCCTTTCTTGATGAAAATAGCCTCTCCAATCACTCTCTCTATTACCGTATCACCTGGCTGTATTTCTTGATAGCATAACTATTTGAAATAATCTGACTTATTTCCTCTTTTCTCCTTCCACACGCTAGCTCATGAGAAATTGTCTTGACTCTACTGATCCCTCACATTCTTTATCCCTAACATATTGACTAGTATTCAATTAACACTCAAGAAAATATTTTGAATGAACTAATGAATACATGATAGGCACTTTTTATATCTATGCTATGGATCTAGTTATTTAATTGTATGGATGGAAATAATGTAGCTTATTAATTCCCTACTGATGGACAAATGGAGGGGGCATTGCCATTTTGTGTTATTATAAACCACACAGAAGCAAAAAACTTTCTTCTCATACCCTTGTATATTTATGCAAATATTTCTGTAGGGTCAAGAGGGATGCAGGTTTTGAATTTTGATAGCTACCTAATTAGTAATATAGTTATCCTTTTCATTTTTCTTTGGTATATGAAGTCCAATAATGTTGGGGGTTTTTTGGTTGCTTTTCTAGATTTGTCATTTTTCCCCCTACCTTCCTTTTATAAAATCTCCTATTAATACCTAAGATGAATGAAATAGGACTCTATCTATCAAAATGAAAGATATATCAACTTTCTATTTACCTAGTGTCCAAAATTCCACAGTGACAAATGAGAATTCATCAAATGATTCCTTGTCCTTCTCAAGGATAGCACACACATATTAAATCCTGTGCAAAATTTAACTTGTAAACATTTTTTACTAGAAATCTGTAAGAAAATTTAGGCATTTTTCAAGTCTACTGTAGCTCTAAATCTTGGGCTCCATTAAGCTGCTCAATCAACACTTAAAAGTACATATTTAAATCACTTGAAAAGATCTGTAGTGGTAAATCTGATTTTTTCTTGCTTTTATAATTACCCCCCAAACTGACTGAAAAAGAAAAGAAACTGAACTACACGAAGAATTAACAAAATTGACTCTATTATCTTACCCAATTAACTCTTCTTGCTTCTGCAGCCAAGGAGATCACCTCAAGGGCCTTGTCAATCAGGTTTAAATCTCTCAGGTAAATCCGAATTCTCATTTAAAGTACTCAAAAGAAAATTAAGCTTCAATATGGCCTCCTGCTTGTCCTGCTGGGAGAGCTGGCACTCTCAGATTTCAATTTCCCAGTCTCTTTTCATGCACAGTATTTTAAAATCTCAGAGTAATAGAATCTTTTTGTGACTAGACTGATCTCACTTTGGAAGAAAGTTCTCTATAACTTGGCTAATACTGCCTGCTGGGGCCAAAACAGCCATCACAACACTTTAACTCTTCTTCTCCTCAATGCATCCCCTTTAGATCATGTGTTTGGTACACAAATGGATGAGCAACACCATTTTGAGTTGGCATTTGTGATATAAACATTATTGCTCACAACGCAAATTTGAAGTTAACCAAAATTCCAATCAACCGTTTTCTCCTTTCTAAAGAGGAGTTTCAGTACTGAATATTTGATTCCTATTTGAGACAGATTTTTTAATATTGAATTTTTAAAAATTTCCTCAGAAGTTTTTATTTACAAGTGATTTATTTATAAAACACAAATTCATATTACTAATAAATAAATAAGCTAGTTATTCTTTTAATCTTCCTTTGGTCTACCAGAGCCAAAACTGTGGTTGGTTTCTCTGTTTGTTGTTTTTTCTAAATGTATACTTTCTATACTAGAAGTAGCCACCAAATTAAAATGTTTCTAAATTGGTTGGACTTTATATGGTCATATGCCTTGAATCTTATTCTCTACTCTTGAGTGAAAACAAAAATGCAAGTGAATCACAAGTCACTCCAAAACTTCCTCACAGGAAGGAAGGGCGACTCTGGAGAAATCCCAACTATACCATGTTTAAAGACTTCCCCAAAGGATGCTGAGAATTTGCCACAACTGGGAAATATGTGAGCTGAATTTCCTGTTATGATCGAAGACCAGCTGGTTATTTCAGAGCAATTCAGAAATTCAAGGGATGAGGTCCTTGGAATATAAAAATACCATCCATTTATGCAGAAAACCCAGAAGTTGACTTTTTCTCTATCATTAAGGTTATGACTCAGATTAGAAAATGATCCTTAATCATGGTCCAGAGAAGTCCTACTTCTTTTTTTTTAAACAATTTTCTTGGAGTATAATTGCTTTACAATGGTGTGTTAGTTTCTGCTTTATAACAAAGTGAATCAACTATACATATACATATATCCCCATATCCCTCCCCTCTTGCGTGTCCCTCCCACCCTCCCTATCCCACCCCTCTAGGTGATCACAAAGCACAGAGCTGATCTCTCTGAAGTTGCTTCCGTGTCCTGGCTATTGTAAATAGAGCTGCAATGAACATTGTGGTACATGACTCTTTTTGAATTATGGTTTTCTCAGGGTGTATGGCCAGTAGTGGGATTGCTGGGTCATATGGCAGTTCTATTTTTAGTTTTTTAAGGAACCTCCATACTGTTCTCCATACTAGCTGTATCAACTTACATTCCCACCAACAGTGCAAGAGGGTTCCCTTTTCTCCACACCTTCTCCAGCGTTTACTGTCTGTAGATTTTTTGATGATGGCCATTCTGAGTGGTGTGAGGTGATACCTCACTGTAGTTTTGATTTGCATTTCTCTAATGATTAGTGATGTTGACCATCCTTTCATGTGTTTGTTGGCAATGTGTATATCTTCTGTGGAGAAATGTCTGTTTAGGTCTTCTGCTCATTTTTGGATTGGGTTATTTGGTTTTTTGTTATTGAGCTGCATAAGCTGCTTGTATATTTTGGAGATAAATCCTTTGTCAGTTGCTTCATTTGCAAATATTTTCTCCCATTCTCAGGGTTGTCTTTTGGCCTTGTTTATGTTTTCCTTTGCTGTGCAAAAGCTTTTCAATTCCATCAGGTCCCATTTGTTTATTTTTGTTTTTGTTTCCATTTCTCTAGGAGGTGGGTCAAAAAGGATCTTGCTGTAATTTATGTCATAGAATGTTCTCCCTTTGTTTTCCTGTAAGAGTTTGATAGTGTCTGGGCTTACATTTAGGTCTTTAATCCATTTTGAGTTTATTTTTGTGTATGGTGTTAGGGAGTGTTCTAATTTCATTCTTTAATAGGTAGCTGTCCAGTTTTCCCAGCACCACTTATTGAACAAGCTATCTTTTCTCCATTGTATATTCTTGCATCCTTTATCAAAGATAAGGTGACCATAGGTGCGTGGATTTATCTCTGGGCTTTCTATCCTGTTCCATTGATCTATATTTCTGTTTTTGTGCCAGTACCATACTGTCTTGATTACTGTAGCTTAGTAGAATAGTCTGAAGTCTGGGAGCCTGATTCCTCCAGCTCCGTTTTTCTTTCTCAAGATTGCTTTGGCTATTCGGGGTCCTTTGTGTTTCCATATAAATAGTGAAATTTTTTGTTCTGGTTCTGTGAAAAATGCCGGTGGTAGTTTGACAGGGATTTCATGGAATCTGTAGATTGCTTTGGGTAGTATAGTCATTTTCACATTGCTGATTCTTCCAATCCAACAACATGGTATATCTCTTCATCAGTTTGTATCACCTTTAATTTCTTTCATCAGTGTCTTATAGATTTCTGCATACAGGTCTTTTGTCTCCTTAGGTAGGTTTATTCCTAGGTATTTAATTTGTTTTGTTGCAGTGGCATATGGGAGTGCTTCCTTAATTTCTCTTTCAGATTTTTCATCATTAGTGTATAGGAATGCAAGAGATTTCTGTGCATTAATTTTGTATCCTGCTACTTTACCAAATTCATTGATTAGCTCTAGTAGTTTTCTGGTAACATCTTTAGGATTCTCTATGTATAGTGTCATGTCACTGCAAATAGTGACAGCTTTACTTCTTCTTTTCCAATTTGGATTCCTTTTCTTTCTTTTTCTTCTCTGATTGCCATGGCTAAAACTTCCAAAACTATGTTGAATAATAGTGGTGAGAGTGGACAACCTTGTCTTGTTCCTGATCTTAGAGGAAATGGTTTCAGTTTTTCACCATTGAAAACGGTGTTGGCGGTAGGTTTGTCATATATGGCATGTTGAGATAAGTTCCCTCTATGCCTACATTCTGGAGAGTTTTAATAGTGTATTGTTTAGCCTCTGTGTGTTTGTATTTTTTACATAGTTTTTCCTGTAATTGATATCTAGTCTCATAAAGTTGTGGTCAGAAAGGATACTTGATACAATTTCAATTTTCTTAAATTTACCAAGGCTTGTTTTGTACCCAAGGTATGACCTCTCCTGGAGAATGTTCCTAGAGTACTTGAGAAGAAAGTGTATTCTGCTGTTTTTGGATGGATGTCCTATAAATATCAATCAAGTCTACCTTGTTTAATGTATCATTTAAAGCTTGTGTTTCCTTATTTAATTTCATTTTGGATGATCTGTCCATTGGTAAAAGTGGGGTGCTAAAGTCCCCTACTATGATTGTGTTACTGTTAATTTCCCCTTTAATGGTTGTTAGCATTTACCTTATGTATTGAGGTGTTCCTATGTTGGGTGCATATATATTACATTGTTATATCTTCTTCTTGGATCGATCCCTTGATCATTATGTAGTGTCCTTCTTTGTCTCTTATAAAAGTCTTTATTTTAAAGTCTATTTTGTCTGATATGAGAACTGCTACTCCAGCTTTCTTTTGATTTCCATTTGCATGGAATATCTTTTACCATGCCCTCACTTTCAGGCTGTATGTGTCCCTAGGTCTGAAGTGGGTCTCCGGTAGATAGCAAATATATGGGTCTTGTTTTTGTATCCGTTCAGCCAGTCTATGTCTTTCAGTTGAAGCTTTTAATCCATTTACATTTAAGGTAATTATAGATATGTATGTTCCTATTATCATTTTCTTAATTGTTTTGGATTTGTTATTGTCGGCCTTTTCCTTCTCCTGTGTTACCTGCCTAAAGAATTTCCTGTAGCATTTGTTGTAAAGCTGGTTTGGTGGTGCTGAATTCTCTTAGCTTTTACTTGTCTGTAAAGGTTTTAATTTCTCTCTCGAATCTGGATGAGATCCTTTCAGGGTAGAGTAATCTTGGTTGTAGGTTTTTCCCTTTCATCACTTTAAATATGTCCTGCCACTCCCTGCTGGCTTGCAGAGTTTCTGCTGAAAGATCAGCTGTTAACCTTATGGGGTTTCCCTTGTATGTTATTTGTTGTTTTTCCCTTGCTGCTTTTAATATATTTTCTTTGTATTTAATTTTTGATTGTTCACTTAATATGTGTCTTGCTGTGTTTCTCCTTGAATTTATTCTGTATGGAACTCTGCGTTTCCTGGACTTGATGATTTCATTTACCATATTAGGCAAGCTTTCAACTATAATCTCTTCAAATATTTTCTCAGTCCCTTTCTTTTTCTCTTCTTCTTCTGGAACCCCTATAATTCAAATCTTGGTGCATTTAATGTTGTCCCAGAGGTCTCTGAGACTGTCCTCAATTCTTTTCATTCTTTTTTCTTTATTCTCCTCTGTGGTAGTTATTTCCACTATTTTATCTTCCAGGTCACTTATCCGTTCTTCTGACTCAGTTATTCTGCTATTGATTCCTTCTAGAGAATTTTTTATTTCATTTATTGCGTTGTTCATCATTGTTTGTTTGCTCTTTAGTTCTTCTAGGTCCTTGTTAAACATTTCTTGTATTTCCTCTCTCCTATATTCAAGATTTGGATCATCTTTACTATCATTACTCTGAATTCTTTTTCAGGTAGACTGCCTATTTCCTCTTCATTTGTTAGGTCTGGTAAGTTTTTACCTTGCTCCTTCATCTTCTGTGTGTTTCTCTGTCTTCTCATTTTGCTTTACTTACTGTGTTTGGGGTCTCCTTTTCACAGGCTGCAGGTTTGTAGTTCCCATTGTTTTTGGTGTCTACCTCCAGTAGCTAAGGTTGGTTCAGTGGGTTGTGTAGGCTTCCTGGTGGAAGGGACTAGTGCCTGTGTTCTGTTGGATGAGGCTGGATCTTATCTTTCTGGTGGGCAGGACTGCCTCCAGTGGTGTGTTTGGGGGAATCTGTGACCTTATTATGATTTTAGGCAGCCTCTCTGCTAATGGGTGGGGTTGTGTTTCTGTCTTGCTAGTTGTTTGGCATGGGTGTCCTGCACTGTAGCTTGCTGGTCTTTGAGTGGAGCTGGGTCTTAGCATTGAGATGGAGATCTCTGGGAGACCTTTCAGCATTTGATATTAAGTGGAGCCGGGATGTCTCTGGTAGACCAATGTCCTGAACTCATCTCCTCCACCTCAGAGGCACAGGCTGGACACCTGGCTGGAGCACCAAGATCCTGTCAGCCACATGGCTCAGAAGAAAAGGGAGAAAGAAAGAAATAAAATATAGTTATTAACATAAAAAATAAAAATATATTAAAAATTGGGCTTCCCTGGTGGCACAGTGGTTGAGAGTCCTCCTGCCGATGCTGGGGACATGGGTTCGTGCCCCGGTCCGGGAGGATCCCACATGCAGTGGAGCAGCTGGGCCCGTGAGCCGTGGCCATTGAACCTGCATGCCCAGAGCCTGTGCTCTGCAATGGGAGAGGTCACAACAGTGAGAGGCCCGCATACTGCAAAAAAATAAAATAAAATAAAATAAAAATGGACAGACAGAACCCTAGGACAAACGGTAAAAAAAAAAAAAGCTATACAGACAAAATCACAAAAAGAAGCATACACACTCACAAAAAAAGGAAAAGGAAAAAAATATATTTATCTATGTATAAAAGAAAGGAAGAGAGCAACCAAGTCAATAAACAAATCTACCAGTGGTAATAAACTTTAAATACTAAACTAAGATAAACATAAAACCAGAAACAAAGTAAATGCAGAAAGCAAACCCCAAGTCTATGTTTGCTCCCAATGTCCACTGCCTCGACTTTGGGATGATTCTTTGTCTATTCAGGTATTCCACAGATACAGGGTACATCAAGTTGATTGTGGAGATTTAGTCCACTGGTCCTGAGGCTGCTGGGAGAAATTTCCCTTTCTCTTCTTTGTTTACACAGCTCCTGGGGTTCAGCTTTGGATTTGGCCCTGCCTCTTTGTGTAGGTCGCCTGAGGGCATCTTTTGGGAAGTCTGAGGTCTTCTGCCAGCATTCAGTAGGTGTTCTGTAGGATTTGTTCCACAGGTAGATGTATTTCTGATGTATTTGTGGAGAGGACAGTGATCTCCACATCTTACTCCTCCGCCATCTTGATGGTCTCCTCATCCTAGTTATTTTTAATAATATCCCTGAAACATGCAAATTTTTATCTTTCATTTTGAAGCCTTCTAAGAACTGTTGTTTTGTTCATCGTGAAGGTGGACCAGATGCATCTAAGATTCTTCCTATTTCTATTCTATGATGTGGGTTCGTGTAATCTACCAGGCATTTACTAAGCATTCATTGTGTACAAACAACATACAAGGTGTCTTGAGGTATTGAAAAAGAGAAAGTCTTTGAGAAACTTACTCTACCTGTTTCGGGGACAATTTTACATGTATACACACAACGAGAGTACACGCCTCTTAAATTTCCCCACCTTATCAGCTGTCGACCTCTCACCTAAAAGTTGTCAAACACCTTTCTGTTTTCCTTTGCCCAAAAGCGCTATTATCACTGAGTTCCAAGTCTTTACTAACTGCCAGTATTATATCAGAGACTCTTGACTCTTTCACTATTCTTGAGACACTTCAGGTTGACTTTTTAGGTAGGAAAATTACTGAGATCTTACCATTTGATCGTCACAACAGTACAGTGTTCCTAGGGACACTAATGCAATTTTTTATTTATTCATTTATTTGACACCTTCAGGAGCTTTTTTTCTGAGCTTATAATGTTCACAGGGCTGAGAGTCTAATGAGAGACCGGCAGTTCTAACAAAATGGGAACAACAGGAGCTTTAGGAACCAGAGGAGGAATCTCTATTTCAGGGAACAGTGTCACAAGCATGGAGGCTTTGGGTGGCACTGGACCCAAGCTGAGGTGGGAACAGGAGCATGCACTGATTGACTGCATGGAGAAAGAGAAGGAGAAAGAATGAAAGTGCATTCCAGACAAAGGAGACAACAGTTACTCAATAAATATTTTTGTTAGACACTAGAAACCCAGAGGTGCCAATATAATGCATGAACAATATTGGTGTCCAGGGCTACGAAGGCAAAGAACAGATTATAGCATAGCAACAGCTACTTCTGAATACCATTCTGTGCCAGGTGATGTTCTAAGCACTTTACTTAATATAACTACTTAATTCTCAGAAAAACAGATGAGGAAACAGACTCAGAGAAGCCAAGTTGCTTGCCTGTGACCACATACCTCTTAAAGAATAGAACCACTTCCAATTCAAGCCGACTGACTCTTAACCATGAAAAGATGGTGACCTCTCCTCTCATACCAGATAAGAACCAGGGGTGTGTGCTCGAGGTGATGGGGTGGGGGTGGTGGATAGATCAGGGAAAGTTTTTATTAAATAATTGGTAGGGTTTAGCCAGATAAGGAGAAGGGGCAAATGTGTGCCGACGAAAGTACAGCTCTGGTGGGTAAACTCCTTCTCTGAACTCTGCACCCACCACGGAGTCTATTATAGAAGTGCAATCCTGAACTCTTACAGAAATGAGGCTGCAGAGCATTTTGGCTTTTATTCTAAGAACAAAGAGAGCCCAAAGAAAAGTCTTCAGAAAAACAGAATTAAATTTATACTTTGAAGAGATTATTATAGCTGTTGAATAGAGAATACATTGGATGGGGACAGAATGGGTACAAGAAAACTACAGCTGACTTTTGAACAACATGGGGGTTAAGTAAGGGTGCTGACCCTCTGCACACTCGAAAATTCAAGTATAACTTATAGTTAGCCCACTATAAATGCAGTTACTCTGTATCTGCAGTTCTGTGCCCTTAGATTCAAACAACCTGGGATCGTGTACTAATGTAATATTTACTATTGAAAAAAACCTGCATGTAAGTGGACCCAGGAAGTTCAAACCCATGTTGTTCAAGGGTCAACTATAGCTGGAAAGCTATTTTAGTAATTCCAATAAGATGAGATGCCGGCTTCCATCAGCATGGTGGCATAGAAAGGGAGTAGACAGATTTGAAAAAATATATAGGAGGTAAAAAAATTAGGAGGTGACCCTGAAAAAGGAAACACAGGAGCAGAAACAGGTTTTCAAGGAAGAGCAGGTCATGACCACCTGGTTCTATATGACTCCAGTGAAGGGGGTGTGATGGCATATAGGTAGGTTTATAGGAGATGGGAAGAGAGAGAAGGCAGGTCCCAATCCATGAAAGGCCTTATCTGTTAAGCTAAGGGGTATAAAGTTCCTCTTGAAAGCTAAGAGATGCCACTAAAATTTTCTTTCTGTATAGCTTGCTTTTTTATACAATTTTTTAAAACTTTGGAATAGTTTTAGATTTACAGAAAAGTTACAAAGATAATACAGAGAGTCCTCATATACTCTTCACCCAGTTTCCCCTAATGTTAACATCTTACATAATCATAGCACATTTGTCAAAACTAAGAAACCAACATTTACACTTGACTACCCACTAAACTCCAGATTTTATTCAGGTTACACCTGTTTTTGCACTAATGTCCTTTTCCTGTGCCACAGTCTCATCCATGGTACCACATTATATTTTCATAATCATGTGTCCTTAGGCACCTCTTGGTGAAAGCACTTTCCCAATCTTTTCTTGTTTTTCATGACCTTGACAGTTTTGAGGAGTACTGCTCTGAAGTTTTGTAGACTGTCTCTCAATTTGGTTTGCCTGAAGTTTTTCTCATGATTAGATTGAAACGTTACAAGATTTTAAGAATAAGGACATGACGAATTCCATTTTCATTTAGAAAGCTCGCTCTGGACATTGAGCGAGAACTAGAGTGTTGGTTTCTAATTTAGTGATAATGCTTTCTGCAATGTGAGACTTGAGGTGATTTCTGAACTTTCATCTCTGTAATTCTTTCATCTTGTTTCAATGCTTTATATGGAATGCAGGTCATTTTATTTTTGAAAAACAAAAGAGTGATTTTTCTTTCAAAAGAAAAACTGGCAGCAAACAAATAATGTGTCAGCAGTGATTAATTCTGAGTGATTAGAATATGGATGATGGTTATTCTCTTCTCTTGGATTTTTCTCGATCTTTAAAAATGCCAAAAGTTAAAAAAGGAAGAGGAAAATTTTTTTTAAATGATCCTATAAAATAAGAAGGAGGAGGAGAAGATGGGAAGCAGAGGATCAGATAAGAGACTATTGTAGGAAACAGTTCAGGTGAGAGAGATTCTGGAGGCTTGAACTTGGCAGTGAAAAAATGGAAGAGATACTCAGTAAATGGAGTCCAGAGGCCACGGTGACTGATTGGATATGGGGCTCAGGAGAAGGGGAGAGCCTCTGGTTTCTGTCCTAGCAACTCGTGGTGGTAATGCCATTCATAGAGTGAGGGAACCCCAAAGGAACAGCAGGTTTGGTGAGTAAGGACTGACTTTAGTTGTAGATGTGCAGGCAGTGGGACGTCGCATCTGACACTATTGACTTTTCTTCATTTCTTTTTGACCCTATGTTTTTAGAAGACATTCTTTCTATTTTTTTTTCCCACAAGTCTCAGACCACTTATTCAGTATCTTTTTCTAAAATTCTCATTATGCCTCTTGTAGAACCCAGGTATTCCTAAAATAACCATTGTTCAGATTGTACCCCTCTGTTTCTAGATTCATGACCATTATTTCTAGATTCATTTAACAATTCTAGTATGAGAGTGTTTCATGCTTGGTAATTGCAGTCACTGTTGCTTTTGTTGTGGTCATCCATTTACAATGCTTGGTGTCAGTTTATTTATCTCTTGTAAAAATAAAAAAAAGTAAAAAAGAATTCTAGGCTGTCAAAACTAAGAACCGAGATAGGTACATCACTATGAACTAAACTACAGATTTTATTCAGATTTCCCCAAGTTTTAGACTAACATCTATTTTTTCTTTTCTGTACCAGGATACCATAACTTTCCCTATTTCTCGTGGCAAAAGCAGAGTGAAAAGATTTCCCTCTACCTTAGCCACGTCCCAGAAATATGAGCTTAGGACTAAGTTAAACACTCTGAAGATGCTTCTTCATTCATGAAATGAGAATAATAGTAATACCAGCTCTGCCTTATTCAGAGTGATTTTGTGAGAATCACAAATGTGGAGTATGGGTGCTTAGTCTGTTGAAGCTACTAAAACAAAATACCAGACAGAGTGGCTGATAAACAACAGAAATTCATTTCTCACAGTTTGGGAGACTGGAAGTCCGGGATCTGGGTACCAATATGGTCCGGTGAGGGCCCTCTGGGCCACAGACTTCTCGTTGTATCCCTCACATGGGAAGGAAGGGGCAAGGGAGCTCTCTCGGGTCTCTTTTATAAGGGCACTAATCCCACTCCATTTGCTCCATCTTCATGACCTAATCATTTCCCAAAGTCCCCACCTCCGTGTACCATCACCTTAGGGGTTAGATTTCAATACACGAATTTGGGGCAGGCACATTCAGACCACAGCAGGTACCCCAAAATACTTTAAAATATTTAAAGCTGCACAGACATAGGGCATACGATCTTTCAAGTTAAACACTGGCTTTCATTTACTGCTAACAGGAATAGAACTAACATATGGGTGACTGACAAGATCAGATAATCAAAACATTATGTATACTTGGCTTAGAAATGTATTATTGAAGCATGTTTACATTTAAATATGGATGTGTCTAATATTCTGGCAATTTAGTTCAAACAAAATACTGATGCCGGGGCTTCCCTGGTGGTGCAGTGGTTGGGAATCTGCCTGCCAATGCAGGGGACGTGGGTTCAAGCCCTGGTCTGGGAGGATCCCACATGCCGCAGAGCAACTGAGCCCGTGCGCCACGACTACTGAGCCTGCGTGTCTAGAGCCTGGGAGAGACCGTGACAGTGAGGGGCCCGCACACCGCGATGAAGAGTGGGCCCCACTCGCTGCAACTAGAGAAAGCCCTTGCACAGAAACGAAGACCCAACACAGCCAAAAATAAATTAATTAATTAAAAAAAAATACTGATGCCAAATTGAAGATCCAATACAGAAAGTGCTAAGATGTCCAGTCTTCTCTCTCTGACCCCTGCTCAGCTTCTCTCTGTAAACCAGTCCATCCTGGGAACTGTCCTTCACCACCAAGGACACTTACCTTTTCTCCCATACTCCCTCAGACGGCTTCAACATGTGGGTTCCCAAAAAAGCCACTCAGTGAGGTGCAAAGTAATAGAGGAACTGCATGAAAGTTTCACAAAATCTTTACAGTAAATATTTAAACTTACCCCTGAAAAACAAATTAAGCCAAGTTTTACACAAGCTGCTGAGACGGACAGTAGGATGTGCTTGCATCAGTAATGTGGATTATCCATCAGAAGAAAACTATTTCATATCTGCAGTTAACTACCATGTCAGCCTCCTCACGCACTTCCCTCTCTCAGCATTTGACCGGCAGGATAGTTCCCCTTAAATGCCTCTATATCAAATGCAACAACAATATCTGAAATTTCAAGCTAAACTTACAGCCTGTCTCGAGCAAAGGTATAAAATTCACAGCAATAGACTTCTATTCTAAACCCACCTGAAGCTTCTTCTCTGATCTACTGTCTTATTTTCCCGTCTCAGTTTTCTTAAATCTAATTTTTACTTATTTTGATCTTATGATATATGTGCCTTCATAAACTATCCTTGGAAAGTACTCTTTTATGAGATACATCTTGGCAAACTATCTTCATACATCCTTTTAAAAACAAGACAGGGCTTCCCTGGTGGCGCAGCAGTTAAGAATCCACCTGCCAATGCAGGGGACACGGGTTTGAGCCCTGGTCTGTGAAGATCCCACATGCTGCAGAGCAGCTAGGCCCGGCTGCTACAACTACTGAGCCTGTGCTCTAGGGCCCGCAAGCCACAGCTACTGAGCCCATGCACCACAACTACTGAAGCCTGCACTCTTGGACCCCGTGCTCCACAACAAGAGAAGCCACCGCAATGAGAAGCCCGTCCACACAACTAGAGAAAGCCCGCACACAGAAATGAAGACCCAATGCAGCCAAAAATAAATAAATAAAATAAATAAAAATTTTTTAAAAACCAAGACAAAGTAAAATAAATAAATGAATACAAACAAATAAACAAATAAATCTGTCTTTATGTTCTCTTTTCTTTTCAAAAATTCACCTTTCCCAGGGAATTCCCCAGCAGGTCCAGTGGTCAGGACTCTGCGTCTTCACTGCAGAGGGCCCGGGTTCAATCCTTGGTCGGGGAACTAAGACCCCACAAGCCGCATGGAGTGGACAAAAAAAAAAAAAAAGAAATGTGTTGGAGCTAGCTAGAGATGATGGCTGTATAACACTGTGAATGCACTAAATCCACCGAATTGTTCATTTTTAAATGGTTTATGTTATGCTATATGAATTTCACCTCAATAAATTTTTTTTTTAAATAAACTCTGCTAGCAAGTCCATCAGCCTCCAATATCTGCCTATTCCATTCTATTCTGATCCCCTGCTGACAGTTTCATCTTCCTGGAACACCACTTTCATTAGGAACACACTATGGTTTCCCTTTCCATCAAGGTTAAACTCATCTGCCTTCAGTGATCAGGGTCCCAAACTAATTTTCCATAAATGCCACTACACATCATGCATGTCTCCTCAAGAAATTTCAAATGTGGCCTCTCATTTCTCGGGCCAGTAGTCTCAATCTCTACCTAAATTCTCCATTGACCGTCTTTCATCTTATTCTAACTTCTCTATGGATCACGCACATCTCCCTTCTCTGAACTCTTAATGCATTCAGAGTTCTAAAGAATGTAGTGCTTTCATTTGATATGTAAAATAGGTACTACCTAACTAGAGCCTAAGTTCTTTTAAGGCTAAATATCATGTCAGAGACAACATTGATTCTCATGCTGCCTGCTTCACTTTTGGGAATCTAGGAAAGACTGAAGAAATGCTTCATTGATTACTCATTAACTACTGCTCCGGAAAGTTAATCACCTGTTTCTCTTTCCGCTAAGCCATAGTATACCCTTTGTTTGGAACCATCCACAACCTGCGCTGTGAAGTCTTCTCTTTCCATTCCTTATATAGCAAGAAATAACTTCTCTAATTTAGGGGAAATTGACGATATGCCATCTAACAAAGAAGCACCATTAAGACACAGGCTCAGGATCTTTGAGATAGGATAAAAATGTCAATTTACATTAACCATCTTTCCTTCACAGGGAATTCCTGAAGCCACACTCCTTACATTTGCTGTGCTCTATGGAAAGAACAGATAGTCATAGGTGGGAAGGCTGATCGATATCTATGGAATAATGCTTAGGAAAAACACTTCAATATATGCCCCCCTCAACTAAAAAACAAACAAAACCAAAAATAAATCATTACTTGAAAACGCCAAATTCTTTTGTTCAACCAACTAGTCTTTTACAGCCCCGTTCACCCTCCCTTGTCCAGCATATTTATCACGTGGCATAAAGGGAAAAGCATTACTGTGCTGAAGCTTATGTAAGAGGTTATGGTTGGGTAAGAGGGGGACATATGGAAATCAGTTAAAGTAAGAGTTCAAAGACTGAAGCTGGAATTAGGGGAGAGATTTTACCTCTAGACTTGGGACATCCCAACGCTTAAATTTTTTACAAGCTCAGCTAAGAATAAAGACAAGCCTAACGGGTCTTCCAATTTTAAGTAGCTTTCCTTTCTGAGAAGCAAGAGTGCTACACTCTATAACAAAGGTAGAGGTAGATTGAGAGTAGGAGCAAATATATATATATCAACACCCAATAGTTATAGATCCAAACACAGTGGGAATCTGATAAGTGTTAAAATCAGCATAAGAAAGAGATTCCAGTTATCTCTAACATCATGATTATATCATCATGTTTATATAATATGTGTTAGTAAGTCCATAAACTTTGTTGTTTTGTAAGTTTATATATTTATTTTTTCCCGTGATTAAGGTTTTTTTTTTAACGTATTTTTTATATTTTCATGAGCAATTCCACTTTGGCTTCAGAACATTTTTCCACCCACATGGAAAACCCTGCCAAACCTTCAAGGTTTTGCAATATTCTTTTGTAGTATTCCTTTTATCAGGGAATCAAGCAAATATTAATTTTTTTTCTAAAGAGAGAACTATGCTTCCCTGGCAAGCACCTAAGTTACAGTGTGATATAATGTGAACTATCAACACATTCTGTATGTTCTCCAAAGACTTCAATCAAGATACCATGGTAGCTGTTAACTTCAATGAAAGGTGTATGTGTGGAATTAAGGGGCCAAACCTGGCTCAGAGCCCTTAAGCATTTTCATGAACAAATACATAATTTAAGACTCTTGTTATCTTTTTTTCCTGGCCAGTTCATATGATGAATCACTTCATTTTTCACAAGCCCAGGACTCCTAAGATGCAGTGGTTCTTAGATATCCTGCAGTGGGACCCTTTATTCAACACAGAATACCTTTACCATGGAAAACCAGACAGGTTTGAAAGCAGAGATGACGTGGTCTCAATTCACTGACAGGACATTAGCCCTAGAAACTACAAAGTGCCTTTATTTCTTGAGGTTTAAATTCATTGAAAAGCCACCATGGCAGCAGTTTGAAAGAGAAGAAAGACGACTGTGGAAGAAATAGAAGAAAAAAAATCAAAGAAGGAGGAATGCCAAGGAATTTAGTCTCTAGGACACACTTGAGGCTTGAGATAGCACACCCAAGTTTGATTTCTCTCCAGACTCCTGGATGGAATTGCACTTGTGGAAATCCTGGCTCAGATGTGCCCTCCTGGAAAGTTAATGTAGCTTAAAATTTAAGATTGTTTTAGTCTTAAATACCAGCAGCATCAAACCAATACCAATTAGAAACCAGAAAAAAGGAAATGAGATTTATTGGCCAAAACCACAAGTGACACTATGGGCAACACAGCTCGGGGCTCACCAAGGAAAGGATTATTCTCCCATGATTTAGACTAACAGATCCACACTCTAAGAGCCTCCCTGTCCTTTAATTAAAAGAAGCACATTTGGAGGATAGAAGTATGCCTATGCATAATGAGTCATCCCAGAGCATATAATTTTAAGCCTGTAACTCATTATCAATTTAAATCATATAGGATCTGGAACGCTATGATAGATGCTAACACTGGCAAAGGAACGAAGCCTCACACTAGTAAGTCAGTGTGTGTGTGTGTGTGTGTGTGTGTGTGTGTGTGTGTGTGTGTTGTGTGGTGTGTTGTGTGTTTGTCCCACCCATGAATATAATAGTATTAACAAATGACGCCATATGGAGCATTCATTTCTGAGGTTCCTTGTTTGACCAGGCCACAGTGGCTATTTGATCAAACTATTATAGGTATCCCTCTTTACCAATGAGGAAATCAAGATGAATAATGAAAGGTTTCTCAAGACCATACATAGAAACATGTAGTTTCTCTTCAGAAACTGAGCTCAGTCTCGGAAAGGAAGAAGTCACCCTGCATTTATCAGACCCATTTACCCATTCATTGCAAAATAGTAATCACATCCCACCAAGCAATGGTCATTCATTCATTAAGTAACCTGGCCCTACCTACTCATATGAAAACCTCTCTCAAAAAATGGAAGAGTTGGGGAGTTCCTGAGAACGGAGTACCAGTGCTTCTGACTCGTATCTCCATGTCAAACTCCTTGTAAAAGTGGCGCAGTGGTTAAGAATCTGCCTGCCAATGCAGGCGTCACGGGTTCGAGCCCTGGTCCGGGAATATCCCACATGCCATGGAGCAAGTAAGCCCATGAGCCACAACTACTGAGCCCGCACTTTAGAGCCTGTGAGTCACAACTACTGAAGCCCACGTGTCTAGACCTTTGCTCTGCAACAAGAGAAACCACCGCAATGAGAAGCCTGCGCACTGCAACGAAGAGTAGCCCCCGCTCGCCGCAACTAGAGAAAGCCTGTGTGCAACAATGAAGACCCAACACAGCTAATAATTAATTAATTAATTATTTTAAAAAACTATTGAAAGAAAAAAAGAATGAATGGGAAAAACCTGAGAGTAATGCAGTTCCTTCCCTTCATGTCGACCAGTATGAATTACCACTGTTTCCCAGAGTTACACATTCTGCCAGGAGAGGAAAGGGTAGGGAGCATGACCGGGGACAGACTGGCATCCTACTCTATATGTAAATGAAGTCTACCTGATATTATTTTAGATGATTTGCTTGAACATAGGAAACTTGTTTTATTTAATACTTCTCAGTAGTCAGTGAGTTCATACCACAACACTCTGGAGAGATTATAAACTCTACTTAGTAGATGAGGACAAAAAACAAAGTGACTTGTCTTTGGTCATAATGTGAATCAATAGCAAACTCTGTGCAACTTTAAAAAGTATCAGTAAGGTTACCATTCTACTTTTTTCGGTGTACAAGAAAGTCAAAGCATGGTCATAATCTCTTAGACTTTAGGGTTGAACGTATTGCTGTAATGGTTGTTTCTCTGTAAGGTCAGTTTTCCATAGTTCAGATTTTTGTAAAGTGCAGCATGGTTATCACACGAAGGTAAGCAGATAGACAATATGTAAAGAATCTACTTACCTCCACTTTATAAGCATTTAATTGGGCAGTTGGATAACCTTTTAACAAATATTTATTGACTGAATTCAAGACAGTGGATTGACAATACACCAGTAAAATATTGCTAAACAGAAGTATAGATTTTAGCTTAAAATAACAAACAGATGGGGAGGCCTGAAGATGGGGGAAACATCAGTGAATAGGAGATTTAACAAATTTCTGGGAGACAGAAAGCGGGTGTAGCAGTGATAACTGATGAAGCCAATTGGTTTTGTCAGAGTATTAAAATCATAAAGTAAGAATAGGATACTATGGAAAGTGAAAACTAAGAAAATATGACAAAGATATAAGAATTAAAATATAATCATCAAACATATGATCCAGTAATTCCACTCATAGATATATATCCAAGAAAAATGAAAACATACGTTCACACTAAAATTTCCACTTGAAAGTTCATAGCAGTATTATTTTTATAAAAAATAGTGGAAAAAACCCCCCAAATGTCCATCATCTGATGAATGGATAAACAAAATGTGTTATGTCCATACAACAGAATATTATTCAACCATAAATAGAAATGAATTACTGACACATGCTACAACACAGCTGAGCCTTAAAAGCATTATGCTAGGTGAAAGAAGCCAGATGCAAAAAGCCTCATATTGGGGCTTCCCTGGTGGCGCAGTGGTTGAGAGTCCTCCTGCCGATGCAGGGGACACGGGTTCATGCCACATGCCACGGAGCTGCTGGGCCCGTGAGCCGTGGCCGCTGAGCCTGTGCGTCCAGAACCTGTGCTCCACAAGGGGAGAGGCCCGTGTACCACAAAAAGAAGAAGAAGAAGAAGAAAAAAAAGCCTCATATTGTATGATTCCATTTATATGAAATATACAGAATATGCAAATCCATAGAGAAAAAGTAAATTAGTGTGTGCCAGGAGCTGGGGAAATGGAGAGGGTTTCTTTTTGTGGTGATGTAAATATTCTAAAATTTAAAAGTCCATAGTTGTGATAGTTACACAATTCTGTGAATGTACTAAAAGCCATTGAATTATTGTACATTTTAATGGATGAATAGTATAGTATGTGAATTGTATCTCAACAAATATAAAGATATAGATAGATATAAAATCATCAAGCAAATAATCAAGAAAATATCCCAGAGCTGAATAACCAAAAAACACCCTTACTTAAATATGTCATTGGGAAATTTCCAAAATCCAAGAACAAAGTGAAGATTCTAAAATCGTATAGATTCTCATCTACAAAGGAATGAGACTCACTCTGGTGTTGGACATCTCATTGGCAGCACTGGACACCAGAAGACAGTGCTTTCAATGCTTGGAGGGAAAATGATTTCAATACAGAATCCTTTATATAATCAAACTATAAATCAAATAAAACTCAAGGAGGACTAAGAAAATTTCCCTCCCATATGTCCCTCTTTAAAGAGTTTCCTAAGGATGTGCTCCCACAAAATGTAGATGGAAAACCAAGAAGAAAGAAAATATATTTGGAAAGCAGAAAATTCAACCAAGTAGAACAAAAAGAAAGAAGTCTCAAAATTGTAGCTGTGAACCAGGTTTGTGAAGAACAACCGTGCAGATTGTAATGAGAGGACAGAGACTCCTAGAAGGTATCCAAGAACATTCCCTTTATTCCAGGAACTGGATACAACCTTTGAGAAAGAAACACAACTTAAGCATGAGAGAAAGGTGCATAAAGATGTGAGTTTAAAAAGTCCTCATCTCCCATAATAGTCATTTCCCATAACAGAAAATCAATTGAAAATCTAAAATAAAAAAGAAATAAAGAGCTAAGTATACTATTTAGTGAAATGAAGGTAACGATCAGAAGAACTTAAATCAAAAAAGGTTAAAAATTAAATGTAGTTCCCTCTGGTAATCAAGATTAACAGTGGAGATAAGTGAGGAAAGGGGATGATTTTTTTCTGCTTATAAACCCTTTTATAGTATTTTTTAACCATAATTATGTATTGTTTAGATTAAATTGTTTTAATATTTAAAAATAAAATGTATTCGCTTATCACTTACCAAATGTAAAGTACTATGTTAAGGTATAAAGTGAGATACAAAGTTGAATAATTTATGGTTTCCATGGGGTGAAACCAAATATACACACCAACTATGGAACTTCTTTGTAAACTGAAGTAAATATTGTAAGAAATGTTACCACTCCCCCCCAAAAAAGGTGCAGTGGGTGATTAATTCTGCCCCCAAATAAAGCAAAGTTGTGTAAAAGAGGTGGCATATGAACTACACCCTAAAGTGTTGGTAGGATTTTGATGGATGGAGAAAGGAAAAAGTATATTCTAGTTTGTCCTAAAATGCATTCCACAAAAGGACAAACATTTTTAGACATTCCTAACCAAAAGCCTTTGGTTAGGAATTACACCTTCCAGGAAGGAGCTGTTATTTTTGAAATACTCATCTGAAGAGGAGAAGAAATATTCAGAATATTTCATGCTAAGCTCAGACTTACCTGTACCAGAAAATATTTTCTGAGCTTATGAGTCACTTGGTTACTTAAAGACTAAAATCCTGAGAGAAACAAGATTATATTGTGTGTCAGTGACCATGAAGATTAAATTCATTTACCTAGAACAGTTTCTGTTGACTTAAATATGCTTTAACTTCTCTAATTCTGTAATAAAAATAGCAGAGCTTATTTCATGGAAAACGTTTGCATTGAACCATAGTTTGAGTGCTTTTTCCTTTTCATTTTTTTATTAGTGCATATTTTGGTAATTTCGAACTCCAAACTTAGATATTTATTGAAGGCTTAGATTCAGAACTAAATCTATTACTATCTGCACCAACAAACTTGCTCTAAATGCTTTATTTATCATTGATTTTTTTTAAAGAAAAGAGACTTTTTTCAAAGCCAATTTGGAGTCAAAATAAGTGATCCACGTTAAGATTTATTGTCTTTTGCTATGAAGTCATTTGAAAAAAATCAAAAAACGTTTTTATTAAAACAAGTTTAGGGGGGGACCTTGATAAAAAAAAAAAAAAAAAAAAAAAAAAAAAAAAACAAGTTTATTTTTGTTGTCAATTTTTTTTAAAAATTCTTGTCCTATTTTTTTAGTGCCTGTGTGCTTTTCACTACTTAAATATACAACAAATTGCTACGAGGATGAGGGAGGAACCTAAATATTATAAAAGTTTAAAAAATAGATTTAATAATGATTTTTTTTTTCTTCATGAAGTTTCATTAAAATCTCCTCTGTCTCCTGTTTATACTTCCACTCTACGTGCTTAATCTCAACTGCTTTCACATATCAACCTCATTTACTCAGGCAGAGATAAGACTAGCAGGAAGAAAAAAAATGGACCTCAGTATTTTAAGTTGACAGATACTTACTGAGTGCCTATTTTGTACATAGAATTATGCTAGGTGCTCAGAAGAATACCAAAGTAGTATGAAATCTGATCTCCATTTTCAATCTTATGTAGAGAGATTAAATGAACACAAAATTGCATGACAATGCCATATGGGAATAAGTGTCGATGGAAGGGGCACAGATGGCAACTGGTAGACTTTTGAGGTATGAAGGACTCAGGTGGAGCTGGAATGGAGTGAACTGATGGTCTCCAGGGAAGTTGTGGGCCTTGAGGGCTGACTTTAAAGGGTCAGATGGATAGAGAGAATCAGCAAGCTCAGTCCACACAAAAGGCTATGACATGAGCACAGTTACAAAGATAGAAAGGAGTACAGTTACAAAGATAGAAAGGAGTATATTGTATTTGAAATTCTAGTTTGACCAAGCTGGGCAAACTCTTAGGGAAGAGTGAGATAAGGTTGGAGTAGTTAGGATTTGATCGGTAAGCAATTTTGGAAGTATTATGTTAGCAATAGGAAAGCATCGAAATGCTGTGAGATAGAGGATGACACAGCAAAACCAGCTTTTAAGTAGATTAATACTGCAACCCTGTACAGAATAAGTATTAGGAGAAGCAGAGGATAGAAGATTATTCAACTTTCCAGATGTGAGGTGATGAGAATCTAAATTATGGTGGGAGAAGAAAAAGATAAAAAATAAAGAAGAGATATGGAAAAAAAAATCAAACAACACATCAACAGGATTTGTTGTTGACTAATTTGAGAAAGCTCTTGGATGTATATATAAATATAACTATAAATACCTCCAATCTCAACATGTTCAGACCTGAGCTTGGAATCTCCCCCCACCCAAACCTGATCTTCCTTCTGGTTTTTTTCCTCTCATTAAATGGTATCTTCATCCATGCATCCACCCATGCAGATGCCCAAACCAGAAACCTAGATGGATGATAGTGCCAATCCTTCACTCTTCTTTTTTCTCACTCCTATCTCCAATCAAGTCCCAATATTCCTCTATTATTTCTCACACCTACCCACTTCTCTACTACTTTCTATTTTTCCCTGGTCCAGGCCACCAGATCTTGTCTGGGTCATCACAGGACTCCTAATCTGTCTTCTTGCCATTCACCCCAATGCTCCCCAATACATTCTTAAAACCATAGTTTGAATAATCTTTTAAAAAGTAAATCTGATCTGATAGTAGAAATATTGCAATTTAACCCATGCACACATGGAAACAAAATGTAGCTTCTTTATTTTCTTCATGGGTCCTCATCTCACAGAGTAGCAGAACAGAGTGGGAAGGACTTAAACTTGCCAATGGAAAGCACAACCATTTCTTCTGTTTTTAAGTCTCTTTCAAGTAGATCAAACCTCCCTGGAGTGTGGTTCTCACTCACAGACTCCTTCTCTCTCAAATTTTCAACAGGACTATCAATCTTAAATCTTCTGGGAATCTTCCTGCCACCCAACAAAAAGGTAAGATTCCCCCCAGTAATTGTTCCTCCACAGTAGTTCCCCCTTCACACATCAGTCCACTAAGTCCACATATCCTTTACCTTGTGTAAGACTTGGCTTACTTGGAAATATCTAAATCAAGACTACTTCCTGTCCAGGTGCAAGTTATGTAGCTGATGTTGGTAATTTGTGACCTAGTGAACCCAGTCTGTTAGCTGCTTTATAGGTTTTAAAATGGTACATGGAGGCAGCAGTGAAGTGCTCTCCAAGAATTTTGAACAAGAACATTAAGATTATCCTGTGAATACTAGATATCTTTTGTCTTGCTTTTTTTTTTACTTTTTTCTGAAAAAAGTATAAATTTCTTGTAAAACTGAATTCTGTATTTAAGAATCAACACAAATAGAGGCATAGTAGCCTTTTGTCTATCGATCACTCTTTTCCCTTCTTCTTATATTAACCGACTCTATCAACTTTACAAAGGGTTTTATGGAACTCAGTTTGTAGTCTTCCTGGACACAGCAATTGGTCCAGGGATGGGCACATGAGCCAAACAGAACTACGGAGAGTCTTCCCAGGATTTCTTTGCTGGGGATACCAAATGAAGAATCACTTGTTTCTCAAGTCACTAAACAAAGAGAGCCTGTAGTCAAGTCAACCTCTCCCCAAGCCCCTCCACCATGGAGAGAAGCCAGGTTCCCAAGCAAGAGCATAGAGCTGACTTCAGAGGGAAGCAGAGACAAAGCAGATAAATAGTGAGCCCTGACACCATCCAGATCTCCAGTCTTACTCATTGCTTAAGGTAGGTAAGACCCTTGCCCTTTCAATTTGGTTATATATTTCAGTACATTTCCTTTTGTTGTTTAAGCTGAAGTGGGCTTCTACCAGTGCAGCCAGGAGTCTTGGCAATTCAGGATGACAGCAAAGATACACCAATTCAGAATCCTGGTAATAATCAAGGGCTTTAAAGTCAGACAGACTGGATTTAAATTCTGACTCTTTTACTCATTATCATGTGACCTTGGATAAACTGCTTAACCCTCAGCTTCCTTAAGTTTCAAATGAGAAGTAACACTTATTTTGCATATTTTGTGGGGATTCTTTGATACAATGTAAATGCAAGTTGATGGCACAAATAAATGTCCAGTAAAGATTTGTTGTTGCAATTGTTATTATTGTTATCATTAGTGTCATGATCTAACAGAATAAAATTACTTTCAGGCCAGAACAAGACTTGAACATAGGCCGAGGTATTAATATTTCTAAAGAAATACTATATTGATCAGCGGGGGATTTAATCAGAGAGCTATACTGTGGCTGATCTCTGGCAAGACAATATAATATGGAGTCCTCTTAGAAGATAAACACATCTGAACTGCTTTCAGGGAGTCCCCTATTCTTTTGGCTCACATGAACCACTCCCTTGCTCTAAGTCCATCCATATTCACCAAAGTACCTCTTGATATGGTCCATTGGACAATTTCTCTAGTCGATATTAAGTGGAGGCTAACAAGTCTGGGATCCCTTCTGCTGCTGCCTTTGCAGCTGGTTTTTTTTTTAACGTCTTTATTGGAGTATAATTGCTTTACAATGGTGTGTTAGTTTCTGCTGTATAACAAAGTGAATCAGCTATATGTATATGTATATCCCCATGTCCCCTCCCTCTTGCATCTCCCTACCACCCTCCCTATCCCACCCCTCTAGGTGGACAGAAAGCACCGAGCTGATCTCCCTGTGCTATGCAGCTGCTTCCCACTAGCTATCTATTTTACACTTGGTAGTGTATGTATGTCCACACCACTCTCTCGTTTTGTCCCAGCTTACCCTTCCCCGTTCCTGTGTCCTCAAGTCCATTCTCTATGTTGCAGCTAGTTTTTAATGTTGTCCCATTCCTTTGGCTCTTGCCCCAAGGAAGATGATGTCCAGTATTCCTATCCTCTAAGGCTGGATTTCCTACAAGGGCCAAGCAGGTAATATAAATAAGAAGCAGGCTAGGGGGAGACAGGCGGAGTGGAGTGGACTTGTTGAAATATAAAAGGCACACCTTGGGCTTCCCTGGTGGCGCAGTGGTTGAGAGTCCGCCTACCGATGCAGGGGACACGGGTTTGTGCCCGGGTCCGGGAGGATCCCACGTGCCGTGGAGCGGCTGGGCCCGTGAGCCATGGCCGCTGAGCCTGCACGTCCGGAGCCTGTGCTCCCCAGCGGGAGAGGCCACAATGGTGAGAGGCCCGTGTACCGCAAAAATATAAAAAATAAAAAAAATAATAAAAGGCATACCTTACCTTCTCTGTGCCAGCCAATTGTTGCATATGGAAATGTAGACCCAATATTGACAGATCACCTGATTCTGAAAAGAAGCTAGAAGTGTAGATTTATAAAATAAATAAATATAAAAATATATTTATAAAATAAGGGTCTTTTAAAAAATATTCAGTGCTATGTAGGCCAGACTATACCTACTAAACCTAGCCCACGGGGACCAGTTTGACTAGGATAGCCTGAATATGGATAACCTCAGTTAATAACTTCACTGCCACATCTTTCTGCATTCTTTTACTGTTAGGGTAAGCATATATTCCTTTGAGACTCTCCAAATAAAATTTTCATTATAGAGTGCCTAAAGAAGGACCACATGATATAGATGGGTGTTTAATAAAAGCTGTTAATAATTTTAAATATCCATTTAGAGGTAGAGCTAAGCCTCCATTACCTTGCAAACTCCACCAAAATAACAGTAAAGGGATTTGGTAAGACATAAACCCAAAAAGACAAAGAAAGTGGGAGATATGAATACAGTTGCTAAATTTTAGAAACTGAAGAGCAGAAAGATTAGTGCTTAATGACTTAGCAGATTTCAGAAAGCAAACAGTGGGGAAAGCCAAGAATTAGTCAGATTGCACCACAGAACTCTCAAAACCTTGGAAATTGGCAATATTGAGTAATCTTAAGTCAGGGATGAAAGTAGAGCTAAAATCCAAGAGGACTGTTTAGAAGTATGATTAAAAAGCAATTAAAATTCCCATATCCCAGCCTACTCTAGGAGAAAACTGAGGACTTCCTCTCTGGACAGGCTGAGGAGAAGATCTATGGATGAGAAAACACCAAGCTAAGTCAAAGGCATTGGGACCATTCTGAAGATAAAGGGATTATGTGAAAGTATACAAAATGAATGTTGAGAACTTAAGCCTTCTTCCCCCAGCTCCCAAAGTGCTGACAGCCAGAATTATACTTCTTAGAAAAGAGTCCAGTGTTGCCTTCTCTGGGAGAGTGTAGCCAGGCTCAGGTAAAAAAATATTGAAGTTGCTAACTCTATGGATTCTCCAATAAAACTTCTGGTGAAGCAGACAGTTGGCAAGGCAAACCTCATGCCAAGAGACTCCAAACAGCTTTTTTTAGGGCCCTACTCTTAAATATGAACAGACAACCAAGGATCACCAGACAGTTAAGAAGGCATCTAATGTAAAACACAATGTGGGAAAGAAACAGTACAAAGGAAACACACAACACAGAGAAACCTTACCAAAGGGTATCATTAACATTCTCAGAGGCAAAGTGACAAAGACGACAACAACAAAAAAGGATAATAAAGGGGCTTTGGAAATTTTAAAATATATATATAGCAGAAAGGAAAAGCTTATTAGAAAACGAAAGGTCATGTTGAGAAAATATCCCAAAAGAAAAGCGAAAAGATGGTGATGGAAAATTGGGACATTGGGTCCAAATTAGAGAGTTCGTTCCAAATAATAAAAGTTCCAGAATGAAAGAATAAAGAAACTGGATGAGATTAAGTCAGCAATAAAATAATTTAAGAAAATTGTCCAGAACTAAAAAGCATGTTTCCTGATTGAATGGCCCTCTGAGTACCCAGTCCAATGGACAAAAATAGCTGTACACCCAGGTACATCATGGTGCAATTATAGAACATTGGGCCTGGAAAAGAAGATGATCCTACAAGTTTCCAGAGAGGAAAAAACGAATATCAAGGACCAAGGATCAGAATGACACTGGACTTTCTAGCAAAAACATTGGGGAAAATAATAAATTAATACATTAAAAGTTCTGCAGAGAAAAACCGATTCCCATCATGGAAATCCATTCACAAGAAAAACATTTACTAAATTTGGGGGTAACATAAAGACATATTCAGACATTCAAAGTGTCAGACTATTTGTCTGCCTTGCATCCATGTACAGAGAGCAAATGGAAGAAATGCTTTGTCCAAATGAGGAAATAAACCGAGTACAAATAAAAACTGGTATCTACAGAAAAAGGATACAAGAAATACCAAAAGGATGGCAAAGGGAAACAAAACTTACACAGGAAAGAAAAAGTACGAATAATATACTATCTGGTTAGTTCCAAATAACTTGTATGGAATATATTTTATTATGTACAGTACATTATGCATTATGTAATTGTATTACATAAAGAAAGAACTTTAATCTGACCAAAATAACAATATAACTCTATTTAAAAGAGAGAAAGATGGGAAATATGGGTGAATATAGCAGGGGGTGGAAAGTGTGTGTGAAAAACTAAATTCTCATCTTCTGTAGTTAAAATCAAAAGATGATTCCTAAAATTGGGAGGAAAGAAAGAGAGAGAGAGAGAAGAAGAATATAAACATGTTATTTAGAGACAAGGAGGTAAATACCAGGCCCTACAAATCATTTAGTAGAGTTAAGGGTAGTTGTCTGTGTAGAAAGGGAAATAAAAATTATTGGAGGAGGACGGAGGCAGGGGAGGGGGAGAGGGAGGGGATGAAAAAAGAAGAATGAAGGTTTTCAAACAAATCGTATAACACAATTTGACTGTTTTGAGTTATGTGCATCTATAATGTTGTTAAACATAAACACTAAATTAAAAATCATTTTGAGCGATGTTATTTTATTTTTAATTTTTTTCTTTTCCATTATGGTTTATCACAGGATATTGAACATAGTTCCCTGCGCTATACTGTAGGACCTTGTTGTTTACCCATCCTGTATATACTAGTTTGCCTCTGTTAATCCCAAACTCCCAATCCTTCCCTCCCCTACCTCCTCTCCCTCTTAGCAACCACAAGTCTGTTCTCTCTATCTGTGAATCTGGTTTTTCTTTGTAGATATGTTGAGTTGTGTCGTATTTTAGATTCCACATATAAGTGATATCATATGGTATTTGTCTTTTTTCTGACTTACTTCGCTTAGTATGTTAATCTCTATGTCCATCCATGTTGCTGCAAATGGCATTATTTCATTCTTTTTGATGACTGAGCAACGTTATTTTAGATTACTCCTAGTTAATGAAATAAACTGAGAGAAAAATTATTAACACTCCGTAGGTATTTAAGTAGGTACTTAGATATTTTTATGGTTGAATAAATCAATCAATTGAAGATAAATATTAATATTAAATATAAATGAATTCATTAAAGATTCAATCAATAAATGAATCGATTACATTTAAGGATAAATAAATAATGAATCAAAAAAGAATGTTACAGAAATATCACCAAGGTCTTTTAACTTTCAACTTCTTGTATTTGTTTCTGTGCAAATTCCTATCATCAGTTCAGTCACTAATTGTTCCTGGCATCGAGCAGATATTAAGCAATGCTTGTTTCTTTGAATGAGCATGTGAATAAATGCTGTAAAGGAATTTGTTCTCATCACTGACAGAACTTAGAGTAAAAAGATACTTTCACTTTCCTATAAGGTCTGTCATTCACTTGTCATCATCTGGCACCCATACTGCTTTCCATTTCTCGCTTACATTCTTCTTATTATTACATAGTCCAGAAACCTTACTTTAAATTTCCTTTGTACATTATAGTGCCTTAATATTAAAAAGAAAGAAAAAAAACTTTAAGAAATGATTAACAATTTCTAATCCAAGATACTAATTTCTCCACGTCCAGGAAAGGAAGAGACAAATGTCTATAATGGGAATTAGAGAGAAAGACAAGACATTTACTTAGGCTGGTTCAGTTGAGAGATGAGGCTGTCTGACCTCAGCAGGCCAAAGTGGGTAGAGCAGGTGGGCTGGGAATCAAGAGAGACAAACGAGGTGCCCTTGTGACTATCCCCACCCTGGGTCTCCTCACATAGTTTCTCCACTTGGATTGGAATGCTATAAATTTCCAGAACACCAGACACTCTCAGAATCTAGTGCAAGTACGAAAACATATTTCATCGCCAAATCCAAGTTACTTTTGTATCATCTACCATTTGAGATTATGTCCTGTTCTTCCTTTTACCCTCAACGCCGATAAGCAAGAGTCAACCGTGTAGTCATTAACTAAGAAAAAGAAAATGGGATTAATGGATTGACCAGAAATGCTGCAGGGTCACAATGGATAAGTGAATAGAAGAATGCTGTTTCCTATCACATCTCCAGCTCAATCAGTGACTTATGCAAGAGAGTGAGTAACTGCTTACCTCAATTTCGCTATGAGGTGAGAACAACATGTCCTCCCTTCTTCCTAGCATGCCATGAAAACTAAAAAGATAACATCTTAAAATACCAAAATACTAGGAAAAAAATGATACCATAGAAACATGATCTTATCATCGCACTCCGACATAGCGTATATTTTCCTCATACACAGTACAAGAAAAATTCTTTCATAACAGACACAAAAATTTGAACAGCAAGGAATTGCAGTCTGCTTTGTGAGTAAATCTTTTATCAAGAGCTTTAGAGAATATAAACGTCTCCCCTCAGTCATATACATTTATTTGATTTCAATAAATGTTGAATATATTCAAGGGAGAGGAAAACTTGGTTGATAACTTTAACCAAGGTTTAGATTTAAGTCTTTAGCAAGGAGGTGTATATGTTCCCTGAGGTTCAGAGGAAATAGAAAAGTATCATTTTAGGCTACTTTTTATGCTAATTTCAGTCTGAAATTTCAGAGTTACTGATACTTTTAAAAGACAATATTAAAAAAAACTTACCTCAAGGGCAAGTATGACAACATACTTGTCCTTATTTTCTAAAATAAAGGACATTACTGGCCATTAGACGTGTACATAGATTGACTTTTTCACTTCCAAACTATGAGTCCAGATCTATTGATCCCAATGGCAAAATTCCAGGAAGAATTCCATGCATATGTTATAGATAGCTAAATAGGCATTAGGTCAGAATATAAAATGTTTCAAGTTTTGTGCCAACTCTAATTGTTAGTAATTTCTAGAATACTGTGTTGCAAAAATTCTGAGAGCACATCTGGTTTCCGTGATAGAGTGCTATGATCCACTGACAATGTGCCACAGTTACAGGAACAGGCAGTGGTGACACACACATTATATGTGCCATCTCTGGGATGAAAAGCAAATGTCCCTTAACATAGTGACACTTTCCTTATTAGCTATAATTTTTTACCTTAGATAATATTAATATTGACCTGTTATTGAGAACCTAACTAATTGCTAGACCCCATGCTTTTGAAATTTTACAAACAGAATCATCTCACTATTTTTCACAATAATCATCTGATGGATGTATTATCATCCACTGTTCCCAGATGAGCAAATGGAGCAAAGAAGTTAAGCAACTTTCTCAAGGCCAAGTGCTAATAAGTTGGGACAGATGCAAACTCGTGTCTGTTGACTCCCAATACTTCGTGCATCACTTAACTCAGAGTTCAGGACCGTGTAGCTGAAAGGACTCTGGAGGAGGTTATTTGATGGTACTTTTCTGTAACGAGATGACATAAAAGTTTGTCTAAAAGAATGTTGGCTTGGGCTTCCCTGGTGGTGCAGTGGTTGAGAGTCCGCCTGCCGATGCAGGGGACATGGGTTCATGCCCCGGTCCGGGAAGATCCCACATGCCGCGGAGCGGCTAGGCCCGTGAGCCATGGCCTCTGAGCCTGCGCGTCCGGAGCCTGTGCTCCGCAGCGGGAGAGGCCACAACAGTGAGAGGCCCGCGTACCGCAAAAAAAAAAAAAAAAAAAAATTTTAAAAATGTTTGCTTGATGTTTCTTCAGCCTCACTGCTTCAAATAGCCTTTCTCTACGGAGGCTCTTCAAAAGGTCCCTCTCGAATTGCCTGCCCACCCCCTGCCCCATACAAATATGCACAGGTCTCTATTCTATGCTAAACTACACAGGTGTTTCTCTACTAAACCTTCCTGCTTCCACCCCATTTCTTTTTTTTTTTTTTTTGCGGTACGCGGGCCTCTCACTGTTGTGGCCTCTCCCGCTGCGGAGCACAGGCTCCGGACGCGCAGGCTCAGTGGCCATGGCTCACGGGCCCAGCCGCTCCACGACACGTGGGATCCTCCCGGACCGGGGCACGAACCCGCGTTCCCTGCATCGGCAGGCAGACTCTCAACCACTGCGCCACCAGGGAAGCCCCACCCCATTTCTTAAGCCTCTACTCCCTCACCTCCTACTCTCCTTCTTCTCCTCACCTTCCACAGGATTCAAAACTCACAGGTGATGTAAAACATGCAGAGCCCATGTCTCTGTTCAGTTGCATTTCTGTCTGTTCTTGGTACCACTTGACAGTGTTGACACCCCCTACTTCTTGAGATAGCCCCTCTTCCCTCCCTTGGCTTCCATGAGGCTCCTGTGTATTCCCACTCCCCTCGTGTCTCGTTTTCTCTTTTTTTATCATTAGAATCATTCTCATTCTCGGCATTCCACATACCCAGAA
This sequence comes from Neophocaena asiaeorientalis asiaeorientalis, assembly GCF_003031525.2. Classification (NCBI taxonomy): domain Eukaryota; kingdom Metazoa; phylum Chordata; class Mammalia; order Artiodactyla; family Phocoenidae; genus Neophocaena; species Neophocaena asiaeorientalis. The sequence continues at coordinate 2,515,781 of NW_020174046.1, read as the reverse complement.
TGTTTCCCTCCATCCTCTACACCAGGGCTCAGCAAACTTTCTGTAAAGGGCCAGATGGTGAATATTCTAGATTTGCAGGCCATAGAGTATCAGCCACAGTAGTACTCAATTCCATGGTATCTATCTCAAAAGCAGCGCAGACAGTATGTAAAGGAGTGAGTGTGACTGTGTTCCAATAAAACTTTATTTATGAATATTAAAATTTAAACCTCATATGATTTTCATGTGTCAAAACATGCTATTCTTTTACAATTTTTTTCAACCATTTAAACATCTTTCTTAGTCACACGTCCATACTAAAATAGGCAGTGGGCAAGGCAGTCAATTGCCAAACACTGAGCCACACTACAAAATCCAATCTATCTTTTTTTTTTATTGAAGAATAGTTGATTTACAATGTCATGTTAGTTTCAGGTGTACAGCAAAATGATTCACTTACATATATATGTATGTATATATATATATTCTTTTCCCTTATAGGTTTTTTTTTTTTTAATTTATTTTTGTCTGTGTTGGGTCTTCATTGCTACACGCGGGCTTTCTCTAGTTGAGGTGAGCAGGGGCTACTCTTTGTTGCAGTGTGAGGGCTTCTCATTGCAGTGGCTTCTCTTGTTGCAGAGCATGGGCTCTAGGCGTGTGGGCTTCAGTAGTTGTGGCATGTGGGCTCAGCAGTTGTGGCTCGCGGGCTCTACAGCACAGGCTCGGTAGTTGTGGTGCATGGGCTTAGTTGCTCTGAGGCATGTGGGAACTTCCCGGGCAAAAGCTCAAATCCATGTCCCCTACATTGGCAGGCAGATGCTTAACCACTGCGCCACCAGGGAAGTCCCCTTATAGGTTATTACAAGATATTGAGTATAGTTCCCTGTGCTATACAGTAGGTCCTTGTTGGTTATCTATTGTATATATAGTAGTGGGTATCTGTTAATCCCAATCTCCTAATTTATCCTTGCCCCCGTTGCCCCAATCTATCTTTAAAATGCAGCTCAAATCCAACCTTTTCCTCAGAGCCTTCTTTAAGGACCCCAGATTAAAGAGTCATCTTCTTCCTCTAAGTAAGTATGTCTAATTAATCCAACTGGCAATTGTCATTATTAGCTTGCCTCATTTTCCCTATTGTTGCCTGAATATTAAAAAAAGATTTAAGTATTTTACTGGTTTTATGCTTCTCACATATATAAATTTTGTTTTCCTAAACAGACTACAAAATCCTTAAGAACAGAAACAATGTATTACATTTATTTATCCTCCTTGGTGCCTTGAAGATTGTAGGCTTTCAATAAATGTCAGTTTGTGATATAATGTTAAAATTAACAATATATTTTAGGGACTTCCCTGGTGGTCCAGTGGCTAAGACTCTGTGCTCCCAGTGCAGGGGGCCCGAGTTCGATCCCTGATCAGGGAACTAGATCCTGCACTTGGCAACTAAATATCTCACGTGTCGCAACTAAGACCCGGCGAAACCAAAGAAATAAATAAATATTAACAATATATTTAAAAACACTGTGTTGTTAAACAAATGAAGGAATGGAAACCTAAGTGTCAGCTCTATATTGGGCATTGTCTACAAGCTTTCATATACATTAGTACATTAATAATTATTTCCATTTACCCTCACGACAGTACAGAGGTATAGGTAGTATTATCCCCATTTTACCAAACGGGAAACAGAGACTCAAAGGCAATTAACCTACTCATGTCATCCTGATCTGCTGACTTCTATCCGTACTTCTACATTTGCTTCCTTTCAGAAGGAACAATGTAAGCCTCTTTTCTATAATTATGATTATCATCATCCCTTTTAGAACCCTATAGTCATGGATGAAGAGAATGGAACAAAGTGTAAAGTTTGCACATGCTTGACGAGCTTGTTTTATCCAGGTTTCTCTACCAGAAATCATGTCCGTCCTTGACCCCTCTCTGTTCTTAACCCTCTAAATCCAATCTATCAACCATTGTTGCTTATTCAATCTTCAGTTCTGCCCACTTAACTCTTCTCTGCTAGACCACTTCAAAATACTCCTAGTTGGTCTCCCCACCTCAAGACTTGCCTCTTTCCAATTCATTCTTCCCTCCACTATCAGAGACCATTCTAAAGCATGAATTTGCTCATGTTACTCTCCTGCTAAGCCCTTCAAAGATGTCCCTTCCCCCTTAGGAGGCATCTACACCCCTTGAAGTGGTGTATAAGGCCCTCCACCATCTAGACCCTGCCTGGGCCCTAGGCCTCCCCACATACCACATGTGCCTTCAGGCTCTGTGCACCAACTTCTTTTAGTCCTTCCATCCCATCATGGTCTCTGTACTCAGCTTTGCCCTTTCATCCTCTAGGGAGATTTCTGTTGCTCTCTTCAGCAAAGGGAAAGAAAATGGAAGACCTGGATCACAGGGGATGCAGGGTCCTGTGCCACTGGGCCCTCTGTATAGAATTCTCCTCTTTTTCCTCTTTACCTAGCTAATCAGCACTCACTCTTCAATGCTCTCTTTTGAATAAACGAATGAATGATATCCTCTTTTCTTTGGACCATAATACCATCCTACAATGGACATCTCTTCCTCTAGATTGTTTACCTATCCACACCTCTCTATTACCTTGTTTTGCAGAGAGACCTTCTGCCTCTACACATTTAGTCACCTGGTTACTAACCAGATCCCCCAATTTATATGCTGACTGCTGAAGGGGCTGTTCAGTCCTTCTTCCATCTTTCCACTATCTATATTCCAAGATAATCAGATGGTGCACATCAAAAAAGTCTAGAAGAAAAACTCTGTATTTATATCTCCTAGATACAGCATAGTCAGTCTACCTACAAACTGATCTTATTCTTCACCTGGAACACTCCCTTATAACTTCCCCATAGCTTCCAACATCACGGACACCTCAACATCCTTCCAGGATCTTAGGAGCCCAAGTCAATCAAGTCAATCTACTATCACCTGTGGTAGACACAGAGCTGCATTACCCAATCTCCTTTCAAGGAAGGACTTGCTGCCCAGCTCTAGGGGCCATGACCAGCAGACAGACTACAGCTGTAAACTCCTCCTGTAGAGAATGCCCTTGATGGAGGTCAGGCCCTTCTCAGGGAAGCCCACACATGCTGACTAAGAAAGGTAGGGATATAAAGATGCAGTCATTTGTGCACATCATGAGACAACTCTGATTTACTCCACAGCTCTCCGCTGGGTTGGCCAAGCCCTAATTGGGTGTCTGTTACAGCTTGACCTCTTCCTCTGCCCATTCCTGCCTTCTCTACTTCCCTTTCTCAAGTATTAATTCCTAATAAACATCTTGCACTCTCACCTTCACCTTGGAGTCTGCTTCCAGAAACCCCAAGATGCAACACCAGCTCATCAAAATCCATCATCATGCATGATGAGCATGGCAATTAGTTCTAGGCTCCAGGAAAAAAAAAAAAAGCATTCATCTAAATGCAAGAGATCATTTGGCTCTCTTTCTAATATATACTGCTCATCCCTGCCAAAAGTGAAAGGATCTCTTCAACTTACAGAGATCATCAACCAGCGAGCCTTCTCTCTTCAGTCAATTCCCAACATAATATGCATTTTTATCACTCCCAACTCCACCTATGTGGCCAAAACCTTTGCAGCAATTCCCCAGCCCACAAGTACTCTCACCCCCACCACTGACCTAATAGAATCACATGCAAAACTGGTCCACTGGGAGAGTGATGGACCAGCACGGTGGTCAGGGTGATCAACCTTCCCCTTCAGGAGGTATGTAAGAGTGTGTTAGGCACATCTGTCATGCAAACGCAGAGAAATTCAAAACTGGTTGCATGTAGGGGAGGGCCTGGAAAGCCCCCCTTTGATAGACCCTCACTATCCCAGCAATCTCAGAGTGCTTAAAATATTAACTTGAGTGGACGTTTCAGGATTCATCCAGAGAGCTTCTCGTTTTCCTATTTTGACCCACAACACCGACCTGGAACATAATACTTGCATTTGTTTCTAAGGGCTGCCATAACAAAGTGCCTGGGTGGCTTAAAACAATAAATTTATTCTCTCACAGTTCTGCAGGCTGAAAGTCCAAAACCAAGTTGTCAGCAGGGCCATGCTCTCTCTGAAGGTTCTAGGAGAGGAGTCTTCCTTGCATATTCTTAGCTTCTGCTCATGGCCAGCTGTCCTCAGTGTTCCTTGGCCTACAGCTGCATCACTCCAATCTCTGCATCCATCGCCACATGGCCTTCCTCCTTGTTTGTGTGTGTGTGTATATCTTTACACAGCATTCTCTTCTCCGTGTGTCCCTCTTTCCCTCTTCTTATAAGGACATCAGTCATATTGAATTTAAGGCCCCACCCGAGTCCATTATGACCTCATCTTAATTTGATTATATCTGCAAAGACCTTATTTCCAAATAAGACCATATTCACAGGTACCAGGGTTTAGGACTTGAACATATCTTTTGAGGAAACACAATTCAACCCATAAGAATACTATAATACATCATCAAACCATAACATTCTTTACTGCATACAATTCATATATTCTCTGTTTACTAATACTATTGATGAGAGACTGTAGGAACCACACATACACACACAGTACACATATACATACACACATACATACACATACAATACACATACACACAAACGCATACACACTCGTACACACACGTACACATTTTGGCCTCTACCTGGAAGACTGACCAGTTAGATTTTAGAAATATTTCAACCATAGTTCATCAATATTAATAACCATGTAGCTAGTATAGTAATCTGAAGTTTAAGAATAGCACCCGTGACATTTTATAGAAATTCTTTATACCTATAGTTACAATCCATTAAATCTACCTGCCTGACCTTGGTATAACTAAGCCAAGGAAGCTACTTGAAAATACACCAAGAAGACATTTTTCTTTTTTTTTTACAAACTACATAAACATACATAAAGACTTCTAAGCTTTCTGGAACAATCTTCCATGTGTAAAGATGACGATTGACTTATTACTAAGGCTGGTATTTGTGTCTTTTCCTAGTGTGCTGGATTTCCACGGATCCCCTGTGTGCTGTCCTGGTTGGCTGCTCAGGGGTGTGGTCTTGGGTCATGGAATAGGGTAGAGCTGACTGGCCTGTGGGAGACCTAATCTGTTCCATGCTCTCAATGCCTGAGTTATTCAGGCCTGGATTAGTTTGTGTTCTCCTTAAGGTTACATGTGAAATTCATTCTCATTTGAAAGCACTTTCAGTGTATAGAACAGGTGACATATTTCCTTCAAAGCACATCGGTGTGAACATTATTATCAAGAGTTGTTTTCTGAAGCATTCCCTAGTGGTAAGTCAGGTCGCTAGGTTTCTACATGCTGGTCAGTCAAGTTCAGTCAAGCTGTGACATATTTTGCTTTACTTTGATAGAACTTATCCAGAAAGTATGGGCATTCTACTTAATATGGTGACAAAATAACATGTTCATTATAGGCTGGATGTAAACACTATCATTACCCTTGAAGATGTTTTCTAGAGACTTTATCCTATTTTCCTAATCTAAAATAAGAGGTGTGTCTAAGATCAAGAGTATCTGATAGACTTCATTCATTATTTTGATATTTGCAGCAGAGCTGACCAACAAGTGCCATAGACTAAAATCAGTGCTTATTGTAACTCCAAGGATTTAAGTTTTCTTCAAAATCAGTGGCAACTTGGGATATAGGTTATAGCTGGAAACCACCCATGAACTGATATTCTAGGGAAAATACTTGTCAAAGTCATTAATTAAGTCAGTCATTGATTTTGTTTCCATTCCCTTGACAGACCACTTGGGTATGAAACCTGGGTCTCCCATTAACTACCCATATGGACCCTGGGTAATGTTTTTAACATCTCCAAGCCTCAGTTTCTTCATTTATGAAATGAGATAATAATAGTATTTCAGAGGGTTAATTGAAGATTTTTAAAGTTCATACATGTAAAAGACTCAAATCAGTGCCTGACAGATAGTAAGCAATCTATGTGTTAACCATCCCCAGTGAAGGCAGAGTTTTTCTGTTTTGTTTACAGATCTATAGCCAGCATGGAGAATATTGCCCTGTACACAATAAGCATGGTTTAATCTTTTTTTGAAACTTAATGGATATTTGACCTTCATTAAAGTAATTAGTACTTAACATTGGATAATAATGTCTGAACGGCATAAGTACATAAAATATTCAACCTTCCACATCACAGAAGGGACCTGGTTTTCACTATAAACATCTATTTCACTAACTGTTGGGTACAAGAGCATAAGCTAACACATCGTTATCCATCACAGTAGATGTACGAATAAGACTACCTGTCAAGGATTGTCACATTTCTTTCTCTGATGCCTACTTATGTGTGTATAATGGCCTTGCTCCAGAAAAGATATCAGGTAACTTCATAAACATATGCCAGCCAACCTGCATTTGACTTTTGGTTCTAATATACACTCTTAAATGAAATGGAGAAGAAGAATCACAATCCTGCAGCCTGTGGAACAAAAACCACATTCACAGAAAGATAGACAAGATGAAAAGACAGAGGGCTATGTACCAGATGAAGGAACAAGATAAAACCCCAGAAAAACAACTAAATGAAGTGGAGATAGGCAACGTTCCAGAAAATGAATTCAGAATAATGACAGTGGAGATGATCAAGAACATCAGAAAAAGAATGGAGGTAAAGATCGAGAAGATGCAGGAAATGTTTAACAAAGACCTAGAAGAATTAAAGAACAAACAAACAGAGATGAACAATACAATAACTGAAATGAAAAATACACTAGAAGGAATCAATAGCAGAATAGCTGAGGCAGAAGAACGGATAAGTGATCTGGAAGACAGAATGGTGGAATTCACTGCTGTGGAACAGAATAAAGAAAAAAGAATGAAAAAAAATGAAGACAGCCTAGGAGACCTCTGGGACAACATTATACACAACAACATTCACATTATAGGGGTCCCAGAAGGAGGAGAGAAAGAGAAAGGACCAGAGAAAATATTTGAAGAGATTATAGGCAAAAACTTCCCTAACATGGGAAAGGAAATAGCCACCCAAGTCCAAGAGGCACAGCAAGTCCCATACAGGGTAAACCCAAGGAGAAACACACCGAGACACATAATAATCAAATTAGCAAAAATTAAAGACAAAGAAAAATTATTGAAAACAGCAAGGGAAAAACAACATACAAGGGAACTCCAATAAGGTGAACAGCTGATTTCTCAGCAGAAACTCTACAAGCCAAAAGGGAGTGGCATGATATACTTAAAGTGATGAAAGGGAAGAACCTACAACCAAGATTACTCTACCTGGCAAGGATCTCATTCAGATTCCATGGAGAAAAAGCTAAGAGAATTCAGCACCACCAAACCAGCTATACAACAAGTGCTAAAGGAACTTCTCTAAGTGGGAAACACAAGAAAAGAAAAGGACCTACAAAAACAAACCCAAAACAATTAAGAAAATGGTCATGGGAACATACATATTGATAATTACCTTAAACGTGAATGGATTAAATGCTCCAACCAAAAGACACAGACTTGCTGAATGGATACAAAAACAAGACCCATATATATGCTGTCTACAAGAGACCCACTTCAGACCTAGGGACACATACAGACTGAAAGTGAGGGGATGGAAAAACATATTCCATGCAAATGGGAATCAAAAGAAAGCTGGAGTAGCAACACTCATATCAGAGAAAATAGACTTGAAAATAAAGAATGTTACAAGAGACAAGGAAGGACACTACATAATGATCAAGGGATCAACCCAAGAAGAAGATATAACAATTCTAAATATACATGCACTGAACATAGGAACACTCAATACGTAAGGCAACTGCTAACTGCTATAAAAGAGGAAATCGACAGTAACACTATAATAGTGGGGGACTTTAACACCTGACTTACACCTATGGACAGATCATCCAAGATGAAAATAAATAAGGAAATAGAAATAAGAAATAGAAAATATGAATAGACCAATCACAAGTAATGAAATTGAAACTATGATTAAAAATCTTCCAACAAACAAAAGCCGAGGACCAGATAGCTTCACAGCCGAATTCTATCAAACATTTAGAGAGGAGCTAACACCCAATCCTTTTTAAACTCTTCCAAAAATTTGCAGAGGAAGGAACACTCCCAAACTCATTCTATGTGGCCACCATCACCCTGAGACCAAAACCAGGCAAAGATACTACAAAAAAAGTAAATTATCGACCAATATCACTGATGAATATAGATGCAAAAATCCTCAACAAAATACTAGCAAAATGATTGGAAGAATCAATAGTGTGAAAATGACTGTACTACCCAATGCAATCTATGGATTCAGCGCAATCCCTATCAAATTACCAATGGCATTTTTTATGGAACTAGAGCAAAATATCTTAAAATTTGTATGGAGACACTGAAGACCCCAAATAACCAAAGCAGTCTTGAGGGGAAAAACCGAGCTGGAGAAATCAGACTCCCTGACTTCAGACTATACTACAACTTAGAGTAATGGAAATAAAATTAAACAAATGTGAACTAATGAAACTTCAAAGTTTTTGCACAGCAAAGGAAACCATAAACAAGACGAAAATGCAACCCTCAGAATGGGAGAAAATATTTGCAAGTGAATAACGGACAAAGGATTAATCTCCAAAATATATAAACAGCTCATGCAGCTCAATATTAAAGAAACAAACAACCCAATCCAAAAATGGGCAGAAGACCTAAATAGACATTTCTCCAAAAAAGACATACAGATGGCCAAGAAGCACCTGAAAAGCTGCTCAACATCACTAATTATTAGAGAAATGCAAATCAAAACTACAATGAGGTATCACTTCACACCTGTTAGAATGGGCATCATCAGAAAATCTACAAACAACAAATGCTGGAGACAGTGTGGAGAAAAGGGGGACCCTCTTGCACTGTTGATGGGAATGTAGATTGTTATAGCCAATATGGAGGACAGTTAAGGAACCTTAACTGTTAAGGAACCTTAACTTGAGGAACCTATAACAGGTTCCTTAAGAAACTATAAATAGAATTACCATATGATCCAGCAATCCTACTACTGGGCATATACCCAGAGAAAACCATAATTCAAAAAGACACATGCACCCCAATGTTCATTGCAGCACTATTTACAATAGCCAGGTCATGGAAGCAACCTAAATGCCCATCAACAGACGAATTGATAAAGAAGTTGTGGTACATATGTATATTTTATATCCATATATTGTATATCCATATTGTATAATGGCATATTACTCAGCCATAAAAAGGAATGAAACTGGGTCATTTGTTGAGATGTGGTTGGATCTAGAGACTGTCATACAGAGTGAAGTAAGTCAGAAAGAGAATAACAAATATCTTATATTAACGCATATATGTGGTACCTAGAAAAATGGTACAGATGAACCAGTTTGCAGGGCAGAAAATGAGACACAGATGTAGAGAACAAACGTATGGACACCAAGGGGGGAAAGCAGCAGTGTGGGGTGGTGCTGTGATGAATTGGGAGATTGGGATTGACACATACACACTGATGTGTATAAAATTGAAGTCCGCAGAGCGGCTGGGCCCGTGAGCCATGGCCGCTGGGCCTGCGTGTCCGGAGCCTGTGCTCTGCAACGGCAGAGGCCACAACAGTGAGAGGCCCGCGTACCGCAAAAAAAAAATAAATAAATAAAATAAAATAAAATAAAATACAATTCAAAAAAAATGATATAGAGACATTCTCCTACTTCTTAGGGAAATCTAAAACTTGTGCATGTCTTTTGTTTTACCTTTTTAGAGGGCTAAGATTTGTGGAGAATAGAGGGTGGGGAGATTTAATATTTAAGGACAAAATGAGAGGAATAACTAATGCCATTTGGTAGCAAAATGTGAATCAGGAATGACATTAACAAGTCATAAATTCCTGAGTGATCAAACAGCCTTTCTATAGTGTGAGGCTTTAAAAGCTAACCCCATAGGTGGAAAAAGACATGCGCCTAACTTTCTTTTTAGTTTCTCACTTGTCAAGATGTGAATGAGAAAACCCACAGCACACTGAGTGACTGACTGATGTAGAAGATTCTTTCTTCAATGGTGCATGGATTTTGGAATAGATTGCATTCTGTCTATGCTAAGTCACTCCGTGTGAAGTGACCTAGAACAGTATTACAAGGAATGAGGTCATTTCTACACAGCATGTGTAATGTAGGAAAATTCTGAGATTTGCTTCACACAATGTCAGAAGTTACCAAATAAATGGAAACTCAGTATTACTCTGGTGATGGACTGGATCTCTCACCTTTTACTTTAGGGTCGTGACATGCGATGTGGACCAACGAAGCTGCACTGACCACCCTTCTCCTTGTTCTCCCACTGCCCCTTCCTCAGTGGGGTGATGCCTGTTCAGCTCCTCCCTTTCCAACCCTTCTCCTCTTCCTCCCTCCTGAGCTCTGAAGTGGAGAATTTAAATGTTCACTGAACTGCAGACCAGCTTTATTTGGCAGATACTAATCTAGATGTAGCCGATAGAAGACCAACAGGTGTTCATATATTGGACTAAAGTAAAAATAACACACACACACACACACACACACACACACAAAAACTCACAGTGTTTAGAAGCATTCTTTGTTTCAAATCTTCCTGCACATAATTGAGAAAATATGAGGAAGAACACTGAAAAAACTCTAGGCTATAAGGTCAAAATTTAAAGGGAGTTATATTTGTTCTCAGAGAATAAATACAAGATGCTAGAGATATGTCTCTATATCTCATTGCTCCGTATTCAGAAGCTCTTATTTTGCTACCTTTGGAAATGTTTTCTTGTGCCGTTGTGCCTTCCCTTCAGTTATTTTTCTGCCAGAACTTTTTCACCACCAAACCCTTCCAAGGTGTTTATAAAATGTCCTTTTGAATGGAAAGACAGTGGAGACGTTTTTTTTAACAGGAGACCATTTTGGTGTTTTAGAGGTAATGTTTTAGAAAGGTAAACTGTGGAGGGGGTGTGTTGGAAAGGAGAAATGTCAAGGGAAGGAACTTGAAGATGATTCCAGTGTTTCTAGCTTCAGAAACCTGGTCCATGCATGGTATTGCCATTAGCTGAGACAGAGAACACAGAGGGAAGGAAATTAGTGCTAAAGGTAGAAAACAGTATGTTATACTTTGGGACATGTTGAGTTCGAGACACCTGAAAGATATTCTTGCAGACAGTTCCAAGAGGCTGATGAAAATTTGGGTCTGAAGTTCACGATAAATCTGGACATACAGACTTTGGAGCCACCCAAATATAGGTTAAGTATGAACTTAACCTCTGGCAAAAGTTGACTAAGCAAGAAGGTGGCCAAAGACAGCCCTTTGGAAAACAGTGAAGAGCTCAGGCAGGATACTAAGAATAGCCAGAGAAGGAAGAAGAGAAAAAATCTTGCCACAGAATCCAAGTTCAGAGGCTGTTTCAAGAAGAGATTGAACACCACAGAATGCTGCAGACACCAGGTAGAAGGAGTGCTCACTCGAAGGCTTTGGCAGTTAACAGCTCACTGTTGACCACTGAAAAAGCAACTTCAGTAGATGATAAAGTAGCTTCAGTAGATGGTATAATAAAGCCAGATTATACTGCAGTGAGAGGTAAACTGGAGGAAAGAAAGTAAAAGTAATTCAGTAGTCACATCTAAACCCTGTCTCAGCTGGGTTTTTTTTTTTTTCTATGAGATTTAAGTCAGAAAATTTGCCTTACTCTATAGGAACAGTCATTACAGGCTTATATTTAAAATATATTTATCTGGGGAATTCCTTGGCCATCCAGTGGCTAGGACTAGGCTCTTTCACTGCCAGGGCTCGGGTTCAATCCCTGGTCGGGGAACTAAGATCCCACAAGCCGCACAGTGCAGTCAAAAAAAAGTTTAAAAAAATAAACAAAATAAAATTTATTTATCTAGCTAGTGGGTTAACTAAAAATATGGCAGGTACAAAAAATCAATATGATGGAAAAGGTGAGACTGAGGGTAGGAACCTTAGGAAAAATGGAATAATATTAACATAGGCACATAAAATAAGAAAGGGGCTGTTTAAAAAAAAGTTTCATTTTAACCTCATTACCATTTATCATGTGTTTACACTCACTATATGATTTAGAACCACATTATATTAAGGCCTGTTGAGAAAATAAACGATTCTGACCTTCAGTCTTATTCACAGATTAGAGATATCATGGAAGACCATGTCATTCAGATGCTGTCTTGATAGGTACCTAATAAAATACAAGCAAATCTACACATGAACATTTTTATGTGAATCTTTTGACAAATCCCTGAGCACAGAAACCTAACTCTAAAAAAAAAGGAGAAGGACGGTATAAAAAACCTCTGGTGCATCCAGACAATGGAATATGATTCAGCAATGAAAAGATATGAGCTATCAAGCCATGGGAAGATGTGAAGGAACCTTAAATGGACATTACTACGTCGAAGAAGCAATCTGAAAAAGCTACATACTGCATGACTCCAATCGTACGACACGCTGGAAAAGGCTATGGAGAAAATTCAAAGATCAGTCGTCACTAGGAGTTAGTGGAGGCAGGGATGAATAGACAGAGCACAGAGTTTTTTAGGGCAGTGAAAATACATCGCATGATACTATGATGGTGGATACATGTTGTTTTACATTTGTCCAAACCCATAGACCATACAACACTAAGAGTGAACCCTAATGTAAACTAGGGACTCTGGGTGATGATGATGTGTCAGTATGGGTCCATCAGTGGTAACAAATGTTCCGCTCTGGTGAGCGATGTTGATAATGCAGGAGGCTGTGCTGTATGAGGGCAGGAGGTTTATGGAAAATCTCTGTCCTTTCCTCTCAATGTACTGTGAACCTAAAACTGCTCCCCAAAAAAGTCTTAAAAAATAATAAAAGAGGGGCTTCCCTGGTGGCGCAGTGGTTGAGAGTCCGCCTGCCGACGCAGGGGACACGGGTTCGTGACCCGGTCCGGGAAGATCCCACATGCCGCAGAGCGGCTGGGCCCGTGAGCCGTGGCCGCTGGGCCTGCGCGTCCGGAGCCTGTGCTCCGCAACGGGAGAGGCCACAACAGTGAGAGGCCCGCGTACCGCAAAAAAAAGAAATTAATAATAATAAATAATAATAATAAAAGGAAGAACGGTAGCACTTAGCAGTAAAAACCTAGAAAGATGGTTGAACTATCATATCAAAATATCCGTTCATTCAATTGATTTGTTTATTTATTTTTTCACCCCCCTACTCTGTTCCATCAACTGAGCTAATCACAACGGGGGCAGGAGGCAGTTCAAAACATAATACAGTCTTTAAGCTCAATGTGCCAGGCTCTTTTCTAAGTTCCATACATGCATTTTCTTGTTGTTGGTTTGTTTTTTTAATTTTGGAGTTTTTTGTTTTGTTTTGTTTGGCCGTGCTGTGTGGCTTGTGGGATCTTATTTCCCTGACCAGGGATTGAACCCAGGCCCTCGACAGCGAAAGCACAGAGTCCTAACCACTGGGCTGCCAGGGAATTCCCTCTGTATTATCTTTTTAATTCTCATAATAACACTATGAAGTTGGTCAGGAGCAGGCCAGGTTTTATGGACCCTGAAGCTTATACAATTTGAAGAACACACTTTAAGGAAAAGAATACTATTAACCACTGCTATTAGTGTGCTCTATGGATCATTTTCCCCAAAAGAGTTCACAGTCTGTTATTGGAAGAAGATGAAAACACTAATTCAGAAAGATAAATGCATCCCAATGTTCATACCAACATTATTTACAAGAGTCAAGATCTGGGAGCAACCTAATTGTCCATCAACAGATGAATGGATAAAAAAGATATGGTAAGTACACACACACACACACACACACACACACACACACACACACACAATGGAATATTACTCAGCCATATAAAAGAATGAAATGTTGCCATTTGCAACAACATGGATAGACTTGGAGGGTATTATGCTTAGGGTATAAGTCAGACAACAGAGAAAGACAAATACTGTATGATATCACTTATATGTGGAATCTAAATAAAACAAACTAGTGAATATAACAAAAAAGAAGCAGATTCACAGATATAGAGAACAAATTGTGGTGACCACTGGGCAGAGGGGAGGGTGGAGAGACAGGGTAGGAGGAAGGGATTAAGAGGTACAAACTAGTATGTATAAAATAAATAAGCTACAAAGACATATTGTACAGCACAGAGAATATAGCCAATGTTTTATAATAACTATAAATGGAGTATAACCTTTAAAAATTGTGAATCACTATGTTGTACACCTGAAACATATAATATTGTAAATCAACTATACCTCAATTAAAAAATAATAATAATAAAATAAAATACAAAAAAAAAGTCCATAGTCTGGGCAGTGAAACAGCTAATATATGCTGAAAGAGATACTTATTCAACCCCCAATATTTACGAGCACTCACTATGTGCAAGACATTGTTTTAGGTCGTTTGGTTAAACAAAGATCCTTGCCCTTGTGAGGCTTCTGTTCTCCCATGGGAGACAAAAAAATAAATGTAGTGAATAAATAAATTATAGAGTATATTAGGAGTTGATAAATGCTATTTAAAAAGAAAAGACTGAAGGCACAACATTGTAAATCAACTATACTTGAAAAAAGAATTTTTTTAAAGAAATACTAGGGGAAAAAAGGGACTGAAGGGTAAGAGGTCAGATGCTGGGGGGAGTACAAAACAGGTTATAGTTTTAAATAGCAGAGTCAGGGTAAGTCTCATTGCAAGGTGCTATTTATGCAAAGATTTGAAGGTGCCAAATGTAGCCATGTTGATATCTGGGAGGAGAGGGTTCCAGGCTGAAGGAACACTTAGGGCATGTCTTCTATGCTTAAGAAATCAAGTGGAAGGAGAGCTGGTGAGTGAGTGAGCAGAGGGTAGCAGGAGATGAGTTGTGAAGGAAAAAGTGTTAGGAGGGTATTGCAGAACCGCATAAAGAATTTGGTTTTTACTCTGAGATAGGGAGACATCGAAAGGTTTTGAGCAAAGACGTGACAAGATCTAACGTCTAATTTTTTTTAATTTTTTATTGTAAAGCAACTATACTCCAATAAAAATTAATTTTAAAAAATTACAACTTTAAAATGTCATCCTGGCCACTATCTTGAGTTTTTGGTAGCTCAGACCATAACGGCAGCAATGCAGGTGGTGAGAAATGTGCAGATCTTAGATATACTTTGAAAGTAAAGCCAACAAGATTTGTTGGTGTGTAATGACGGTGTGAGACACAGTGGGGAGTGGAGGCTGACTCCAAGGATTTTGACCTAAGCTGCTGGAAAGATGGAATTGCCTTTGAATGAGATGGGTAAGGATGCAGGAGCAGGTTGGGAGGGGAGACGGGAAATCATTCATTTTGAGACATGTAATGTTGGAGATGTCTGCAAGCTAGCCAAGTGGAGATAGCAACTAGACACTCAAGTCCATGAATCTGGAATTCAAAAGATGCCCCTAGTGATGCAGTATCCAGGAACAGATAGAAAGCTGCCTGCATTAGAGGACGCTTTATCTGAAATTTTCACAGAAAGATCTTCCAAATAGAGGCCAGCCAATCTGAACTTCCAAACAGAAGTTCCCTCGAATCCTAATCCTGGAATTGTTGAGATTAGTCATTAGTAACGGGGGAATATGTCAAACACAAAATAACGTGTTACTCATAAATGAAAGATGTGAGTGAAGCAGGGCCAAGAAGAGTCCTGAGAGGAGGAAAAGTGAGCTGCCTGTTTTCCTCCTTTACTTTGTCACCACTTGGTCAGAAGGAGGATGGACACACACATCTTTGCCACATGGAACTCATCTCCCATCCCTGGACTCTCACCACATCTCCCTTCACTCCCCACTAGCCAAGTCTTTCACTGAAGAAGCTGAGGTTCCACAACTTAGGACTCAAGACACCCCATCCTGCTCCCTTGGGAGGAAGATACATAAATCCTTAGTTAAGACAAGATGCAAAGTTCGAATGCAAGAGATATCAAACTAATAACTTGCTACAGTGAGAACTGTAAATAATCTTTCAATATAAGGGAAGCTCTCGCCCTGCTTCTTCTACATAGTCTCTCTCCAAACCCTACACTTTCTGGCCACAGACCTGATAATCCAGCCTTGTGATGTTTGTCACTCTATTCATTTTCCCATATATTTGCTGCCCATGATCATACTGGTAACCTTGGTCACTTCTGCAATATTCAAGAGACCCTCAAATAGAACACAACAAGGCAAAAAATGGATATAGTTTCAAGTAAACATCTGTTTGTCCCTATGATTCCTTCACTGAGATTCTAAGTAAACATCCCATTTATTCAACATTTATTGACCATTTTCTAGGTTGCGGGAACTGTGCTAGGCTCTAGGAAGAGCATTCAAAGATGAACAGAACATATTCTTGACCCTGAGGTCCTTTCAGGGCAGAGACACTGACTACTCTTTCTAAAGCTCCACACCTGCTGTGGTTGCCTTTTTTCAGGTCATAAATCTTCACCCCGGCTCAGCAAGTTTGCAGGCATAAAGAAACCATTCCTGTTACTAGGTCATTCTATCTACCATAAAGCATAAGTCTCCACTGGAGATGATTTTGCCCCCCAAAGTATATTTGGCAATGTCGGAGGAAATTTTTGGTTTTCCCACCTGGGGCAGTGGGTCAGGGGTGCTATTGGCATCTAGTGGGTAGCATCAGGGATGCTGCCAGACATTCATTTTATGTTGCGTAGCACAGGGCCCATTTCCCAAAACAAAAATAATTATTCAGTTCAAAATGTCAATAGTGCTGAGATTGAGAAACCTACCACAGACGGTCTTCAGTTCGGCCATTTTGGTCTTATATCTTCCTTTATTTATCCATTTATTGGCTTAGCAACAACAGCACTAAAAAGGTTTGTGCCTGTCATTAAGATGTGGAAAGTAGGACAAAAGAATGGATATATTTTTCTCCCATATCTTGCTTTAGCCAGCTGGAGGTCTTGCCAGGGTTCATTTTCTTCTCTAACCAGATCTAGAAAACTCCTACAAAAGAAAGCAAAGAATCTGGTCCAATAATTGTGTGGCACACATATCTTTCATTTGTCCCAATATTGTCTGTCATCTCCACCCCCCGTATTCAGTATTCATCCCTGTCTTTGAGTTTTCTCTCATGTTCCACCTACTGCATGGCAATTTCTTCTTCCTGCTCTTCACCTAACCAAATTCAGCTGCTCCCTCAAGCCCTAGTTCAAATGCTAATTCATTCATTTCTTCCAGCTACTCCAAGCAGCAGTGATGAACGACCCCTCCAGCCTACCCCCACCGAAACACATTCCACCCATCCCAACTAAATCATAAGTTCCTTGAGATCCAATTTCCAATTAGAAAGAATATGAGGGTTTTTAAAATCTCATCTGACTGAAAGTTATACAATTTTATAGCACAGATGAATGGAGGAAAGTGATACTACATTTCAGAGTAATTAATGCTGTAAATGTGTTATCTTTGGAGAAAAAAGAACATTGGTCTAGAAAGCTCCAAAGTCAGCCAAGGCAACTTCACATATCAGGTTCCAAAAGAGTCCTTTTTCCTTAAGCTAGACTGAAGGAGAAAAGACACGTTCCTGCTTCTAAGCTGGTAGGTAAAGGAGTTTGAAAAGTTTTATTTAAAATGTACATTTTAGGGCTTCCCTGGTGGTGCAGTTGTTAAGAATCCGCCTGCCAATGCAGGGGACACAGGTTCGAGCCTTGGTCTGGGACGATCCCACATGCCGTGGAGCAACTAAACCCGTGCGCCACAACTACTGAGCCTGTGCTCTAGAAGCCTGTGAACCACAACTACTGAGCCTGCGTGCCTAAAGCCCATGCTCCGCAACAAAAGAAGCCACCACAATGAAGCCTGTGCACCGCAACGAAGAGTAGCCCCGCTCACCACAACTAGAGAAAGCCTGCGCACAGCAATGAAAACCCAACACAGCCAAAAATAAATAAAAATAAAATAAATTATTTTAAAAAAATAAAATAAAATAAAATGTACATTTTAACAGACTTATTTAAGGTAGGAGTGGGTTGTAGAAAACAATAGATTTTTCTGCATGGAGAGGGGAAAAAACCTGCTCTGACTTTACTAAAAGCAATGGCTCAGCAGTGCTCACACTTGGAGAAAAGCAAGCCAAGTCTGTCACACATTATTTCCTTTATCCAGATGCACATAGAAGCTCTTCAGTTTGGCTGAGCCAACCAAGAACATCTAAGTTTTCAGCATGATGACCAGCCAGTCATTATCTTATCATTGAAAAGCCAGGCCAAATCCACAAAGACACTTCTATTCTTCTGCCCTTGCAAGTTTAAAGCTCTCGGGAGCAGAGGTGTCGGAGACCACCACAGGGAACGTTTAGTCAACGAGGTGGCCTTGGGACCCAGACTGAGTTGGAGCTAAACCACACTAGGCTGGAACTAGGCATCCAGCCAAGTGTACAATTCCAGCTAAACGTACATCAGCTAATTGAACTTGAGAAAGTCATTCACCTTTCTTTTTTTTTTTTTTTTTTT